>NC_083588.1:52915458-53277958 GCF_027579695.1 Neoarius graeffei
TGACACAGGTTGATGTGCTGGTTGAGCATTTAATCCACTCCCCTTTCTGAATAGTTTGAGCTGATACCCATCCCCATAGCCGGTACGAATCATCTTGTTTCAATGCATTTTATTTCCCAACCACGTGTTAGCCTGTTTACAAACCGCTTGCTCAACAGCCAGTTTGGAAAAGCCAAGTGAGGTCATGCATGGGTCAGAGGTCACAACCACAGAGCCACAGCAAACATGGCGGATCGCCCAGATCGAACGAAGACTCCTAAATCGAGACAAAAAAATGAGGATTTTAAGGAAGAATCTGACATTGTCAGAGGCAAAACATGCTAGAAAAGAGAAGGGGAAAAAACACAGCAGACAAGCCGAGTAAATATTACTGGCCAGCTTTCCTGATGGAGGGCCGAAAAGGCAAAAACAAATGCGGCATCTGATGCCAACTTTGCCAGCATTGCTGGACAGGTGAGGAACATCTTCTAAAATAACGCTGCTTGGTATCTTTACTTGTCACATCAACTTTTATCCAGGTTAGAATCGAGATATTCCAATCTAAACGCACCTGTGAGCTTGAAGGCTCTTGAGCACTCGCTTCTGTGTCAGAGGGCGCTGGTTCCACCATGTTTGTTGCGACCTCGCTCATTATAATATTATAATGAGGATAAACTTAGGCCGTTTCCGTACCCAAGTGTAAACATTAGCGCGCTGTGTTTTTCCAAAGTACAGATCCTGCTGGTCAAATGTTACTCCAATACAAGTGAAAGTTGTACCGTCAAATTTTTACTTAAGTTAAAGTACTGAAGTATTCATCTCTCATCTCATTTTCTCTAGCTGCTTTATCCTGTTCTACAGGGTCGCAGGCAAGCTGGAGCCTATCCCAGCTGACTACGGGCAAAAGGCGGGGTACACCCTGGACAAGTCGCCAGGTCATCACAGGGCTGACACATAGACACAGACAACCATTCACACCTACGGTCAATTTAGAGTCACCAGTTAACCTAACCTGCATGTCTTTGGACTGTGGGGGAAACTGGAGCACCCGGAGGAAACCCACGCGGAGAACATGCAAACTCTGCACAGAAAGGCCCTCGCCAGCCACGGGGCTCGAACCCGGACCTTCTTGCTGTGAGGCGACGGCGCTAACCACTACACCACTGTGCCACACTGAAGTATTTGCTTTTAAAAATATTTAAGAATTAAAAGTACATTTTCTGTCAATGCATCGTTGTATTATTGCCACAACGCAGACGCCGACCCAAAAAGACTAAATCAAAAGGTGCTTCAACAAAGTATTAGTTTAAGGGTGTGCACACTTATACAACCAGTTTATTGTATGTTTTTTTATTTTTTATGTTTTTCCCCCCAACAGATTTGTTTATTTTTCAATTGAATTGTACAGGTTATAGGTCACATTAAAGGTGGGAAAAGTTTTGAAATTATTTATTGTGGTCTCATTTTTTTTTACATCAGAAAAACCGATCATTTTAACAGGGTGTGTAGACTTTTTATATCCACTGTACATGACTTCCCATGTCGTAATCATGAGCTCATGAGTGCCATTTGAAGGCACAGAGTCTACCATTGATATTACAGTTACAGTTGAGATTGAATCAAGTCCATTCTTTTTTTTTCCTCTGATATTCTGTCTATATCTGTATTTTCATTTAAACACAAAATGGGTGTAACCTAAACAAGAAGGTTATTATTGTTATTATTATTATGAAATATGAACTCTATCACTACACTGCTAGACACTGGAAAATCCTGGAAAAAACCCAGAGGTACTGTAGCTATAGCAGCAGTGTTTTCATAATGTGTAGGCACTGACAGTTCCTCAGCCTCAGCTACATCACTCCAGTTAGCGGTTAGCATGTCCGCCTCTCGATCGGGAGATCGCGAGTTCTACTCACGGTCGGGTCATACCAAAGACCATCATAAAAATGGTACCTACTGCCGTCTGGCAAGGCACGCTGCAATACAGATGCGAGTGGGGAGTCAAACTCGTGGTTACCAGAGGACTTGCCCCCCACTGTAACCCTAGCTATGTAATAGGCGAGAGGCCGAGGGCTACGGAGATCGGCGCCGCCCTATGCGCCACATGGCGTGGGAAAGGACTTTGATTGATTGAATGCAGTCATTACTTTTGTTTATACCTGCCCATGATCATTTCAACAAACTAGTACCCTGTGTATGAAATCGCTCACTCATTCACTACACCCTACTCCCTATATAGGGAATTACTAAATAGAGGACTATATAGTGAGCTCATTGGTAAAATGAAAAAACGCTTTCAGACACTAGTCCGTCGCGCTGGTATTTATGTCATTACTGTCACGCAATTAAAACGTGCCAGATCAGTCGGCTGGTGGGTTTTCAAAATAATAAATACATGCATGTATTTTTGTGATAAATCCATATTATACTGAGCGCATTTCCCACATTAATAAATACGAAGTACCTGCATCTTTCAGTTCTTTTTAAATCAAGGCTGAATACTTTCTTCCTTTGCCGCTGCCTTTTATTAAATCAAATTTGAGACTTTTAATTTGATTTCTTTCAGCGTGACCGCAATGCATGATGGGATATATTGCTTTGGTTAGTGACCATCAGCTGTACACTACTTTTCATGATGCATTGTGGGATACTTTGAGCGCACTATATAGGGTGTAAATAATCCTCACTAAGGTTTTGGACAGCAATACAAAATGGCGAACTCACTATATAGTGCCCTAGATATAGTCTGGCTAACGCGACTTCAAAGCTCTGCGAGCATTTGGTCTGGCAAAGATATTAAGCCCAACCGTTTCCCAAAGGCGTGGTTGACCCGCCTCCCTGAAATGCCTCAGTTTGCTACTGGTTGAAGCCAGAAAAGGCTGTGACGAAGCTTAAACCAATCACATCACTCTTTCCTCTGACGTATGTAATGCGACGGAAACTGCTTGAGTAACAGGAAGAAGATAAATACCTCCAGGGCTGCTCTTCGCTCCGTTTTCAATGAGAGCTTCCCGTTGAATGCTTTCAATACAGCATCTACCGCTGTGTCAAAGGCTTGCCGCTGCTCCATGTTCGTAATGTTTCTAGTGAATGAAGCGCTTCCGGCATAGATTCTGTAAACAATCTATGGCTTCCGGTCGCAGTTCTAGTACGTCACTGCCTTGAACACGCCTCTACCCAGGGCCGTTGGAGATGCTCAAAGTTGATTGGCTCCCGATTTTTCAGGAGCTTGGAAGAGCTGGAGATAGCTTGCCTTGCCAGACTAAGCTCGCAACAGGCCCTCGTGTTGCGTCACACTTAGGATGGGCGGGCCCAGGCTACCCTAGATAGTGAGTTGGGAGCGATTTCGGACACAGTCGTAGTCTCACTGAAACTGGCATGACCCTGACCAGACAGTTACTAAGGATGAATAAATGAACACGATTAATGCATGTTAATGAATAAGTCTTTCTTATTCTTGCGAGCTTCATATCTGACCATTCGCTCACTCTCACATGAAAGTAAATGGTAACATATGGACTGATGAGACAGTGTTGTTGTTGTTGTTCTTATTTCAGACAATCCAATAATTGAAGTCATAGTCCATGACTGGGGTCATCACACAAGCAGGCAAAAACAAACAAGGATAATCCATACTTGAAAAATCAAGGAGAGGGTCAACACCAGTAAACACAGAGCTAGAAACAGGTTTAGAGTTAATAATACAAATGCGTGATAAGAAGTTGACAGTTGCAACGCGTAACGTATACACCTGGTATTTTGAATATATCTCCAGTGACCATCTGTGACTGGATTTCATACCGTACATCGTTTCCTTTGCCATAAGAGTGTCGTGCATGTCTATTATAAGTCTTCCACTGTATTTGTTTACAGGAAGAAATGTCCTGTAAATACTCTCTCATGTACCTGTATGGTCTGTTTCGATAGCATGGACTGATAACAATTTCATAAATTAATCAGGGATGAGATGAAAGAAGCTACGATAAACAACTGCTTTCATATCTGCTCTTATAACATCGCCTTTATGCATTACCATAACAATGGAGAACTTATATATTATACACACACAATTCTGTGCAAAAGTCGTAGGCACTTGTAAAAAAAATACTGTAGACCAAAAATGGCTTAAAAATAATGAAATGAAATGTTTCAGCATTAAAAAATACTATAAACAGAAAGCAGTAAGCCATAATAAATGAAACAAAGAGTATTTGGTGTGAGACGACCCTTTGCTTTAAAAAAAAAAAATAGTAGTCTGAGGTACAACGAGTGCAGTTTGATAAGGAAATGAGCTGTAGGTTTTACTGAGCATCTTCCAGAACCAGCCGCAGTTCTTCTGGACACTTTGACTGTCATACTCACTTCTTCATTTTGCACCAACACCCAGTAGCCTTCATTATGTTTTCTTTTTTAATCTAAAAAGTGCTCTCTTATGTAATATGCTGCTCAGATACAGATTTTTTTTTCCTGTAACATTTAATTTTGTGCTGGAAAACGAATGTTTGGACTCTAAAATGTTTTTGTACTGACTCAATAATGTAGAAGACATAAAATAGAAATCTATAACAAAGTTTGTATGAAAAAAATACGGGGACTAAGACTTTTGTACAGTACTGTATATACCGACCAAACTGCCTTTATGCCTCAGTCACAACCGGCCGTACGTGCTCCTACGGCCAGTCTATGTGCAAAAAACGCAAGAAACGCACGGAGGGCGCGCGTGTGATGTGCTGATTTTCGAGCCGTAGACTGGCCGCAGAGGTTCTTTGTCATATCAAACAAACTCTACAGGCGCTTACGTTTTTTTCAGGTTGCAAGACAAACTTACGGCCAACATGCGTCTTTCTCCATGAACAAAAAAAAACTGCAGTGATTTGGGAAACGCCAAAAATCACACGGCCAAAAAATTGTACGTCCGGTTGTGACCTAGGCTTTAAACATGATTCAGGCTTGTAGTACTTAAATCCAGGAGTCGGACTCAAGTCCGACTCGTGCCCTAATTTTAAGGACTCGTGACTTGACTTGGACTTGAGCACTGATGACTCGGACTTGAGCACTGATGACTCGGACTCGGACTCGTGCATTAACTGCATTAGGATTCGAAAATTGGAGACGAGGACTTGGATTTTTTCTTTATTTTTTGTAACATGCCATAATAATTTGTCATAAGATATTTGTACAGTATCTACATTAATTTTGTACTAATTTCATGTAAGAGTGTTACACCTGCATGCCTTGGCGCATGTATCAGATAGACTCTCGGGCGTGCTCCGGACAGCGCACGTGCCAAGCGGACTCTCACGCGCGCCGTAAACGACTCACACCTGCACAGGATTAAGGCGCAATCAGCGCGCCGATATAAAAACTGTGAAAACACACTTACTTTGCGAAGTATTGAGTTGCGTTGCTGACACATTACCGAGCCTTATTTCCTTGTTTGGTTTCCTGAGCCCTGATTTCCTGTTTCTCGTGTTTGATTCTGTCGAGTCTACGATAGCCTGTTTGTGCCTCACTCGACCTATCGCCTGTTTCACTGTTTTACGATTTTGCCTGCTGTTCTGGATTATCTACCTGTCTTCACTTGTATTAATAAACACACCTTCTGCATTTACATCCGTCTCCCAACCATCTCTGACAGAATACTTCATGCTCCCTGATAAAGAGAAGCACATTCACCTGTTCATACCATACGTCATGTTCAGGAACAAACTAATGTTAATGGTGCTGAAACAGCCACCGTCAAATGGTGCGGTTGGAGTCTTGTTCTCGGACTCGACTCGACATTTTTTTCAAGGACTGGGACTTGAACACTGGGGACTCGAGACTGGACTCAGACTCGAGGTTTAGTGACTCGACTACAAAACTGGCGTGGTTTGAGTTATCGGATCATAACGCATCTCCGAAACATTGGCTCTCATACACAAGATGGTACAAATTGATTTATGACTTGATTTATCAGTCTCGTACCCCTGCTGGCTGGCTGCAGTACAATGTGTAGCACCACCCATCTCGAGAAGGATCTGTAGAACACAAGACACAGCAACTTTACAACCAACAAACCCACTTCAGGACACAACATACCCCCAGAAGTACAGCTGGAAGTTCCGAACCCTAACCCCAACCGTAACCCAAAGCCCGAACCCAAAAGTTTCCTTGTTTCAAGATCAGTAACTGAATAATCCAAGATCTAATACAGCTTTCTTAGTGTGTAAGAGTGGCTCTGTGAAGTGGGCGTGTCATGTAGTAGGCGTGACGTGTCAGTACTGTGCATCTGCACTTAGATCTACTTGCTCATTGCCATGTGTTTCAATCACACAACAGCCTTTTTCCACATCACTGTTCTCGTCTAACTGCCTTTCCATCTACAGTGCCTGATTCAAACAGTTAGTTTTCCCGATGCTGACATCTGCACATTTTGTGAAATTACGTTTTAAAATGTTATTCTACTAGATCATAAGAAGGCATGGATACACTTGAGAATGAAGTGATTGACAGCCTTGGCGATGCGCTGGACTCTTGGTGTTGGGAGAAGTGGGCGGGGCCTAACAAATGAGTCGCTGTACATGGCCAAGGAAATTTGGCTTCATTTCTATAGAACAGAAGGACATGGAGCCACACGGTCCATGTTGTTGTTGTTGTTGTTGTTGTTTTAAATACAGTCATTGGTATAAATAGACAAAGTTGTCAAGGGGGTGAACTGAGAACATCTGGGGACCCCCAGGACAGGCATCAGGTCATGACTTGAATCAAAACAATTACACGTGTATATGTAAACAAAACAAAAGAGCAGCTCTCGCCGTACTAGAGAGCACGTCACATACGTACGGAGAGCGAAAATCGTGACGGGAAAAACCCACTCGCATGAATTTTCAACTGAATCCTGCAGGATCCAAGTCCTGATGCACATCTGTATCTGTATCAGTTTAGAACACATGATCTGTTCGTTTCCCATAACACTTAGAATTTAAATAAAGTGCTTTTTCATGCCTGAATCCACTGATTCACTTTTCTGTATTTCCGTAATTAACATTAAGGTTAATTATAAATCGGATTTGCGATGCAGAGTTTGTTGTATAAGAGGAATCTGTGTTTGATGTGCAGACGGAGCCCACGAGGAAGATATTACTGGGTTACTGGTCCTCTTTCTGACACACACAGTGTGTGTAAAGCCTCAGTCCGTCACCTTTCTTTTTCTCTTCTTGTTCTTCATTTTACAGAGCTTTCCAGTTGTAGAAAAAGGGGAAGTTTTTTTTGTTTCTGACGCAGGAGAACAACACATTGATCTGTCAGAGAGAGAGAGAGAGAACAAGTGGCCTTATATTGATTGTCCTGTTCTTCTGCCTTTTCCCTGTTTTCCTGTGAGAACAGAGACAATAAGAAGGAGGAAGAGTATTTATCTGTCTTTCTGTTTCTTTTCACTCCTTGTTTCCCTGTGTGTCGCTCTCTCTGTCTGTCTCACTCCGTTTCTCTAAATTCAATTAAACGCAATTCAATTTAATAAGCTTTATTGGCATGACCATGTAGATACATTTACAGCAGTGCCAAAGCATTACTCTCTCTCTCTCTCTCTCTCTCTCTCTCTCTCTCTCTCTCTCTCTCTCTTATTCTGACACCCCATCTTTCTCTCTTTTCTCTCTGTTTTACTCAGTCTCTCTCTCTCTTATTCTGACACCCCATCTTTCCCTCTTTTCTCTCTTTGTTTTACTCAGTCTCTCTCTCCCTTATTCTGACACTCCATCTTTTTCTTTTCTCTGTTTTATTCTCTCTCTCTCTCCCTCTCTCTGATGTGTGTCTTTCTGTTTATCTCTATATTATTCTGACTGTCTCTATCACTGTTCTCTTTGTCTCTGTTTCAAGTCTGTCTGTCATTGTCTCTCTGTATTACTCCATCTCTGTCTTATGTCTCTCTTTGTTTCTTCTTCTTCTTTTTCCTCTTCTCTCTCTCTCTCTCTCTCTCTCTCTCTCCGCTTTCTCTGTCTCACTCTCCCACAGTCTCTGTGTGTCTGTCTGTCTGTCATTGTCTCTCTGTATTACTCCATCTTTCTCTCTGTCTTGTGTCTCTCTTTGTCCTATACTATATCTGTTTCTTCTTCTCTCTCTCTCTCTCTCTCTCTCTCTCTCTCTCTCTCTCTCCGCTTTCTCTGTTTCACTCTCCCACAGTCTATGTCTGTCTGTCTGTCTGTCTGTCTGTCTGTCTGTCTTTCTCAGGATCACTAAACATTAAGCCTAAAACTTTGCTAATCTTTAATGGTGTGTGTGTGTGTGTGTGTGTGTGTGTGTGTGTGTGTGTGTGTGTGTGTGTGTGTGTGTTGAATCTTTCTCAACACAATCTGTTTCTGAAGTTTGGCAGACACGCATGCCCACACACACACACACACACACACACACACCTTGGTTTTGCTCTCACACACTGCAGTCTCACTCTGATTACATAAGGCTGGTTTTTCATCCTAATCCTAGCGTCAGTGAGGTCATGATCAGAGTGTGTGTGTGTGTTCTCACTCAGCTTTGTCAGCTATCAACATCGACAATCTCACAACAGCTTCATTTATGACAGCATGTTCTCTGTAACATTTGTTTATGGAAATCAGAGAGCTCAAAAGGCTTAATGGTGAGACAAAAAGTCTGTCCTTCAGGTCATCTTACATATATTTTTAAAGGAAGAAAAATGGAGGACATTTAGAACACCTTCCTCAAAACCATTCACCCTAACAGACTTTTTAACATTATATGTTTTATGTTATGAAAAAAGTTTGAATTTCAGGCTTTCGTAACCCTGTGCTATGGATTAATTTGAGCCATAAACTGTTAACGCACGCGTGCTATGGACCAGGCATCATCATCATCATCATCATCATTGCTACCTGATTGACATCTCCTGCCTAGTTTAGAACGTGTGTGGCTGTTGTTGTTCAGAATGTATGTAGTACAGCTGGATCATATGGTTTGATAATGAAGCTTCATTATCACCTGCCGATTCCCACCAATCAGTCCGTTCTGTCCTATCACGACACGACAGCAACCAACAGGGGCGGGTGCAGGTGAGCATGTGCTTCCTAGAATAATGTTCTGGCTATGGATTATAATTCTGAGACATTGCTTTCATATCAAGTGCAAAGAATTGTAAAGGCTGTGTACATGACAAAATACAGGATACTTCGGCAAGATTCTGCTGCTATGGTTCTAAAGCTGTTTAGAAGGCCATGGCAGTGTGTGTTTATGTAGGAAGTGACAGATGAATTAACCAATCAGATTTTGAGTTACAACGGGAGGGACCAAACATTTATCGGCCTCGGCCTTCTCGAAGGCCAACGCGAGCTTAACCGTGACTCGGTGCTGTCAGCGTAGCAGTGAAGTAACCTTCCAGCCGGTGTAGCGTTTATCAGTAGTGTTAGTGAACGCTAATAAAGCGGTCATGCCAGTGCTATCAAGAGCAAGTAGCACAGACTAACGACCGAGAAACTAAGATTTCTGTCTCCAGACTCTTCTTCCACGCTGCACACTCGCTACAGGATTTTTCACTCAGACTTAAGTATTCATTCCCTGTGTAATTTACTTAGTTACTTTTAAAATCAGCATCAACAACTACACACAACAGAGCGACCTGGCAGCCTGCCGCTAATCCCTTACAAAATCCTTTGCCCTGTTGCTTTTCTGGCTAAGTTTTGGCAAAAGTCCCAGCTCTAAATTTACACCAGGGTTAAGGGAGGAGTCCTCAAACTTTTCAGAGATCCCTTTAATAGTAAAATGTAACACTAACGTTCCAATGTTTATTCCTTAACCTTCCAGCTTATGTTAAATTTTTAACATGTTACTTAACAAGCTCATATTCTTCATAGGCCATGTGTTACTGAGTTATAGAGGTTTGGATTCAACTTTTTCAAATAAAGTGAGCAGTCAAACAGGCTAATAATTAAAGGAAGTCGATTATAAAAATAACTTTGATAAAGGTGGTTGTGTGGCGGAGCAGAATGAAAAATCACGGACTCCCTGGATATGCTTCACAGACCCAGCTTTGAAAAGTGCTGCTTTAAGCAGCATGAATCATTTAGTAGAGATGGCAACTGAACGAGCAAACGAATCTTTTCAAACGAATGAACAAAACTGAACTGAACTGATCAGTGATTTGTTTCTCTGGTTCTTTGACTTCCTACAGTCTCCATGCACTACCACACTGACTCTTGATGGTTCGCTCCTTGCCCCGACGGGTCCTTGCAGAAATAATATTTCTATAGTATTTGAAACAGCCATATAATAAACACGATTCAAACGATTTCACAAAACAGCATACACGTTCATTTAAATAAGCTTCAAAGAGTTCAGAATGCAGCAGCCAGGCTAATTTGTATTGTTCCTCGATTTTCTCATATTACACCAATTTTACGTTCCTTGCACTGGCTGCCAATTAGAGTAAGGATTAATTTCAAAATTTTTGTCATTACTTTTAAAAGTAGACGGCCTTTCGATTTCATAAAATCGGTGAATTTTAGTTCGCTCTGAAATTTGATAATTGTGAGACTCCTGGGAACCAAGAAAAAAATGTGTCTCTCAATTTCTCTTTTGTTGTGATTTTCTTACTAGGAATTTCCCAGCAACCCTCCTAGTCACATGATATATCATTGGAAAGCCCAGGATGTACTCTTTACAACACACCAGGATTCAAGTGAATAGCTTGAAAGAGTAAGAGGGTGTGCATGTAAAACAAATGTCAACTACAGAGCACACAACGCTATGGGTTGGTTCTCAGGAAGTTACGTTTATTTTTGTTATATAAGGCCATCCTTAAAAAAAATCCGTTCCCTGTCCACCGGGTGAGCAAAAAAATTTTCAGTCGGGAGGGAGGGATTTTTTTTTTTATGGATGGATAAGAAATCGCAATGCTGTGTTTGCTTTTTCTTTCAGTACTTTTTTATTACAAAAGCAGACACATTTAATAAAATGACAGTTTAATCAACTGAAACTTGTACAAAAACTTTAAGTTAGCATTTTAAATGCTGACTGCAACATTTGCAAAACTTTTACAAAGGTACTTAAAATGTCCGACACACGGACTTTTTGTAGCTCTAAATCGAGCGTTAGGCCTAGTTCGGATGAAATTACACTATTAAAATGATCACTGAATGATTTGTTTTTCTGAATCTTTACTATTTTGTTGTTCGCTAGAATACCATTTTGCGATTTCACACTTAAGCAAATGTTTGAAAACTCCGGATCTCCTTCCTTCATGGTGGCTGCCATTTTTTTGTGCCGCACGGCGCATGCGCAGAGCTGATTCAGTTCAGAGTGCGCGCGCAGTCGGCGGAGGCAGTAGTGTGTCGGAGGGAACAGAAGCAGAGATAACGCTTATTTTGTCTCCGGTAAACCAGTCTTCTCTCGTTCAATTACGTGCTGGCATCAAAAGACACCGTTGGTTGTAAATGAAACCAAACTGAGTGGTTGGAGTGTATTTTCATACACAAATGGAGAAATGTTCGCTGAGTGTTTAACTGTGTAGCCCCACTGCAGACCGTTGTCGTTGTTAATTCATAGCATGCTCAGTTGCGTGAATGCGTCATGCACCGAAAATAAGAGATTTACCAGCCAGGAACACCTCATGATGCAATACGCAAGAAAAGAAAGAAGATTTACTCCCATTTTACTTTGTATTTGAGTAAAGTGAATAAATAAATGGTCTGTGGAAAATACATTTAATCCTGGGAACTGCGTGCACAGGAGTTTATTTTGTGTTTACTCATGGCTGGCTAGTATGAGCCTTAGTGGAAAGCCCTGGGAATGCGTAAATGTCAAGTTCGATTTTAGATTTACGAACCCGAAAAAAATGTCGAAAAAACGGCGTTAAAAAAAAAAATTTTCAACCGCACAAACGGCACTCACCCGGCCGGTGGACCGGAAACAGAACATTTTTTAATAATGGCCTAAATCAGGCCATTCTGTGGCTGGGAAGTTCTTCTTCTTCTTCTTCTTTTGGGTTTTACAGCAGCTGGCTTCCACAGTGTTGCATTACTGCCATCTACAGGTTTACCTTTTAGCTTGCACTGACAGTTCCATCATTCTGTCACTAAACGACAGCTGATCACACCGAGGTGCTCGCTGAGCGCCGATATTTATGAGTTTGGTCCTGCGTTTCTTTTCCTTCGTATATAACATAACGTCTTTTCTTCTCACTTTCCGTTACTGTAGTCGGTCTTTCACATTTCATTCGCACACTCACGTCCTCCATTTTTCTCTCCTGTTTCAAATTTGTATCCCACAATGCCTTGCGTGAACGGGGAAAACCCACCACGTCATGCATGACATAGTATCTTGTATTGTGTCACGGTGAAGCAGGAAAAAATAGCAGGGAATTTAGGGCCATGTGGTCTTAAATTCATTAATTGTTCTATTTAAAAAAAAAAAACAAATAAAATTGAAAGTCTGTAATTTGAATTCAGTAGCTTTCAGTCCACTAAACAAAAGTAACTGGGTGCCGGGGAAAATTATTTTTATGGCCGACACTTTAAAAATCTGAAAGGCAGTACAGCTTTAACGCTATTAAAGGCTGTGCCCTAATTATATATCTAGTTTAATTGAGATCAAAGATGTGTCCAAGTATAGTTTAAGCTTTAATAATGAGCTTTTATTGAAACTGTTACCATTCAGAACTAAAAAGATATTTGGCGATAGGGCATTCGCATCGGCAGCTCCAATTAACGCCGCCAAAGTTAATTAGAGATATTGATAATTTATCTAGTTTTACATCTTTACTTAAATCACATTACTTTAACTTAACTTTTAATAATTGATATTTTTCAGAATTTTATATGTATGATATCTCTATATTTTACAGCTTAGCAATATTTTATGGTTTTTATATTATCTTTAGGATATTATTTCATTTATATTTGTATTATTTTATTTTAGTTATGTACAATATTTTAAGTGCATTTGATCATATATGCATGTAAAATGCACTATATAAGTAATAAACATATTATTATTATTATTATTATTATTATTACGTTGTATTTTTTGTAGTTATTGAAGTTATTGTATAGTTATTGGGTGGCACGGTGGTGTAGTGGTTAGCATGGTCGCCTCAAAGCAAGAAGGTTCTGGGTTCGAGCCCAGTGGCTGATGGGGGCCTTTCTGTGTGGAGTTTGCATGTTCTCCCTGTGTCTGCGTGGGTTTCCCCATAGTCCAAAGACATGTGGTTGGGTTAACATGGGGCAGCCATGGCCTGAGGTTGGGCTGAAGTGCCCTTGAGCAAGGCACCTAACCCCCAACTGCTCCCCGGGTGTTGTAGCATAGCTGCCCACTGTTCTGTTCACCGCTTCAGATGGGTTAAATGCAGAGGTTAAATTTCACTGTGCTTGAGTGTACGTGTGACAAATACCGGTATGTAAAGGCTTCTTCGCTTGTCAAAGTCCTGCCCAAACCATTTTCATGGCAAGTTTGGTGGCGCCGATCTCCGTTTTGTAGCCCTCTGCCTCTCACCTATATTCCATAGCTAGGGTTACAGTGGGGGGCTGGTAACCATGAGAGTTTGACTCCCCACTCGCATCTGTATTGCCTTGCCAGATGGCAGTAGGCACCATTTTTATGATGGTCTTTGGTATGACCCGACCGTGAGTAAAACTCACGATCTCCTGATCGAGAGGCGGACACGCTAACCACTAGGCCACTCACTGATGTATAAGACTTCTTGGCTTGACTTCTTGAAAATCCAGGCTACTACTTGTAGGCTATTTTCACTTATTGTCTTGATGAAAATGGGCAATAATTTATTTTAGTATTGGGCAAATTTTACAGTAATTAAATAATATAACAATTTTGTAATGTTAAGTTTGCTAACAAGAAAATTGAAGTCCGTAGAGCTGAATGGTTCGGAGGAATGAACTGCAGGTGAACGGACTGCCATGTATCAGTCTTTCTGGAAGGGCTGTCCTACTGAAATGAAATGAAATGAACGAATCTTTTGAACTGAGTGAAAAGAACTTGTTTGGCCGAACAGTTGAGCATCTTCTCGTAAGTTTCTTGTCTTCTTGTCATTGTGGATCCGGAGCCCACCCCAGGAAAACTGCTTTAACATCTGCTTCCACTTCTAGTGGGTAAGATGCTGCATGGTATTTCTTTAGCAGTTTTCTTCACTCCTTTCTGTCAGTTGCGTCCATAGCAGTGAGGCCCGTTAAACGCAGATTGTCCTTGATCACCTCCATCCAAGTCTTCCGAGGTCTCCCTCTACACCTGTGGCCACCCACCTGGAAACCTTGGATGGTGTTGACACAGGCTGACCTACACTGAGTATGACCAAACCAGCGCAGGCACCTGCATCTGATTTCCATCTCAGGATCCACTAGCTTAAGCCTTGAACGCAGGACGTTTGACCTCACATCATCTGTAGGCTTCATGTCGCACATCCACTGGAGCATTACTTGCTCATTCCTCTCAAGGCGTGCCAAGTCTGTCTTTTTCATCGCCCAACACTCACTGGCATAGAGCATGGCACCCCTGATGCAGCAGTTATGTATACTCTGCCACATGTATGGAGAGATAGGTTCTCCAAAAGTTCTCTAAACTTGCCCCATGCAGCTCTGACTCTTGTGATGGTGGCAGCTTTCGCAGCCCTCACCAACACAAAGAGCGTCACCTAGATAACAGTAGGTTTCCACCACATCAAAACGGTGCTTCCTGACCATCACATAGTCACATGGTCTTCCATCGATGGGATGGGCTGTGCCCAGACATCTGCTACATCTGTATGTAGGGTCAGGTTTGAGTCTGCCATATATATTACTGCACTTCTTGTGAATCCAGTGAGAAGAACCACTGCATAGGATGGAGTTACTACCGACACTTTTCCTACGCACACCGCAAGGATGCTTTCCTGAATCCCTCAACGAGTTAAAGGAATAGAAAATGTAAAGTAAATACATGCATGGGTTGGCAGCTTGTAATATTGAGAGCCTGTAAGAAAAGTTTCAGGCATGTTTGACCATTTATAAGAAAGTTGTGAGCATTTTTGTATCGCTGCTGTAATGCCACCAGGAGGCTGCCATGTTGCCTGTTGGAAGTGCGATGCGTGACGTCATTTGGGCGCAAGGCTGAGTGTCGCTCTTCAGTACTGAAGGGGCAAAGCGAAAGGTCTACGAAGGTGACAATGTCGATTTTTTCACTATACATCTGAAATAGTCTATTAATTAGCTGCAACCCTGACTTATGGACAAACCTGAACTTTTTACCTGTAAAGCGAGGCTCGTTAGCATGCTTAGCATGCTCTCATCTCATCTCATCTCCTTATCTCTAGCCGCTTTATCCTGTTCTACAGGGTTGCAGGCAAGCTGGAGCCTATCCCAGCTGACTACGGGTGAAAGGCGGGGTACACCCTGGACAAGTCGCCAGGTCATCACAGGGCTGACACATAGGCACAGACAACCATTCACACTCACATTCACACCTACGGTCAATTTAGAGTCACCAGTTAACCTAACCTGCATGTCTTTGGACTGTGGGGGAAACCGGAGCACCCGGAGGAAACCCACGCGGACACGGGGAGAACATGCAAACTCCACACAGAAAGGCCCTTGCCGGCCACAGGGCTCGAACCCGGACCTTCTTGCTGTGAGGCGACAGTGCTAACCACTACACCACCATGCCGCCTGCTCTCGACTCATTCACGAAAAACTTTCTCATCAAGACGTCACCAGGCTAGCCTACCGTAATTACTGTAGTAGACAGTCCAACCCCCGTGGCTACGCAGAAAGAGGGTAAACAAACACTGCTTTACTATACAGGATTCATGTGAACATTACAGGAAGATGCACTTGTACGGAAAAAGGCGGAAATATTCCCGGAAACACCCGAGCTGCTGGTATGGTATGGATTTATTTGGTTAAATTCATACATGTAAAAGATACAGTATACTGTAAATAGCACAGAGGATAACACAAAGTATAAAATACACTTATTTCCAATGTGGTCCTCTTGATGACAACAGGAAACAATAAAATACCGTATAATTCAGACCGGACACCATTATCTCGGTTTTGGTTATGTTTATACGAAGACCTCCTGACTCCAATCCTGCCTTCCAGACATGCAACTTCTGTGCAGTGGGAATATAGCTTGGATGGGACGCAAATTCATTCCAGGGGCATCAATCACACACACACACTCAATCGCACACACACTATCAGTCACTCACTTATGCATACCTAGGGGCAATTTATCATAGCATTACACCTATGGGCATGTTTTTGGGAGGTCAGAGGAAACCAGAGAACCTGGAGGAAACCCATATGGACACGGGGAGAACATGTAACACTCCACACTGAGAATAAACTGGAGACTCTGGAGCTGTGAGGCCACAACGGCGTATTTGTAAAATTTCTGAATATATAAATAATATGAAAATATAGTTAAATTCACCAGCTAGTGGCCTAGTGGTAGCGTGTCCGCCTCTCACTCGGGAGATCGTGAGTTCTATTCACAGTCGGGTCATACCAAAGACCATCATAAAAATGGTACCTACTACCATCTGGCAAGGCACGCTGCAATACAGATGCGAGTGGGGAATTAAACTCTCGTGGTTACCAGAGGACTAGTCCCCCCACTGTAACCCTAGCTATGTAATAGGCGAGAGGCCAAGGGCTGCGGAAACGGAGATCGGCGCCGCCCGATGCGCCACACGGTGCGGGAAGGGAAGGACAGGATATAGTTAAATTCGATTTTCAATGAAAATTCCTTCCGATGCGTCAATTAAATCCTGTTTGTTTTTTAAAAAAAACAACGCTTTTCCCTAAAGACCAAACGCTCTGTGCAAGTCAAAGCTTTATTAGTGTGCCTGCTTCATATTTCATTACCCTTTCCACCAAATTAGCTAAGCTACATGTGTGTATAAAGTCCTGCTTTATCACAAACTGCCTCGTTAAACTTTTCATACCTCGTACTGAATAGGAACGACTGTACTCCGTCTTTATTTTTATGAATCTTTGTTCTCTGTGCATCTTTGAGTCAGCGTTGCACAGTTTTATAATGATCTGAAGTGAGAATGAGCAAACGACTGACAGAGAGAGGAAGAGAAAAGACAGGAAGTAACTGGTGTGACCCTGATGTGAGCACAGATTCTCATTCTCAAATCTGTGGGTCTGTGTTGTGTGTGTGGGGGTGTAAATATATATATGCGTCCGTTTTATATATACAGGTCACTAGACACTTGAGAATCTGCGGTTACCTCGGACCTGACTGATGTCTGCTTTTTCTCTGTCTTTCTTCCAGGTTTCACTGTGCTTCTCTTCAGTCGCTCTTTGTGCATGGTAACACAGGACTGAAGACAAGCGGTAAGTCAGCAGCCAAGTGTGTGTGTGTGTGTGTGTGTGTGTGTGTGTGTGTGTGTGTGTTGTAGTGATGTATGGAACAACTAAAAAGATATAAGAGGAAGCAGAAGTGCAATTGAAAGTGATAGTAAGAGAGTAAAAGAGCCGGGTAACCCCAAGCGCTGGTTTTCTGCAAGAAGAGAGCTGGTTCGAGGAGCAGACCACCGCAGCCCACAACATAGCATCGACTGGAAACGGCTGCTTGTCTGTGCGGTTAGTTAACTGGAAATTCATAGTTCACATGCCTGTGTTTTCATACAAATAACACGCATGTACCTGTGAGCTGTACGTCTGTGTGGTTACTGGAAATCGGTGGTTTGTGTTTTATGTGTAGGAGTGGTAGTATTGCTAGGAAATTGTGTGTGTATATGTGTGTGTGTGTGTGTGTATATTGTGTACCACACTGACAGTGGTAATACGGAACAGGAAGAGGCGGAGTTATGCATGTGGTTAAGTTCCTGCTTTACACTGCCATTTTTGCTCGTTTCCTTTTTGAATGAAAGCCATATGGCTGAGTAGGTGGAAATTTCTTTTTTGATTGATCAGCGCACTGACTTAAAAAAAAAAAGTTAAATATGTTGCCATTTATTTCAACAGAACCGTCCTCAAGCGAAAGTATTCCACTTCCGGTTAAAGTTAACATCACACTTTCAGTTCAGCTTCATTTGGGTTTTGCTGTGCTTCATTTGTCGAAATGGCTTTCATGACAAATATCACGCCACTGAATTGTCTTTGACTTGAAACTGTGGGGTGATTTCACACTTTTGGCTGGTTTTTCTTCAGAAATTTTCATAACTGGAGCGACTTTTAGGCTGCTGCTGAGAATGAAATAAAGGAACCGTAACAAGACTCACCCTAGCTACCAGGCAGGATCATGAGGTTTTTTTTCTCATCTCATCTCATTATCTCTAGCCGCTTTATCCTGTTCTACAGGGTCGCAGGCAAGCTGGAGCCTATCCCAGCTGACTACGGGCGAAAGGCGGGGTACACCCTGGACAAGTCGCCAGGTCATCACAGGGCTGACACATAGACACAGACAACCATTCACACTCACATTCACACCTACGGTCAATTTAGAGTCACCAGTTAACCTAACCTGCATGTCTTTGGACTGTGGGGGAAACCGGAGCACCCGGAGGAAACCCACGCGGACACGGGGAGAACATGCAAACTCCGCACAGAAAGGCCCTCGCCGGCCACGAGGCTCGAACCCAGAACCTTCTTGCTGTGAGGCGACAGCGCTAACCACTACACCACCGTGCCGCCCCTGAGGTTTTTTTTTTCCTTTTAAAATATCACGATAAATGATGTAATCGTTCAGACGGATGGTCTGAAAAAGACATGAAAATAATAATTTCCACCAAAGGGTACGGGACGGTCATTTATGTGCTCGGAACGTGAATTGAGGGATATTGCTGTGCAAACAGATGAACCAGTCAGTGTTGAAACCCAGACTGAGACAGTTGTCTTCGAAGACAAGATTATCCAGTGTTCTTTGTTGGGAGATGAAAGCGTCTCATTAGATGATTCATTCGAACTCTATTAGCAAACCCACGATGTAAACAGCCGAGTTGCTCCAAGCTTCCACTACGCCACGTCATCGCATACGTCACTTCCGTGGGAGGCCCGTCTGGTATTTTAATAAAAATGAAATTTTCTAGAACACTATTTAGTCTCCGAAAATGAATGTTTGACTGTTGAAATCTATGAATACTTTTACTGAGCATAAGTTTAAGTAAATCCGCTGGAGGATCCCTTTAATGACGTTTTATTGTAGCCTAGTAAACTAGACCCAACCGCCTAGCGGCCAAAAATATTTTTTGCCTAGCAAGTGGGTCTAGCCTCGCACCATATAAACAAAAACACCCCGGGCATCAAATCGTGCCCGCCAATCACAACGCAAGGTTTTTGTTTGGATTCTTTGGGCGGGCTTTTGCAGGAGTGACGACAAAGCTGCGCGACGCTGGAGAAACCGCAACAGGAAAGATGGCTACGGGCTAGTGAACAGCGCGCGTTTGACTCCGCTTTGGAATCAGTTTTAGAAGAATTAGACTTGGAGTTTTCATTGAAACATGAGCAGGAAGAGGCTCTCCGCTCATTCCTTTTCAAGAAGGACGTTTTCGCTGTTTTGCCGACCGGCTATGGCAAAAGTCTGATCTACCAGCTGGCTCCGCTCGTAGCCAAAAGGATGGGGCTAGTTTGTGCAGTACGAAGAATTAATAAACAGCTTTGAAACATTACTTTTTGATTGTTTCTTATTTTCCCGTTATTTTAAATTTAAGGGAAATTATTTCACCAAACACCACTAAATAAAAACTCTCAAAAACAGTTTAAGCAAACCCTTGAAAAACACTTGGAAAAAAATGTGTATGTGGTACAGACTCCAAACTTGTGGTCATTATCTCCAAACTTCTTAATATCTAGAACCTGTTTATTAATTAATACGCATTTTGAAAAATTATTTAATTTCAAGGCCTCCCCCACTGCTTTCTGTCGCTCTGACTACGTCACAGTCACTGTTGCACTGATTGGTCAGAGCGTTGGCCTATACACACAGAGACAGTTTGAAAGACAGCGGGTTGTTCCTCCTACCCGCTTCGGAAATGTCTACGGATCGAGGCCAGACTAAATATTCACATTTAGTCTGGCTTGCCAAGCTAGTTTTATTGGCTACTAGTGTGAGAAACAGGATGAACCAATCAGAATCATGCATTGCTCTCTGTAGATCTGAATTAAAATGGGAAGATGTATTACTACTTACTATATTGCTAGCATGTTGTTTTTAATCGTTTTCAGTGTACGTGACGTGCATAAATTATTATTATTAACAAATTTGATAATGCTATTTGATGGTAATTTGTGTTTCTACTCCTCTCTGACCTTCACCCAGAATGTACAAGTGCATGACACTTATCATACTTAGCACTGTACAGATCACAGAGTAATTTCATTTAGCATATTTCTGTTCGTCCTGTTAGTCTGTCAGCACTGGTCCCTTGACGTCACGTCCACCAGAATCTTCAGAAAGTGAAACATGGAGAATCTACTCCATAAAAGGAAACCCCTGTTGAAGGTGATTTCCAAGGTAGCTGTGCAATGTTTGCAATATCACATCACAACCCCAATTCCAAAAAAGTTGGGACAAAGTACAAATTGTAAATAAAAACGGAATGCAATGATGTGGAAGTTTCAAAATTCCATATTTTATTCAGAACAGAACATAGATGACATATCAAATGTTTAAACTGAGAAAATGTATCATTTAAAGAGAAAAATTAGGTGATTTTTAAATTTCATGACAACAACACATCTCAAAAAAGTTGGGACAAGGCCATGTTTACCACTGTGAGACATCCCCTTTTCTCTTTACAACAGTCTGTAAACGTCTGGGGACTGAGGAGACAAGTTGCTCAAGTTTAGGGATAGGAATGTTAACCCATTCTTGTCTAATGTAGGATTCGAGTTGCTCAACTGTCTTAGGTCTTTTTTGTCGTATCTTCTGTTTTATGATGCGCCAAATGTTTTCTATGGGTGAAAGATCTGGACTGCAGGCTGGCCAGTTCAGTACCCGGACCCTTCTTCTACGCAGCCATGATGCTGTAATTGATGCAGTATGTGGTTTGGCATTGTCATGTTGGAAAATGCAAGGTCTTCCCTGAAAGAGACGTCGTCTGGATGGGAGCATATGTTGCTCTAGAACCTGGATATACCTTTCAGCATTGATGGTGTCTTTCCAGATGTGTAAGCTGCCCATGCCACACGCACTAATGCAACCCCATACCATCAGAGATGCAGGCTTCTGAACTGAGTGTCGATAACAACTTGGGTCGTCCTTCTCCTCTTTAGTCCGAATGACACGGCGTCCCTGATTTCCATAAAGACCTTCAAATTTTGATTCGTCTGACCACAGAACAGTTTTCCACTTTGCCACAGTCCATTTTAAATGAGCCTTGGCCCAGAGAAGACGTCTACGCTTCTGGATCATGTTTAGATACGGCTTCTTCTTTGAACTATAGAGTTTTAGCTGGCAACGGCGGATGGCACGGTGAATTGTGTTCACAGATAATGTTTTCTGGAAATATTCCTGAGCCCATTTTGTGATTTCCAATATAGAAGCATGCCTGTATGTGATGTGATACAGAGCCTGTATGTGATACAGAGCTCAGATATCAATGCGCTGCCGAAGCGCGCAGAAGGTGTTAGTACGCCTGTCATTATAGTGCGGACTTTCCATAGCATAGAAAATCGCTACGTTTCAATTTGTGTAACTGAACTTGTTTCATGTCACTGGTCATATAAACCTATGTAAACAGGAGAAACGCGGAAGAGTTTGGTCGCATCTAACTACAGCCCCAAAAAATACCATTGGCCATGCTGAGCCTAGCTACATTGCTAACAGGAGTGACAGCGCGTCTGACTGACTGGGAGGTCGCGCAAAGCTTGGAGAGGTACGGAGCAGCTCGTCTCAATTCAGAGAAGAGCATATTTCATTATGGAAGTACGGTGGACTGTTCCTTTAAAGTACTGAAGTACTTGCTTTAAAAAATACTTAAGTATTAAAAGTACATTTTCTGTCAACGCATTGTTGTATTATTGCCACAACGCTTACAAAACCTCATGCCTCTGAAGCAACCAACTGGATTTACTGACTCGCTTGTAGAACCTGTAGAATAAACACCTTTAAACAGATTTCTACATTCTGTTTATTTGGCAAGATTATCCTGAAACATATTTCTGAAAGGACTTCAGATAATTTAACGTTATTCATGTTAGCGTAACTCTGTTTTTACCTGCTAACTAACAGTGTCCAAGTTACCCAGCTATGTGTTAACGTTAGTCATGGACAAGGCGACGGCAACTTGGCAGGCAAATCCATAGAAAGTCATTTGACTCACCAGACTGGACAGCTATTGCAGCGTTATCGCTAGCTCTAAAAGCACAGACAACTTCATTGCAAGCTTTCTCTTGGAATAAAACGTTTATATACCTCAATATGCTTCCTCAGGTTGGACGGCGAGATTTTGTAGGCCGTGATGTGGTTCGTTTTCGGCAAACAAAGCAAACAATTACAACAAAACGGATCTTTAATCCGTACAGAAAACTGAAGCGTGGGTTCATGGGCCATGGGTGCGTTCATTCTCCAGAAGAACCGCCTCCTTCCATTCTGCCATCAACTGATCAAGTTCAATAACGCTGCTGAGAAATCACTGAACTTGATTTTATACAGTCTATGGATGTGACGGGGGCAGCACGGTGGTGTGGTGGTTGGCGCTGTCGCCTCACAGCAAGAAGGTCCGGGCTCGAGCCCCGTGGCCGGCGAGGGCCTTTCTGTGTGGAGTTTGCATGTTCTCCCCGTGTCCGCGTGGGTTTCCTCCGGGTGCTCCGGTTTCCCCCACAGTCCAAAGACATGCAGGTTAGGTTAACTGGTGACTCTAAATTGACCGTAGGTGTGAATGTGAGTGTGAATGGTTGTCTATGTGTCAGCCCTGTGATGACCTGGCGACTTGTCCAGGGTGAACCCCGCCTTTCGCCCGTAGTCAGCTGGGATAGGCTCCAGCTTCCCTGCGACCCTGTAGAACAGGATAAAGCGGCTAGAGATAATGAGATGAGATGAGATGAGATGAGATGAGATGAGATGAGATGAGATGAGATGGATGTGACGTGACCCGAGTGATTACTGATAGGCTGTCTCAGTGTCACCTGCGGAAAAAAACCCAATCACGTTTTAGAAAAGAAAAGAAAAAAAACATCCACTTTCAAAGCTGCTTCATAGTAACGAGTAATGAGGACCTTGATGGAAATGTAGTGGAGTGAAAAGTACGATATTTGTCTTTCAAATGTAGTGACGT
This sequence comes from Neoarius graeffei, assembly GCF_027579695.1. Classification (NCBI taxonomy): domain Eukaryota; kingdom Metazoa; phylum Chordata; class Actinopteri; order Siluriformes; family Ariidae; genus Neoarius; species Neoarius graeffei. The sequence continues at coordinate 52,938,641 of NC_083588.1, forward strand.
TAAAGTCATAAGTTTCCTTCCACACAAAAATAATACTCAAGTAAAGTACAGATACTCAAAAAGTGTACTTAAGTATAGTACTCAAGTAAATGTACTTAGTTACTGTCCATCTCTGATTATACAGTATAAAGCGAGTTAATTAGCCGGCTAATGAACTTAATTGACTTCCAGTCTCGCTGCTCAGACTGATGACGCCTTGCTACGTATGAAAGTGGCTGAAAAAAGAATGTGAAATGTCAGATTGAATGCATGTTTTGCAGTCCACACTGTCATGAAACAAAATTCTGTGTCACAGATATGAGACAAGATTATGGTCAATTAACTCACTGTACAAAACATCAGCGAGTGCACATTAAGACCCATTTATCCTGTTTTTTTTCTTGTTCGTCTCTGAATTGTATCTTAAAACCTCTTTGTCAGGCCAGCATTCACTCTAATAACCACTTCCGACTCACCCCAAAAGCCGATTTTTATGCTTTTTGCTACAAACATCAGGAAAACGGTGATTAGTGCGCACTGAAGATTAGACAGGAGCGGCATGGGCTAATGATTTGCATTCAGTTAAAAGAATCCAAAGTCCATGGGATGATCATTGAGTGTGATGCTTTCAACACGTGTCAGGATCAGACGTCATGATATTTTTGTCTTTCACAATGGTCACCATGTCAGATTGAGCAATCAGAGTGCCGTAAATCGTTGGTGTCTTGGTCATGAGACTGGCAACACTGCAAGTTTGAAAGTGACCAATCATCGTTCATGTCCTTGCGTGTCGTTGGAGAGGAGGGTCAAGAAATTGTCGATCATGGCTGTTGTAGAGGAGCTGTCAAACTAGGCGAGGGAATGTAAAAAATTCTGACATGCTACATTTTCATCAGGGTGTTGTTGGGCATCCAAGACGCCACATCACTATTTTTCAATGAAGTCAGTCTTAATTGTTCCTGATGTTCATACTCAGGCCTGACGCTAGAAATTTATCAGCCATGACAACGTCATGCCAAAATCAGGCTGAATTCATGTCGTCTGATCCTGGCATCACTTGAGTCAGACTTGTATCGTTTTCAAACTCTGTGTGGCCGAGCTACAAAGTGAGAAAAAATGGATGCCTCCATGTTGCTCTTTTGCTAGCAACACTATATTTAACAGTTATTCCACAAAATTGAGTCATACATGAGCTGATGGCAGGGCGGCACGGCGGTGTAGTGGTTAGCGCTGTTGCCTCACAGCAAGAAGGTCCGGGTTCGAGCCCCGTGGCCGGCGAGGGCCTTTCTGTGTGGAGTTTGCATGGTGTCCGCGTGGGTTTCCTCCGGGTGCTCCGGTGGTTTCCCCCACAGTCCAAAGACATGCAGGTTAGGTTAACTGGTGACTCTAAATTGACCGTAGGTGTGAATGTGAGTGTGAATGGTTGTCTGTGTCTATGTGTCAGCCCTGTGATGACCTGGCGACTTGTCCAGGGTGTACCCCGCCTTTCGCCCGTAGTCAGCTGGGATAGGCTCCAGCTTGCCTGCGACCCTGTAGAACAGGATAAAGCGGCTACAGATAATGAGATGAGATGAGCTGATGGCTGACGAGGCACGTAGCACTGAGTCAGCTATAAGCCATGTATGATGAGATTGACTGGAATAACTGTTTTATTCTATCCATATTCACTGGATTTTGAGAAACCATGCATTTTTATTTTTATTTTTTTGCAAATTCGATAAATAAAAACTTTATACAAAATGTCCAACAAAATAATTTCCGCTTAGAATGTTAACAAACCGGAGAAATGACAGTAAAAATTTATGAAAACTGCGATGATAATAATTCTTGAGAAATAAAAAAAATTACGTTCTTACCATCAAATGCTTTTATTCCATATTTTGTTGCTTTTTTTTTTGACATTTTCTTCTTCTTCTTCTTCTTTAGGGTGTTTTTGGCAGTTGGCAAACCAACTTAAAGGTGCATTACTGCCACCGACTGGGCTGGAGTGTGGAACAGGAGATATTCAGGGGGACTATATTCTTTTAGCTATTTCTGTTTCTTTTAAATACTTGACAACAATTTTTAGGGTTTTGTTTTCGAGTAGAGTTTTTATTTCGTCCTCGGTTGGTTCAGCAACACGCTCCGCCATTTTGTTTTTCTCTACTCATTGTATATGAGCTGATATCCTAGTAGTAGAGTAGCCAATCAGAGCACGCGATCGCTCATATCCAGTAAATGTGGATAGAATAAAACTATATAATATATTTTATCAAGCTAGAGTGTCTGTATATTGGTGTAATGGAAATACTTGTATATTCAGTATTGCTGGGTTAAAAATAAAGAACTGCTACTTTGTTTACCCTTGATACTATGAACAGCCATGTTGATGTGATGTCCTGTGATGAACTCGGGGTTGAGGAGACCAGCGAGTAGGAGTTCGGAGTTGAGGCGGCATTTCCTTTGGTTTGGTTTGGAAATTTAGAGTTACAAGCTTTAGTCAAAAGCAGCAACAGATTGTTCAGAAAGCTAGCCAATTCTGTATGTTTCAAAATCCAGCATCTATCTAAATTACAAATAAAAAATGTTCTGGCTTTGGTCGTTCCTTCGAGAAGATGGGAGAAAACGTGCGTCTTTGTTATGGTGATTATGGCGGCTCATTTTATTGGCTGTATTACAACCCCCATTCCAAAAAAGTTGGGACAAAGTACAAATTGTAAATAAAAACAGAATGCAATGATGTGAAAGTTTCAAAATTCCATATTTTATTCAGAATAGAACATAGATGACATATCAAATGTTTAAACTGAGAAAATGTATCATTTAAAGATTAGATTAGATTAGATTAGATTAGATTAGATTAGATTAGATTAGATTAGATTAGATTAGATTAGATTAGATAAAACTTTATTGATCCCTTTGGGAGGGTTCCCTCAGGGAAATTAAGATTCCAGCAGCATCATTACAGATAAACAGAGAAAAGAAATAGAGAAAAAACTTCTAGATAAATTAAAATAAATTAAGTATTTACATATACAAATATATAAAAAGAATAAGATATGAGGAAGAGAGGAAGGGGGGGAGGAGGGGGAAGAAAAAAAAGGTGGGGAGAAGGGGGGGCGGTGGCGGTAGGAGAGATATTGCACTTTATATTGCACATTGTCCGGTATTGCTTATTGTTAGGCTCGGCTACTGCTCCTTCCCGTCCTCTGTCCTCCTGTTACCCCTCCTTCCCCCCAGAGAGGAGTTGTACGGTCTGATGGCGTGAGGGACAAAGGAGTTTTTGAGTCTGTTTGTCCTGCACTTGGGAAGGAGCATTCTGTCACTGAACAGGCTCTTCTGGTTGCTGATGACGGTGTGCAGAGGGTGACTGGCATCGTCCATGATGTTCAATAGTTTGTCCATAGACCTCTTCTTTGACACCGTCACCAGAGAGTCCAGCTTCATGCCGACCACAGAGCCGGCCCACCTGATCAGTTTGTCCAGCCTGAATGTGTCCTTCTTGGATGTGCTGTCCCCCCAGCACACCATGTTGTAAAACAGGACACTGGCGACCACAGACTGATAGAACATCCACAGGAGTTTCCTGCAGATGTTAAAGGACCGCAGCCTCCTCAGGAAGTATAGCCTGCTCTGTCCCTTCCTGTATAAGTGTTTGGTGTTGCAAGTCCAGTCCAGCTTGCTGTCCAGCCACACCCCAAGGTACTTGTAGGAATCCACAGCCTCCACCTCGACTCCCTCGATCAGAGCTGGTCGTGACCTTGGTCTGGACCTCCCAAAGTCAATGACCAGCTCCTTGGTCTTCGAGGTGTTGAGCTGCAGATGGTTCCTGTTGCACCACACAGCAAAGTCCCTCACCAGGCTCCTATACTCCTCCTCTCTGTTGTCACTGATACACCCAACGATGACTGTGTCATCGGCAAACTTCTGGATGTGACACAGCTCCGAGTTGTAGCAGAAGTCCACGGTGTACAGGGTGAAGAGAAGAGGGGCTAGCACCGTGCCCTGGGGTGCTCCGGTGCTGCTAATCACAGTGTCAGATGTGATGTCCTTCAGCCTGACGTACTGCGGCCTGTCAGTGAGGTAGCTGGAGATCCAGGTGACCAGGCAGGGGTCCACTCGCATCCTGTTCAGTTTGTACTGAAGCAATAGGGGCTGAATGGTGTTGAAGGCACTCGAGAAGTCCAAGAAGAGGATCCTCACTGTGCCATTTCCCTTATCCAGATGCGATTGGGCTCGGTGTAGCAGGTAGAGGATGGCGTCTTCCACACCGACACCTGCCTGGTACGCAAACTGCAGACAGTCCTGGGCATGGTGTACCTAGGGTCTGAGGAGGCTGAGGAAGAGCTGCTCCAATGTCTTCATCAGATGTGAAGTTAGTGCCACCAGTCAGAAGTTGTTAAGCTCACTGGGCCAATTCTTTTTGGGAACTGGAATGATACATGATGTCTTCCAGAGGGTTGGCACTCTCCCCAGCTGCAGGGTAAGGTTGAAGATGCGTTGGAGTGGTTCACCCAGTTCAGCAGCACACGTCTTCAGTAGTCGGGGACACACCTTGTCCGGGCCTGCTGCTTTCCTGGGGTGAAGCTTCCTCAGTTGACCTCTGACCTGGTCTGCAGTAATGCATTGAGGAGTCTGTATTGAGGTGGGGGAGGAGGGGGCTGCTGTGATGACTGGGGGGAGGTGTGTTGAGGGAAGAAGGAGAGATGGCTGCAGTGAGGGAGAGGGTGGGGGGGACGTGGGCTGGTTGAACCGATTGAAAAAGTCATTCAACTCATTCGCCCTCTCCACTGTCCCCTCAATGACTCTGGTCTTTGTATTGTGGCCTGTGATGGTTTTCACACCTTCCCAGACCTCCCTCATGCTGTTCTCCTTCAGCTTCTGCTCCACCTTCCTCCTATAGCTGTCCTTAGTGTCCCTCACGCAGCGTTTTACCTCCCGTTGTGCTGCTTTCATCGCCTCCCTATCCCTGCTCCTGAAGGCGGCCTTCTTCCTGTTGAGGACAGCTTTGACTTCCTGTGTTACCCATGGCTTGTTATTAGGGTAACACCGTACAGTCTTAGCGGGGGAGACCACATCTGCACAGAAGTTAAGGTAATCCGTCAGACAGTGCGTCAGCCCCTCTATGTCCTCACAGTGTGGACTAAGCAGCACATCCCAGTCCGTGATGTCATAACAGTCCCTGAGGGCATCTTCCATTTCAGGGGACCACCTCCTGATGGAGCTAGTTGTTGCAGGCTGCCTTTGGACCAGGGGGGTGTACTTCGGCTGTAGTCGAACCAGGTTGTGGTCAGACTTCCCTAGTGGGGGGAGGGGTGTGACTCTGTATGCATCCCTCACATTAGCATACAGCAAGTCGATTGTCCTGTTGTTCCTTGTTGGACAATCCACAGCCTGGTAAAAATCAGCCAAAGTAGAGTCCAAAGTAGCATGATTAAAGTCCCCAGAAATTATGATAAATGCCTCAGGGTGCTGTGTCTGCAGCCTTGCTGTGACAGAGTGAATCCTCTCACATGCAGTGGCTGCATCTGCCCTTGGAGGGATGTAAACACAGATGGTGATCACGTGACTGAACTCCCTCGGGAGATAATATGGCCACAGGCTAATGGCTAGCAGCTCCAAGTCTGGGCAACATAAAACTGTCTTTAAGGAGAAATGTCCCGGGTTACACCAGCGATTGTTAACATAAATGATGAGTCCCCCACCTTTGCTTTTCCCGCATGTGTTAGTGTCTCTGTTGGCTCTCACAGCAGTGAATCCCCACAGGTCCACGTTAGCATCCGGTACAAGGTGTGTTAGACATGTCTCTGTAAAGATAAATAAGCTGCTCTCCCGGTAAATCCGCTGGTTGTTCAGAGCAGAAAGCTCATTGACTTTATTTGGCAGCGAGTTCACATTCCCCATGATAACAGAGGGAATGGATGGTTTGTAGCGCCGCCGGTTGTCCGCTAGCCTAGCCTTTAGCTTAGCTCCAGCTTTGCAGCCCCTGGGTTTCCTCCTCAACTCGGCCGGGATGGGGTGTTTTCAGGGCCAGCAGCTCCTCTCTCGAATAAGTGAGAAAACTGGCTCCTGGTTGCGTGTTAAAGTTAAAAATATCCATGTTATATAAGTAAAACACACTATGTCTTCGTAAGAAGAGCAGAAAAGTAAAAAAAGGTGGAAAAAAGAGGTTTAAAGAGCTAAAAACTACAGAGCTACTGGAGAGGCAGCCGTCTCACAGTGCCCATACTAGACCAAAAATTTTTTTGAAAAAGAAAACACAAAAAAATTTTAAAGAGAAAAATTAGGTGATTTTAAATTTCATGAGAACAACACATCTCAAAAAAGTTGGGAAAAGGCCATGTTTACCACTGTGAGACATCCCCTTTTCTCTTTACAACAGTCTGTAAACGTCTGGGGACTGAGGAGACAAGTTGCTCAAGTTTAGGGATAGGAATGTTAACCCATTCTTGTCTAATGTAGGATTCTAGTTGCTCAACTGTCTTAGGTCTTTTTTTGTCGTATCTTCCGTTTTATGATGCGCCAAATGTTTTCTATGGGTGAAAGATCTGGACTGCAGGCTGGCCAGTTCAGTACCCGGACCCTTCTTCTACGCAGCCATGATGCTGTAATTGATGCAGTATGTGGTTTGGCATTGTCATGTTGGAAAATGCAAGGTCTTCCCTGAAAGAGACGTCGTCTGGATGGGAGCATATGCTGCTCTAGAACCTGGATATACCTTTCAGCATTGATGGTGTCTTTCCAGATGTGTAAGCTGCCCATGCAACACGCACTAATGCAACCCCATACCATCAGAGATGCAGGCTTCTGAACTGAGCGTCGATAACAACTTGGGTCGTCCTTCTCCTCTTTAGTCCGAATGACATGGCGTCCCTGATTTCCATAAAGAACTTCAAATTTTGATTCATCTGACCACAGAACAGTTTTCCACTTTGCCACAGTCCATTTTAAATGAGCCTTGGCCCAGAGAAGACGTCTGCGCTTCTGGATCATGTTTAGATACGGCTTCTTCTTTGAACTATAGAGTTTTAGCTGGCAACGGCGGATGGCACGGTGAATTGTGTTCACAGATAATGTTCTCTGGAAATATTCCTGAGCCCATTTTGTGATTTCCAATACAGAAGCATGCCTGTATGTGATGCAGTGTCATCTAAGGGCCTGAAGATCACGGGCACCCAGTATGGTTTTCCGGCCTTGACCCTTACGCACAGAGATTCTTCCAGATTCTCTGAATCTTTTGATGATATTATGCACTGTAGATGATGATCTGTTCAAATTCTTTGCAATTTTACACTGTCGAACTCCTTTCTGATATTGCTCCACTATTTGTCGGCGCAGAATTAGGGGGATTGAGCTGCAATTTGGTCCTCCAGCTGCTCCTTTTTTGTACCTTTAACTTTTCCAGCCTCTTATTGCCCCTGTCCCAACTTTTTTGAGATGTGTTACTGTCATGAAATTTCAAATGAGCCAATATTTGGCATGAAATTTCAAAATGTCTCACTTTCGACATTTGATATGTTGTCTATGTTCTATTGTGAATACAATATCAGTTTTTGAGATTTGTAAATTATTGCATTCCGTTTTTATTTACAATTTGTACTTTGTCCCAACTTTTTTGGAATCGGGGTTGTATAAAAACGTCATTGTAAGCGAGGTCAAAGTTGAACTTGAGTGAGTTTTGAGTGAGCATAGCACCAGGGCGTCAAATCCTAGCGATGTGCTCGACAAGGGAACAACAGTTTCTCCGGTGCAAAGCAAATTGGCTGCTTATTATCTGTAGCTGGCTTTAGACGCCTCAAGAAACATCTCCATGAGGAAGAAACCCTGAGAGGAACCAGACTCGAGAGGGAACCTGTCCTCATCTGGTTGACACAGATTATAAATAACTCACTTCTTTAACTGTGTGGTCAACCAGTGCAATTGTGTAACTGGGAAATTCATTATAGTTTGAACAGAAAGTCTGTTTCGTTGAAGTTATGAATTGTTCACTGATGGAGATTGAGTGTAAAACTGTTCATCGCAACTGCAATCCTGAAGTTATCATGGCAGGCAAATGTAGTCCTAAACCTTCATATCAGTTGCAGTCAAACTCCATCTTCACGGTTTCTAAGTGCAACTTTAGGCTGTCGAAAGATATGAAGCCATCCTCAGTAGAAGCGAAGAGATGAGAACTTTAACCAGAAAAGGTTGTACATTATGATCCATGTATACAAATGGTATGCAATGTATTCTGTTAAAGGGGAACTGAAGTTGTTTTTAAATTGGCTTTATTTCTTAATTAACGTGTTATTCAATTACTTTTTCAGTTTTAGTAACCTTATATTGTGACTCGTATTGGCAACTAATTGCAATTAAATATTATACTTATCGGCCTATTCGGTTTTTAGCCGTGTCGAATTTAGTTCGTTTGGTCCACGGCAGGCGTCGCTTATCCGCGCGATCTTCACGAGACTTGTGCGAGACTTCGAAACGTGAAGTGTCAGCCAGGTGTCAGTGCCACCATTTTGAAAACTGTTTTCCAAACGAAATATTGCACAAAAACGAGTTTAAATGAAGATTACTGCCTACTTTTTTTTCAAACTTTCCTGATTGCTATCAAAACAAACAACACTTCCGGCTTGATTACGTCAGCATTCGAAAGAGGGCGCGCGCGTCTTTTGACAACGTTGGCAGATGTTGCCCTGTGTCCGAAATCACTCCCTACTCACTATATAGTGGAGACGCCATTTTGTAGTGCTGTCCGAAACCTTAGTGAGGATTATTTACACCCTATATAGTGCGCTCAAAGTATCCCACAATGCGTCACGAAAAGTGGTGTACAACGATGGTCACTAACCAAAGCAATATATCCCATCATGCATTGTGGTCGCGCTGAAATAAATCAAAGTCTCAAATTTGATTTAATAAAAGGCAGTGGCAAAGAAGAAAGTATTCAGCCTTGATTTAAAAAGAACTGAAAGATGCAGGAACTTTGTATTGATTAATGTGGGAAATGCGCTCAGTATAATATGGATTTGACACAAAATACATGCATGTAGTTATTATTTTGAAAACCCACCAGCCGACTGATCCGGCACGTTTTAATTGTGCGACAGTAATGACGTAAATACCAGCGCGACGGAATAGTGTCCGGAAGCGTTTTTTCATTTTACCATTGAGCTCACTAGGGGGTAGGGAGTAGTGAATGAGTGAGCAATTTCAGACACAGGGTTGGTCACTTTGATTTCCGCTGTACGTTTTACTTCCGTCCTACGATGTCTCGCACAGGTCTCAACGCATCTCGTTTACGGCCATTGCTTTGACGTATGGACTGATATATTACAGAGCGTATTTTAAACACTCGTAACTTGCTATAGCAGCGACAAAATAGCAGTCGAAAATGCATTCCTATATTTAATAAAATGAGATGAATAGAATTTTGATAATAAAAAAAAATTGCCTTCAGTTCTCCTTTCAGATAAGTGAGAGAAAATGTGGCCATTTGGATCAAAAGGAAGTCCAAGTTATAAAGGCAAGACAGAAGAGGAAAATGTTGGCCATTATACATGCTGAGATGAGTCAGTATGTAGCAATTCAGTGGGGACAGAATTGGTGGAAGATTGTCGGAGATAAAGCCTCACATGCAGCGATATAGAGGATGTGCTCAATACCACACTCCTGAAACTTCTGAATCCCTTAAGAGGAACGTCTGAGCAACTAAACAGCATTCAGACAACTGTATATAGCTGTACATGTAACTCCATATAGCTGTAAACATGAGACCTTTGAGCCTAAAAACCACTGAATGTCACAAAACGAACAAATTTGCTATCATTAATTATCGTGCATGCAGTGTTCAAATACTGCCACTGAGATATCTCTGATTGTACATGGAGGATATTACACAGTGGCATGAAGATATGAAGTTTATCTTCAAGTGGTGAAAAATATTTTCAATACGAGAAGATAAACTTCATATCTTCACACCACCGTGTCATGTTCTTTATATTATACAGACACATCCACAAAAAAAAAAAACACAAGTTAATCAAAAGAATTTTAATTTTGAACCGGTTTGCCATTTTGACAACGAGCGTCTAGTCAGCAGGAAAACACTGGGAGTGAGTGATGTCATCGGAGTGAAATATCGGGAATTATTATACATACAGGACACTTTTTCGACGGAATAAAAACATGTTCTATTCCCTTCTAGCAGGTTTCATAGCATGCAATATTATCATATCGCTTATCCTATGTGTATTACATTTACATTAATGGCATTTAGCAGACGCTCTTATCCAGGGAGCAGTTGCAGGTTAGGTGCCTTGCTCAAGGGCACTTCAGCCATTCTTGCTGGTCCAGGGACTCAAACCAATGACCTTTTGGTCCCAAAGCTGCTTCTCTAACCATTAGGCCATGGCCTCCCTATTACGTTACTCTAACCAGTGGAGAATGAGCACTGAATATGGTTTACGATATTGCATGGTTGTCAAGACAGCATGACATCACACGTCGGAGACGTAAAACTTCCACACTAGCGGGCGACTGTGACAATTTGTAAACAAGCATGGCTGCCAGGTTTGCTTTGTTAAATACGGAAGATTTTGAGAGAATTTTCAAAAAATAATATTGGCTGGCTTTTTTCATTCAGCTACTCGTCTTCGACTCATTCAGTATCATGCTAGCTGAATGGAATATATCTGATATACCACAAAAAAGCCAGCCAATATTATTTAAACATGTCACTCAGATCTGAGATGTATTTCGTATGAAAAATGCGAGTTTTTCAACACAAGAAGATAAACTTCATATCTTCAAGCTAACATGTGAGTTTCTTTTTATTATATAGACACATTCACAAACAAAAAGTACCCAAATTTATCAAAACAATTCATCAACTTCCTCACAAGTGACATATAGAGATTTATATCACGGTTTTGGTTCTCCATGTCCCGGATGTGAAGTTTCAAGTCAAGTCAAGTCAAGTTTGTCTGTATAGCGCTTTTAACAATAAACATTGTCCCAAAGCAGCTTTACAGAATCTGAATGGCCCAAAAACATGAGCTAATTTTATCCCTAATCTATCCCCAATGAGCAAGCCCGTGGCAACGGTGGCAAGGAAAAACTCCCTCAGACGACACGAGGAAGAAACCTCAAGAGGAACCAGACTCAACAGGGAACCCATCATCACCTGGACAACAACAGACGACATGACTATAACATTAACAGTTTTAACATGAAGTCAGTTTCGTTGATGTTATAACTCTTCAGTGATGGAAACTTGAGTGCAAAACTGTTCATGACAACCGCAGTCCTAAAGTTAGCAAGTCAACTGTAGTCCTCAGCCATAAAAGCATTACTGTAAGAGTCCAGAGCATCTTCCAAGTGTGACTTTCAACTGTCCGTACGGGGCCGTCCTCCACAGGAGCGATGCGATGAGATGGAACTCATATGAAAGAACGAGTGGTGTATTTCCCAGTAAAACACTCGTGTCCATATAACATCTCATCTCATTATCTCTAGCCGCTTTATCCTTCTACAGGGTCGCAGGCAAGCTGGAGCCTATCCCAGCTGACTATGGGCGAAAGGCGGGGTACACCCTGGACAAGTCGCCAGGTCATCACAGGGCTGACACATAGACACAGACAACCATTCACACTCACATTCACACCTACGGTCAATTTAGAGTCACCAGTTAACCTAACCTGCATGTCTTTGGACTGTGGGGGAAACCGGAGCACCCGGAGGAAACCCACGCGGACACGGGGAGAACATGCAAACTCCGCACAGAAAGGCCCTCGCCGGCCACGGGGCTCGAACCCGGACCTTCTTACTGTGAGGCGACAGCGCTAACCACTACACCACCGTGCCGCCTCCATATAACATATATATCAAGACTCATATTTTTCATCCAGACCTTTCGTCCATGTTGGTTTTTGCCACTTGCTGATCTTGCAATGTAATTGGTCAGGAAGTAAAACGCACCTCATGTCGCTCAGAGGTTTTCTGAAATATTTATTTTTCAGAACTTCCAAAGTCAGAGTGAAAAGATCGTATCACGATTCTCGGAGACATTTCGACAGTACATGATACGTAGCATGATGTATATGTTCGCTGACAAACAACAAGCAAAACAAGTGTTTCCAATGCTTTCCCTGGGATTATATATAAAAAAGCATGTTGGATGATGAGAAAAAGACGTGTGATCAGCATGAAAACTGTCTCTTTGTGTAGCTCCGAAAAGCCACAGTGATGTTCATCAATGACATTTTCCTTCTTTCGCAGTAAATTCCTGCTTTTAACGCTTACTTTTGTGCTGTCTTTCATTTCGGAAATGTCTTGGAGTGTAAAGCTGTTACTGAGAGAAGTGGAACCAGATTTTTTTTTTTTTTACTTTCAACTTTTAATGTTCTCATCGTTGGTCCATTCAGACCTTTTGAGAACTTTATTTAGTTATTTATTTTGAAGCTGATGACAGTCACCGAGACTTTTTTTTTTTTTAAATCTCAAAGCATCTATCAGTGATAGTTATCAGGATGCAAACAAATATGATTAACAGAAGGCCTCCAAAACACACACACACACGCACACACACACGCAGCATAAGCTGATATTACTACAGGAAGATACACTGGACACTCATAATGCTGGCACCAGTGCCTTCATTGTTTCAATCTGCTCGACCCATCTGTTGTTTTTATCCAGATTGTTTTTCATCTGCTTGGTTCAGGAATGTGTGTATGTGTGTGTGCGTGTGTGTATGTGTGTGATGCCATACTTGAATGAGCCCACAAGATTAAGCAAGAAGGAATCAAGCACTTTTAATCTACGTCATCTCTCTACCTCTTTTTTCCTTCATTGCTCCGTTCCCACTCCCATCATGATGGCTAAAGTGCCGCCGCAGTAATCAAAGTGTTATCTTTTTGTATTTGTAAAACTTTTAAAATCAGTGCCACTCTGAAGCCCATAGCCACAGCCCGTTCAGCGATTGCTGCTTGAGGCGTTAAGGATTACTTATTTGTTTTCGCGGAATACAAATGGAAATTCTATTCACACTTTCAACTTCCTGCTGTTTGAGTTACCATTTTACCACTGATCGTAAAAAGAGTGAGTAGTAAAAGAATCAGCTAGCAATGACCGAGCTGTCAGTGTGACATGCCGGCGAGGGCCTTTCTGTGCGGAGTTTGCATGTTCTCCCCGTATCAGCGTGGGTTTCCTCCGGGTGCTCCGGTTTCCCCCACAGTCCATAGACATGCAGTTACAGTAGGTTAACGTGGGGCGGCCTTGGGCTGAGGTGCCCTTGAGCAAGGTACCGAACCCCTGACTGCTCCCCGGGCGCTCTGGTGTGGCTGCCCACTGCTCTGAGTGTGTGCGTGCGTGTGTTCACTGCTTCAGATGGGTTAAATGCAGAGGATAAATTTCACTGTGCTTGAAGTGTGCATGTGACGAATAAAGGTTTCTTCTTCTTAGAATCCCCTTTGCATATTTGCATCCCCTTTGCATGAGCCTAGCGCTTTGTTAGTCACAGGAAAGCACGTTTCCATGTAAGTGAAAAAAAAAAAAAACCAGAAGTACAACACTGAGATCTGGAAATAGTAGGGAGAGAACGAGCATGAAGTGAAGTGGCTTTGGAAAGCTGAGATGAATTTATATCACGCATGGCCACGTCGCCTTTACGCCTAAAACGGCGTGTGCTTGAGAAGGACAAGGGTCGTTCACTCATTCAGCAGGCGTGTTGCTGCAGGGAAATACTAAAGCTGCGCAGTAATGTGCGATCTTGTGGGCTGAGAGCCTGAATCAGGTGCATGAGTGAGCATTTTAAGGCCAGCAAATATGCTCACAGCAAATATGCCGGAGTGATTGATCGATCCATCATTATTAAAGCCTATACGTGTGGGGTTAGATTGCGACGTCAAGCAATGGGGGTGGGAGTGTATGTGTGATTGATGTCAAAGAACAAGAAGTGCAAGATACTACTACATTCATCCTTCTGTGTAAGGACAGGCTTGGCATTTCAGACATTTCAACATTTTTTTTTGACTGTTTTAACATCAGAGTACACTGCTAGGATTTATATTACATTACATTACTGGCATTTAGCAGACGCTGTTATCCACAGCGACATACAACATACCCAGAGCAGTTGGGGATCAGGTGCCTTTCTCAAGAGCACTTCATCCATTCCTGCTGGTCCAGGGACTCAAACCGGTGACCTTTCGGTCGCAAAGCTGCTTCGCTATCCATTCAGCCATGGCGGTCTCCTTTTTCCTTCCTTAAATAAAATGTCAGATTGCGTATTTGACATCAATATTTAATGATTGACATTTTTACACAGGTGTTTTGAACTCTCCGATATTACCTGACACCCTGTTGGAAGCTCCGCCTCCTTCCTCCATTTCATGTTACAGTAGTAATGTTTAAGCCCCAGCGCTCTTGTCTTGACCGGATTCAACATGCAAATTCCAGTTTAAAGCAGCAACCTTGCTTTCTGTCAAGAATATTTCAAGGTTCATGAATGTGAATTATTTTACATACAGGACATTTTTTCGACGGAATAAAAACGTGTTCTAGTCCCTTCTAGCGGGTTTCATTCATTTGGTTCGATTGCATGCAATATTGTTCGCATATCGCTTATCCTATGTGTATTACGTCACTCTACCCAATGGGGAATGAGTGTTGAGTATGGTTTACGATATTGCATGGTTGTCAAGACAACATGACGTCACATGTCTGAGATGTAAAACTTTCGTGCTAGCAAGCAACTGGGACAATTTGTAAACAAACATGGCCGCCAGGTTTGCTTTGTTAAATAAGGAAGATTTTAAGAGAATTTTGAAAGAGAAAGACACGTTGAACACCCGAAAAAAAAATGTATTATAATAATAATAATAATGGATTTGATTTTTATCGTGGTATATCAGACATACAGTGGGGCAAAAAAGTATTTAGTCAGTCACCAATTGTGCAAGTTCTCCCACTTAAAAAGATGAGAGAGGCCTGTAATTTTTATCATAGGTATACCTCAACTATGAGAGACAGAATGAGAAAAAAAAATCCAGAAAATCACATTGTCTGATTTTTAAAGAATTTATTTGCAAATTATGGTGGAAAATAAGTATTTGGTCAATAACAAAAGTTCATCTCAATACTTTGTTATATACCCTTTGTTGGCAATGACAGAGGTCAAACGTTTTCTGTAAGTCTTCACAAGGTTTTCACACACTGTTGCTGGTATTTTGGCCCATTCCTCCATGCAGATCTCCTCTAGAGCAGTGATGTTTTGGGGCTGTCGCTGGGCAACACGGACTTTCAACTCCCTCCAAAGATTTTCTATGGGGTTGAGATCTGGAGACTGGCTAGGCCACTCCAGGACCTTGAAATGCTTCTTACGAAGCCACTCCTTCGTTGCCCGGGCGGTGTGTTTGGGATCATTGTCATGCTGAAAGACCCAGCCACGTTTCATCTTCAGTGCCCTTGCTGATGGAAGGAGGTTTTCACTCAAAATCTCACGATACATGGCCCCATTCATTCTTTCCTTTACACAGATCAGTCGTCCTGGTCCCTTTGCAGAAAAACAGCCCCAAAGCATGATGTTTCCACCCCCATGCTTCACAGTAGGTATGGTGTTCTTTGGATGCAACTCAGCATTCTTTCTCCTCCAAACACGACAAGTTGAGTTTTTACCAAAAAGTTCTATTTTGGTTTCATCTGACCATATGACATTCTCCCAATCCTCTTCTGGATCATCCAAATGCTCTCTAGCAAACTTCAGACGGGCCTGGACATGTACTGGCTTAAGCAGGGAGACACGTCTGGCACTGCAGGATTTGAGTCCCTGGTGGCGTAGTGTGTTACTGATGGTAGCCTTTGTTACTTTGGTCCCAGCTCTCTGCAGGTCATTCACTAGGTCCCCCCCGTGTGGTTCTGGGATTTTTGCTCGCCGTTCTTGTGATCATTTTGACCCCACGGGGTGAGATCTTGCGTGGAGCCCCAGATCGAGGGAGATTATCAGTGGTCTTGTATGTCTTCCATTTTCTAATAATTGCTCCCACAGTTGATTTCTTCACACCAAGCTGCTTACCTATTGCAGATTCAGTCTTCCCAGCCTGGTGCAGGGCTACAATTTTGTTTCTGGTGTCCTTTGACAGCTCTTTGGTCTTGGCCATAGTGGAGTTTGGAGTGTGACTGTTTGAGGTTGTGGACAGGTGTCTTTTATACTGATAACGAGTTCAAACAGGTGCCATTAATACAGGTAACGAGTGGAGGACAGAGGAGCCTCTTAAAGAAGTTGTTACAGGTCTGTGAGAGCCAGAAATCTTGCTTGTTTGTAGGTGACTAAATACTTATTTTACCGAGGAATTTACCAATTAATTCATTAAAAATCCTACAGTGTGATTTCCTGGATTCTTTCCCCTCATTTTGTCTCTCATAGTTGAAGTGTACCTATGATGAAAATTACAGGCCTCTCTCATCTTTTTAAGTGGGAGAACTTGCGCAATTGGTGGCTGACTAAATACTTTTTTGCCAAACTGTATCACGCAACGCCAGCCAATATTATTTAAATAAACGAGTAGGATGTTTCAATGAGCTAACAGACAACTATTTAGTAAAAAAGAAAGAAACATTTTAATTGACAAATCTAACCGTAAGCAATCATTTTTAAGAGTAATAATTATTAGAAAGTGATTTGAAACGCTGTTTGCTCAAGCAGCTAGGTTTAGCCCAAAGTTTCACTGTTTTGCAATGGTTGCTATGGTGATGTGAACAACTTCTGGAAAGTCCAAGCAAGCAATCTGCCTGTTTTACTTTCTCGCTCAGTCACAAGGTCATAAAAAGTGATTTGGTGATTAGTGACACTTGGTATTAGAAAGTGTCTTTCAAATGAAGCCTGTTCTAATAAAATTGCGCTATCTATCCATTTGTCTCTACCAGATGGCGGTGTGGATTCAGGCCCAGCAGTTACAGGGTGACGCCCTGCACCAGATGCAGTCTCTCTACGGCCAGCATTTCCCCATAGAGGTGCGACACTACCTGTCCCAGTGGATAGAGGGCCAGCTCTGGTACGTGTCTCTATGTGGTGACCAAATAAATGTCTCGAATGCAGCACTGTTGGATTCTTAAATCCGATTGGTCCGATTAATGTGCTTATTCTAATACATTTTCGTAACACGTACGGCGGGCGATCCAAATAGTCGGAGCCTAATAATACGTGGATCCTAAAACATGTTTTAGCAAAGAAATGCGTCTGATTGTTGATACGGTGAAGGACTCTGTAAGGAGATGTGACTTTAACATGGAAGGACTCTCCAGTGTCGGCAAGTTTTCCACCATGGTTTCCACCAGTCTTTAGGACAGAGGACTTTGTGGTGTCTGGTTTCTCAGTACCATGAAAAAGTGTATTTTTTTCTGAAGGGGCCTTCTAGGCGTTCAGAGAAGCCCAAACATATCAACATTACAAATGTTATATTTAATTTCTTATATTTAAATTCATGGGTGGCACGGTGGTGTAGTGGTTAGCGCTGTCACCTCACAGCAAGAAGGTTCTGGGTTCGAGCCCCATGGCTGGCGAGGGCCTTTCTGTGCAGAGTTTGCATGTTCTCCCCGTGTCCGCGTGGGTTTCCTCCGGGTGCTCCGGTTTCCCCCACAGTCCAAAGACATGCAGGTTAGGTTAACTGGTGACTCTAAATTAATCGTAGATGTGAGTGTGAATGGTTGTCTGTGTCTCTGTGTCGGCCCTGTGATGACCTGGCGACTTGTCCAGGGTGTACCCCGCCTTTCGCCCGTAGTCAGCTGGGATAGGCTCCAGCTTGCCTGCGACCCTGTAGAACAGGATAAAGCGGCTAGAGATAATGAGATGAGATTTAAATTCATGATAATTATTCTCTTCTAATTGTAATTTGGTTTCATTTTATATCAAATTAGCTTCAGAAATGAAAGGGTTACTGTCCTGAAAACATTAAAATCGAGTTATCCAGTGAGATTTTTTTGTTTTGTTGTGTCTAGGCTGAGAAGAGTTTCGAGCTGGCTCACTCACTGGTTAGGACTTCATTGCCGGGACAGAAGGTCATGGCAGTGTGTGTTTCTGTAGGAAGTGACAGATGAATTAACCAATCAGATTTTGATTTATAGTGGGAGGAAACAAAAATTTATCGCCCTCGGCCCGCTTGAAGGCCAACGTGAGCTTAACCGCGACTCGGCGCTGTCAATGCAGCAGTGAAGTCACCTTCCAGCCGGTGTAGCGTTCATCAGTAGTGTTAGCGAATTTTAATAAAGTGGTCAATCCAGTGCTATCGAGAGTATGTAGCACAGACTAACGACCGAGAAACTAAGATTTCTGTCTCCAGAATCTTCTTCTACGCTGCACGATCGCTACAGGATTTTTCACTCAGACTTAAGTATTCATTTCCCTCTGTAATATACTTAGTTACTTTTAAAATCAACATTAACAACTCTACACAACAGAGCGACCTGGCAGCCTGCCGCTAATCCCTTACAAAATCCTTTGTCCTGTTGCTTTTTTTGGTGTGACTGGCTAAGTTTTGGCTGAGCTCAAGTCCCAGCTCTAATAGTAACAGTTCGCTACTGATTTTTAATTTTTTTTTTGTCTTATGAACTTCAAGAGAGAGAAAACGAGGCTAGTAAGTGACAGACCGTTTATAGCTGCTGTAACGTAAACGATAACAGGAACTAACTTGCCTCATAGACGTTCCTATAACAACCTGAAGGGGCTTTAATCATAAAACTTTGTCCTCTTTGTTGATTATCTCTCAGGGACGCTATCGACCTGGAGAACCCGCAGGAAGAATTTAAAGCTAAACGCTTGCTGGACAGTTTAATTCAAGAACTACAGAAAAAGGCAGAACATCAAATGGGAGAGGATGGCTTTCTGCTCAAGATTAAACTAGGCCACTACGCTTCACAGTTAAAGGTAAACACACAAACAGCCCTTATTTGCTGTATGCCTCAGAGCAAATACATACGAAGCATAAACACATACCCAGAGCAGTATGTAGGCAGGCTGTCTTCCTGTATGCAAACTAGACAGAAGTGCAGCGTAAGAGCAGTGAGGATGATGATAATCTGTAATGAATGTGTGAGAAGACATGAATCATGATGACCGTCAAAATGAAACAGAGAGAATGTGTTGTATTTCAGAGCACATATGACCGATGTCCACTGGAGCTGGTGAGATGCATCAGACACATTCTGTACACAGAGCAGAGACTCGTCAGGGAAGCTACTAATGTGAGTAACACACACACACACACAAATATTCTTGATGAAATTCTGGTTATGAAAGAGGAAGCTTCTAGGTTTCACAGTTGTGCAACACACTAAATCTTTGTGAATTTGGGTAATATCTCTTAATATTTTTTTTTTAGCAGTTAAAACATATTTGAGTTCTGTATAAATCAGACGTGATGCATTTACATCTAATTCAGACAAAACTGCATATTTTTTTTCCATTTTCAGTTTCACTTTAACACTGTAGTAAAAACAGACGTATGTATGGACGTGTGTGTGTGTGTATGTGTGTGCGTGTGTGTGTGTGTGTGTGTGTGTGTGTGTGTGTGTGTGTGTGCATGCCGTGATTGACAGTCGAGCTCTCCGTTGAGTGGGATGATGGACAGCATGTCTCAGAAGTACCAGAAGATAAACCAGGTGTTCGAGGAGCTGAGGGTCCTGACGCAGGACACAGAAAACGACTTGCGCAAGCTTCAACACAACCAGGAGTACTTCATTATACAGTATCAGGAGAGTCTTCGAATACAGGGTACACACACACACACACACACACACGTACATTTAAACACACAAACGTGTTTTATTACTTAGCAGTGGCTTTCCCATTGACCCAGGCGTATAAAAATGAATGAATGAATGAATAAATAAACAAAATACTTCTTAATATCAGTTATTAATGATATACAGTCCTGTGCAAAAGTCGTCGGCACATGTAAAGAAATGCTGTCAACCAAAAATGGCTTAAAAATAATGAAATGAAATGTTTCAACATTAAAAAAATACTACAAATAGAAAGCAGTAAACCATAACTAGACTGCATTTCCACAGAGAAAATGCAAAGTGTGCTTGCTGAGCTGTAGCAGAACAGCTAACATGCTAGCATGCTAACAGTTAGCATACAAACATGCTAACAGTTAGCATACTAACATGCTAACAACATACTAACATGCTAAAAGCTAGCATGTTAACATGTTAATGCTAACGTGCTAATAGACAATGTGCTAATAGATAACATGCTAGCAGTCTAACATGCTAATGATTAACATGCTATTTGTTCAAATTCTAACACTAAGGCTAATATGCTGACAGCTATCATGCTAACAGCTAATAGGTTAACATGCTAATGGCTAGTATGTTAACTTTTAGCATGCTAACACGCTGAGGGTGACATGCTAACAGTTAGCATGCGAACATGCTCAGGCGAACCCGCTAACAGCAAACATGCGAACTCTGCATGCTACCATGCTAATCCTAACATGTTAACAGCTCTCATGATAACATGCTAACAACTCGCGAGCTAACAGCAGGCATGAGATCGTAATGGGTAACATGCTAACAGCTAGCATGGTAACACGTGAATGCTTATATGCTAATTGCTATCGTGTGTGCGTAAGTATTCCTAATAAAGTGGCCATTGAGTTGAAGTTGATTTGCTGTCAAAGTCTCAAATGAGCAGATCCTTGCCAAATGCATCATCACCTATGGGGGAAGGGAGGAATGACTCAGTCAAGCTTCCTTTGATTAGCGGCAAAATGGAGAAAAAATGGACGGATGAAAGGCAAGACAAAGACGAGTGCGGGTCAGAACCGATATCATGTGTGTGATGGTGATTTGGCCTGAGGTGCCGTATGAAGTTTGGTGGATGTGTGGTGAAGTGTTACTGAGCAAAACTCCATTCATTTGAATGGGGCCAAAAATCAATGGAAGCCTATGGACGTAAAAAGGATGTGTGAAAACCAAGAAAAAGACGAGTGCAGGTCTCAGATGAGGGGATGGATCTGTGTGGGGACTTGCCCTGAGGCATCATATGAAGTCTCTTGAAGTTTGGTCACTCAGTTAAAAAATTTGACGGAGAGTGAAAGCTTTTTTCCCGAAACGCCATTCATCTTCAATGGGGCCAAAAATGAATGGAAGTGAATGGATGAAAAAGTGGGGGATGAAAAGAAAGGAAAAAATGAGTGCGGGTCATCAGAACCGAATGCATATATGTGTCTGGGGAGTTGGCCTGAGGTATCACATGAGGTTTGGTGCGTCTGTGATGAAGCACGAAGCAGGACGATTCGATTCGTGAGCCCTATTCATTCTCTCTGGGAAAAAAATAATAGAAAAACGACAAGAACGAGAGAACAGGTGTGTCGATCCAAAAGCAAAAAACAAGCACGCTATTCCAGATCGGGCCCTACGTTTCAGCGTTGGAACGGTGTCTCTATCTCGAAAGCCCTAGTGGAGCCAAAAAACGGGTGAAAACGAATAATAATAATAATAAAAATAAAACTTAAGAAGAACTATAGTGGCGGCACGGTGGTGTAGTGGTTAGCGCTGTCGCCTCACAGCAAGAAGGTCCGGGTTCGAGCCCCGTGGCCGGCGAGGGCCTTTCTGTGCGGAGTTTGCATGTTGTCCGCGTGGGTTTCCTCCGGGTGCTCCGGTTTCCCCCACAGTCCAAAGACATGCAGGTTAGGTTAACTGGTGACTCTAAATTGACCGTAGGTGTGAGTGTGAATGGTTGTCTGTGTCTATGTGTCAGCCCTGTGATGACCTGGCGACTTGTCCAGGGTGTACCCCGCCTTTCGCCCGTAGTCAGCTGGGATAGGCTCCAGCTTGCCTGCGACCCTGTAGAACAGGATAAAGCGGCTACAGATAATGAGATGAGATGAAGAACTATAGTGTGCTTTTGCAAGCACACTAATAAATGAAACAAAGTCAGTATTTGGTGTGAGACGACCCTTTGCTTAAAAAAAAAAATAGTAGTCTGCGGTACAGTGAGTGCAGTTTTATGCGGAAATGAGCTGTAGGTTTTACTGAGCATCTTCCAGAACCAGCCACAGTTCTTCTGGACTCTTTGACCGTCACGCTCGTTTCTTCATTTTGCACCAAAACCCAGCAGCCTTCATTATGTTTTCTTTTTTAATCTGAAATTGCTCTCTGATGTAATACACTGCTCAGATACAAACATTTTTTTCTGTAGCATTTAATTTTGTGCTGGAAAAAATATGAACGTTTGGACTCTAAAACGTTCTTGTACTGACTCGATAATGCAGAAGCCATAAAATAGAAATCTATCACAAAATTTGCATGAAAAAAAATAGGGTGCCTAAGACTTTTGTACAGTACTGTATCTCATCTCATCTCATTATCTCTAGCCGCTTTATCCTGTTCTACAGGGTCGCAGGCAAGCTGGAGCCTATCCCAGCTGACTACGGGCGAAAGGCGGGGTACACCCTGGACAAGTCGCCAGGTCATCACAGGGCTGACACATAGACACAGACAACCATTCACACTCACATTCACACCTACGGTCAATTTAGAGTCACCAGTTAACCTAACCTGCATGTCTTTGGACTGTGGGGGAAACCGGAGCACCTGGAGGAAACCCACGCGGACACGGGGAGAACATGCAAACTCCGCACAGAAAGGCCCTCGCTGGACACGGGGCTCGAACCCAGACCTTCTTGCTGTGAGGCGACAGTGCTAACCGCTACACCACCGTGCCGCCCACAGTACTGTATATAATAGTGAAATTTCCAAGATTAGTGCAAATTAGTAATATAGAGTAAGGCGCATAAATATTTGGAAATTGAGAATGTTATTGAATTACAGTCCAGAAAATTAATCAACACCTTCTGACAAATCAGATTTGAGAATTCAGGAGCACGATGGTATTGTTGTTAAAGCAGATACGCAGAACCTTTATTTTTAAATACATTTCTGAGTGGATAGTATCTCCATCCTTGACTCTGGTATGCTGCATAAATGGGAATAAAAAAATAAAAAAAAAAATATATATATATATATATATATATATATTTTTTTTTTTTGAGAGTTAAAATCGACCGCAAAGTTGGCATTCGAGCTGCCCCGCTGAGCCAGCCAGCCCTGAGAGCATGACGTCACTGCGGTAACTGGTTTTAAGGCCGAGGCCTTTTACAGCTATAGACCAAAGTCTCATTCTCATCTCATTATCTCTAGCCGCTTTATCCTGTTCTACAGGGTCGCAGGCAAGCTGGAGCCTATCCCAGCTGACTACGGGCGAAAGGCGGGGTACACCCTGGACAAGTCGCCAGGTCATCACAGGGCTGACACATAGACACAGACAACCATTCACACTCACATTCACACCTACGGTCAATTTAGAGTCACCAGTTATCCTAACCTGCATGTCTTTGGACTGTGGGGGAAACCGGAGCACCCGGAGGAAACCCACGCGGACACGGGGAGAACATGCAAACTCCGCACAGAAAGGCCCTCGCTGGCCACAGGGCTCGAACCCGGACCTTCTTGCTGTGAGGCGACAGCGCTAACCACTACACCACCGTGCTGCCCTAGACCAAAGTCATATAAATAAAAATTTATGTTGAAAGTAAGAAATACCGTCACCGACTTGCTCAACTAAGACTGATTTGACTTCATTGATTGTGGATTGACTCTCATTAAAACAGGATGGGTGTTATAACTTATGCAACAGACATGTACATGCATGCATTTTCACTGATAAAACGTAAAAGGCTAATTAAATAATCAGAGACAATCACATTCTGAAGCCAATTAAATAATCTTATACTGGTAACTTAAACACGCAATACAAGTTCCATATATTAATCTAAATGCAGGTAAACAACGTGTTGTTTTGTATCCAAATGAGAGTCGGAGCTTACCCGTCTGTGTTCTCGCTTCTTGAAGGCCGACCTTGTGGCCGATTGTTTTGAAACAGTCTGACTTTCAGTTGTTCGTTCAGTTCTCCGTTCATTCACTTCTTCCACGTAAGGGCGAGATGGCAACAATATCCGGTGGAGAAAATCAGACAGCTGCTCCACTCTTTCTCTATTTTGTCCATACTTAGTACTCCGCCATTACTGCTGGGCTCAGGTAATTACTAAAACCCGGGACGTCACCGGTTTTAGCAACAACCGCGGGGAGGTCACTACCCAAGCGATATGTCACGTCCCATTCCATCCTGGGTTTTAGCAACAAACCTCGGCTCACTCTGGGAAGACCGGTGCAACTGAACTTTCCTTTTTAAAAACTTTTTAAAAATAAATAAATACTTTTCTTTTCCTTTAATTGTTGGTACTGCACCCTCTTTCAATCCAGGCTTATAGCCAACGCTCCTCAACAGATCCGAGGTCTCGTACGAGTCTTCAGTAAAATGTGCAGAGCAGAGGAAAGACCACGTCATCGGTGCCCAACGTGCCCGTGAACTTCTTGCAAAACGCGTCCAAATCTTTGCAGTTTGAACATTCTTGGGCCATGAATGCAACGTAAATCCACCTTCTGTCGTGTTGCTGCACCGGCCAGCAACACATCTACGTGGCATGGGGAAAAATTAGCTCAAAATGGAGGATCGGAGTTGCAGTCAGCTCTGTGTTTTAGTATAGCGGAAATGGCGATGAGACCGATAGACTTCCTGCTGTGACGTTACGGACGTCAAGGTCATTCACTCAGACCGCTACCTGTATGAATCACTTTAATCGTAAAAATTACTATATCAGATTTATTGTTTACGCTTAAAACTATTCCTGTGCCATTCTTGAGGTCTCAAGGCATTTATAAACGAAAGTGAGGCCATGGCTCTGCGTACTTTAACTAGTATTTAAAATGACAAACAGAAAAAAAAATACTTAGGACTACGTAACTTCTTAAGCCTATAAGTGTGTAAATAAATGTGTGTTATTGATCTCGGGGTGTGTGCACGTGTCTCTCATAGCTCAGCTCTCGAGTCTGACAACGCTGCCTCCCGCCGACAGACAGCTGCGAGAGCCGAGCCTCCTCAGCAAGAGAGCCACGGTTGAAGCCTGGCTCACCAGAGAAGCCAACACCCTGCAGAGATACAGACTGGTAAATGCAAACACACACACACACACACGCATGATGCACAAATGTTCCCGGTTGGTGACTCATAGAGTTTATTTTTGGGTCAAGACTCTTTTATGAGATGATGCATAGCGATAATTTCTGCAGAAGAGGAACTACAATGAGGACAACAGCTATAGCACAGTGTTTTATGAGGAGTCAAAGGGTTTGTTTTAGCTGATAACGCGTTGCTACTGCTTGGCATTGAAGCCAGTGTCATGTTGTATCTGTACACACGCGCGCACAACGCACACACACACACACACACACACACACACACACACACACACACACAGATCTGATGTCCAGATCCAGTATCGAGTAAATACATCCAGATTCAGTGTCCAAGTCCAGTCTCCAGATTCTGTATCCAGATTCAGCATCCCAATACAGATCCATTATTCAGATTCAGTATCCAAATCCAGTACATAGATTCAGTATACGGATTCAGTGTCTGAAATACAGATCCAGTATCCAAAAACAGATCTAGTATTCAGATCCACAGTACAGGTTCTGTCTCCAAATTCAGTGTCCAGGTTCAACATCCCAATACAGATTCAGTATTCAGATTCAGCACCCAAATCCAGCATCCAGGTCAATTATCCAGATCCAGTATCCAAATCCAGTGCACAGTTTCAGCGTCCAAGTTTGGCACAGATCTAGTATCCCGATTCATTACCTATGCAGGATGTATTCCCATCTCATGTGCAGATCACAGCAACCAGAATAAAGTCTTTACTGAAGTTAGATGAGGGAATGAATGAAAGAACTTCATTCTGGTGGCGGCCCTTTTTAAAATACGCTGCATTATCACTCTGCATTGTCTTTCTTCTTGAAGAATCGCTTGTAAAACATGATTGTTTTTTTTTTTCTTTCAAAGCTTCTGTTCTGCTGGAGGAAACTAGTAGTTTATGCAATCAGGAGTAGGGATGTTTGAAAATTTCACAGCAGGATAATCCAGGCTTAAAATGTCACAGTTTTGTGGTATTAATTGGCTTTGTGCGTGTGTGTTCAGGACCTAGCAGAAAAGCACCAGAAAACGCTGGCATTGTTGCGGAAACAGCAGACATCGATACTTGATGATGAGCTGATCCAGTGGAAGAGACGACAACAGCTCGCCGGCAACGGAGGACCACATGAGGGAGGACTGGATGTCCTGCAGTCATGGTACACACACACACTTATAAAAACGGGAAGACCGGGAGTGTTGTGGCTCAGTCGACTAAGGTGCCATACCATAAGTCCGGGGACCCGGGTTCGATTCCGACCTGAGGTCATTTCCCGATCCCTCCCCGTCTCTCTCCAGCTCATTTCCTGTCTCTACACTGTCCTATCCAATAAAGGTGAAAAAAGCCTAAAAAAAATCTTTAAAAATGGGAAGACTACCCGAGGGAGCGTTAAATCTTCAGCAGTTGTGGTACATACAAAACAGTAAACAGCCAAAAGGAGTACAGGTCACTTGGAATAAAGTGTGTGTGTGTGTGTGTGTGTGTGTTTTGGAGAAAGAGGTTTTTTCCAAAGCAGCAAAGCAGCTTTGATATCAATTGTGGAAAATGCACCAAGGCATTTTGTCAGTGAGATGCAGAGGGCATGTTTAGTTTTGCTGTAGCACTCTTCTAGAATAAATAAAAACAACAGCAACATATAATTATCCGAGCATGGCTGGGAACAACACTCGAGCACTCTTTTAACTATGTATTTAACAGTTATACCGCAAAATCAAGTCGTATATGAGCTGATAGCCGATGACGCGCGGAGCATATAATCGATGTATGACGAGACTGAGCGGAATAACTATTTTATCCTATCCACATTCACTGGATTTTGAGAAACAGAGCATTTTTATTTTTATTTTTTGCAAATCCGATAAATAAAAACTTTATACAAAACGTCCGACAAATTCATTTCCGCTTAGAATGTAAGCAAACCGGCGAAATGACAGCAGCAATTTGTGAAAAATGCTATAATAATAATAATCTCATCTCATTATCTCTAGCCACTTTATCCTGTTCTACAGGGTCGCAGGCAAGCTGGAGCCTATCCCAGCTGACTACGGGCGAAAGGCGGGGTACACCCTGGACAAGTCGCCAGGTCATCACAGGGTTGACACATAGACACAGACAACCATTCACACTCACATTCACACCTACGGTCAATTTAGAGTCACCAGTTAACCTAACCTGCATGTCTTTGGACTGTGGGGGAAACCGGAGCCCCCGGAGGAAACCCACGCGGACACGGGGAGAACATGCAAACTCCGCACAGAAAGGCCCTCGCCGGCCACGGGGCTCGAACCCGGACCTTCTTGCTGTGAGGCGACAGTGCTAACCACTACACCACCGTGCCGCCCGATAATAATAATTCTTAAAAAATTAAAAAGATGTTCTTACCGTGAAATACTTTCATTCCATATTTTGTTGCTTTTTTTTTGTTGCATTTTTTGGGGTTTTGTTTATAAGTAGAGCTTTTATTTCGTCCTCGGTTGGTTCAGCAACACGCGCCGACATTTTGCTTTTCTCTACTCACAGTATATGAGCTGATATCCTAGGAGTAGAGTAGCCAATCAGAGCGCGCGATCGCTCATATCCAGTGAACGTGGATAGAATAAAACGGCATATTCTGACAGATTGAGTCAAATCGAGAGCCCTGCTCTAGGATACCGAACATAACAATGACGCAATGGGGAAAAAAAAAACAAAACCTGGCAGTGAGAAATCCTACACAGTCTGTCTTTCGGCTCTGTGCTAAGCTGCTGTTTAGATTTTAGCGTATTTCAAGCTCTTTTGAGCCTTTCGACACGCTCCCTCCCTGAAATCAAATCAGCTGTCAAGCCAATTAATGGGATTTTGAATTCCTGTGTGTATATTTGTGTGCACGCAGGTGTGAGAAGCTCGCAGAAACCATTTGGCAAAATCGGCAGCAGATCAGGAGGGCGGAGCATTTAAGGCAGCAGCTGCCAATCCCCGGCCCCATCGAAGAACTTCTCAATGATCTCAACAGCACCATCACTGATATCATCTCAGCGCTCGTCACCAGGTATGTGTGTGTATGTGTGTCTTTATGGCCTTTGCAGTACACATTTTCCCATGACACAACTATATGACAACTAAGCAGTTGTTTTCAGTTCACACATGTGCACGTTGTCATTAAAACACGCCGTAACACAGGTCCTGATGTATACAGCACAATGCCGTGCAGTATACTGTTTCACGAAAGTTTCTGCTCGCTCCTGCTGCATGTGCATGACTCTGCCACGTACCGTTCATTCGCAATAGGAACAGTCTCGGAACTTTTTGATCACACATCATGTACCATCATCAACCCTTCCCCATGCTAAAGGTTCATGTGTTTACTGCTGATTACTGCTGACGCTTCGGAGCCCAAGAAATGGTATTCGGGACAGCTATAAAAAAAATTAAAGTTCAAGGTTGGAAATGCATGAAATTGAATCACACCTCTGTCTGAGTGGTGCACAAGTCATTAATGTTCTAATATGGTTGTGTGAAAGTTCATTATTAAATCCTCACAATCACATACAAGTAATTCAGCTCCACACTGAGTGATTTTCCCCAATGATTCGTCTGTAAAACAGCCAATATAACAGATTATTATACATACAGGACACTTTTTCGATGGAATAAGGCCAATATTAAAAAATGTTCTGTTTCCGGTCCACTGGCCGGGTGAGTGCTGTTTGTGTGGTTGAAATTTTTTTTTACGCCGGTTTTTCGACATTTTTTTCGGGTTCGTAAATCTAAAATCGAACTTGACATTTATGCATTCCCAGGGCTTTCCACTAAGGCTCATACTAGCCAGCCATGACAAATAAGTAGCCAGCCGGGGGGGGGGTAAACACAAAATAAACTCCTGTGCATGCAGTTCCCAGGATTAAATGCATTTTCCACAGACCATTTATTTATTCACTTTACTCAAATACAAAGTAAAATGGCAGTAAATCTTCTTTCTTTTCTTGCGTATTGCATCATGAGGCGTTCCTGGCTTGTAAATCTCTTATTTTCGGTGCATGACACATTCATGCAGCTGAGCATGCTATGAATTAACAACGACAATGGTCTGCAGTGGCGGCTACACAATTAAACACTCAGCGAACATTTCTCCATTTGTGTATGAAAATACACTCCAACCACTCAGTTTGGTTTCATTTACAACCAACGGTGTCTTTTGATGCCAGCACGTAATTGAACGAGAGAAGACTGGTTTACTGGAGACAAAATAAGCATTATCTCTGCTTCTGTTCCCTCCGACACACTACTGCCTCCGCCGACTGCGCACGCACTCTGAACTGAATCAGCTCTGCGCATGCGCCGTGCCGCACAAAAAAATGGCAGCCACCATGAAGGAAGGCGATCCGGAGTTTTCAAACATTTGCTTAAGTGTGAAATCGCAAAATGGTATTCTAGCGAACAACAAAATAGTAAAGATTCAGAAAAACAAATCATTCAGTGATCATTTTAATAGTGTAATTTCATCCGAACTAGGCCTAACGCTCGATTTAGAACTACAAAAAGTCCGTGTGTCGGACATTTTAAGTACCTTTGTAAAAGTTTTGCAAACGTTGCAGTCAGCATTTAAAATGCTAACTTAAAGTTTTTGTACAAGTTTCAGTTGATTAAACTGTCATTTTATTAAACGTGTCTGCTTTTGTAATAAAAAAGTACTGAAAGAAAAAGCAAACACAGCATTGCGATTTCTTATCCATCCATAAAAAAAAAAAAATCCCTCCCTCCCGACTGAAAATTTTTTTGCTCACCCGGTGGACAGGAAACGGATTTTTTTTTTTAAGGATGGCCTAAAAACGTGTTCTATTCCCTTCTAGCGGGTTTCATTCATTTGGTTCGATAGTATGCAATATTGTTCGCATATCGCTTATCCTACGTGTATTACGTCACTCTGCTCAATGGAGAATGAACATTGAATATGGTTTACAATATTGCATGGTTGTCAGGACAACATGACATCACACGTCGGAGACGTAAAACTTCCACACTAGCAAGCAATTTGTAAACAAACATGGCCGCCAGGTTTGCTTCGTTAAATACAGAAGATTTTGAGAGAATTCTGAAAGAGAAAGATGCGTTGAACACCTGAAAGAAAGTGTATGTATAATAATAACAATAATATTGGCTGGCTTTTTTCATGGTATATCAGATATATTCCATTCAGCTACTCGTCTTCGACTCATTCAATATCATGCTAGCTGAATGGAATATATCTGATATACCACTCAACGCCAGGCAATATTATTTAAATAGTCTATATAAGTAGCCTGGATTTTCAATAACTACAAAAGATACAATGCATGCTGTGTTTTGAAACCTTTTGAATCACTTTTATCACAGGGCTGTTTCAAATATTCTAGAAATATGTATATAATATTATTATATTATATTAAATATTATAGAAATATGGTGTTTATCCTCTGTGTGTATTTTTTTTCCCAGCACCTTCATCATAGAGAAGCAGCCGCCTCAGGTGCTGAAGACTCAGACAAAGTTTGCAGCAACGGTGCGTTTGCTAGTGGGAGGAAAACTTAACGTCCACATGAACCCTCCTCAGGTGAAAGCCACCATCATCAGCGAGCAGCAGGCCAAGGCACTGCTCAAAAACGAAAACACCCGGAAGTGAGTTCTGCGTACACGCAACGCATCAGACAGACACTGTTCCGATTTATACACTCGTAATACACACACACACGAGCGCAGGAAGCTTTTACAACACTAGATGCAGGATCTCCTTCAAAAAACATAATTAAAAACCTAAACAAGTATTAATTTTTTCATAATTGAAAGTGACAGTCTCAGGTTTTAACCTACACACATTTTGAATCTCGTGTTTTCGTCGATCAAGACTAATAAAAGAAGAAGAAGGCTTTATTTTTGTCACATGTACACTCAAGCATAGTGAAATTCCTCTTCTGCATTTAACCCATCTGAAGCAGTGAACACACAAGTGAGCAATGAGCACACACACATACCCAGAGCAGTGGGCATGTCACAGTCCGGTTCTGTCCATCCATGCCTGAGTTTGTGGGACTTCCAGGCCGGATCCGGGACAGGAATTCAGTCCTGCCCTGCTGTAGGCCATGTTCCCTGAAGCGGCACTCCCACACCTCAAAAACTTGAGTTTTGCACTCAAGTTTCCATCAATGAAGAGTTATAACATCAACGAAACTGTCTTCATGTTAAAACTGTTAATGTTATAGTCATGCTGTCTGTTGTTGCCCAAATGAGGATGGGTTCCCTTTTGAGTCTGGTTCCTCTCGAGGTTTCTTCTTCATGTCGTCTGAGGGAGTTTTTCCTTGCCACCGTCGCCACAGGCTTGCTCATTGGGGATAGATTAGGGATAAAATTAGCTCATGTTTTAAGTCGTTCAAATTCTGTAAAGCTGCTTTGCGACAATGTTTATTGTTAAAAGCGCTATACAAATAAACTTGACTTGACTTGACACCTGCTACCACTCCTCTCCCATCAGCCAGGGCCTTCTTAAGAGCTGTTTGGAGCTACTCCAGTTGCCAGACTGTCTCTTGCAGGCTTTCCTTGTCTCGCTACAGCCCTTTGGTATTGTGACTTCTCAATTCCCCCTGCCTGTATTGTTCCATGTTTTTTTTGTCTAGTTTTCTGTCCAGTTTTTGCCCCTGTTCTACCTGCCTGTTCTTCTGGATTGTGTTTTTGCTTCCTCTGCCTGGGTTTCCCTTGTCCCTGTTTTCTTCAGTTTTTGTGAAGATTTTTCTGTCCTGTTTTTGTCCCTGACCGTGTCTGCCTGCTCTTCTGTGTTTTGACCTCTTGGCCATCTTCTTTGACCACCGATTTTGCCTGGGCCCTATTGTACCTCTGGCCTCAACTTCATTAAAGAAGTTCTTCTCTGTACACTGCCTGTTTTGAGTCTGCTCTTGGGTCCTCACTTCACCTCAACTCACCATTTCTGACAAGGCAGCGATGCTACAGCACTCAGGAAACAGTTGGGTGTTAGGTGCCTTACTCAAGGGCAATTCAGCCATGATACAGAGGGAGGGGAAAGTGCTGTTCATTCACTCAACTCCTCTCGCATTTTTCCTGCTGGTCCTGGGAATCGAACCAGTGACCTTTTGGCCTGAAAGTTAGAGAAGCAGCCTACAACCTACTGTGTATTATGAGTCAAGTTCTCTAATCTGTCTAATAATAGGTTGTTTTCTCTCATCCTCTGATCGTCCATTCTCAAAAGTAGTTCATATGTAGCTTGTACTACAGTCTAGTCATATTCTAGCCTGGGAAATCCCATGCTGCTTTGCACAATCGTTCCGATCTGAAAAGACAGCATGGAAACTATGGTCTAAAGGCTCGCCTGAGTTAGGGAGCCAATCAGAGAGTGGGGAGTGGTGGAAAGACGGTGACACGTACTACTCGACAAACGGAAGCTTGTAGTTTATTTGGGACTGTTTACGGATCACATTTAACATGGCGGCGAGCGATACGAACCAAACTTTCGATCAAGCTTTAGACACTGTTCTGAATAGCTTAGAGCGAAAGTTTGTTTTAAAAAACCTCTTCGTCTTCTTCGTCGCTCTAACTATGTCACCGGGTACAACTGCCATGATTGGCCATGGGCTACGTATACGCCAAATGATAGACATTCGCAACGTCCAATAAACGGCCGTTGACAATCGTAAACCACACCTCCCCTACGAGAAATTCAATAGGCGGATTCCAGACCATATTTCACTTGTGATATGGTCTGGTGTTAACCAGACTAGTCATATTCCAGGAATTGGGATGGAATATAAATCTCACAGTTATCATGACAAATAAAGGCGTGGCAGATCACTGTTCTCCCCAATATGCCAGTTCTCATTTGTTTAGTCATGTCCCCGTTTGGGCCAGACAGCTCATCCTGTAGACTCAGTTTAGTTCTAAACCTTTCATAGAAGCCTGAAGGACACTTGATGACAGTGTCTAGTGGCAAACAGCTGCAATTCAAGATTAAGGACATCAGCGTCCTCCTTAGTGTTTATGTTTGTAAAGTTGCTGTCCTTCATTCTCCCAAAGCTTAAACTCTGTCTTATTCACCTTTTTTTTCCTGTTCTTGCCTCAACACATTCAGTTACTCATTCAGAAATTAATTATTAATCAGTTTCTCTGCATTTCAGATAGAATTTTTTTTAATGATAATGAGCTCATTGAGTACGTATTAACCCTTGCATTTTTGGCACACCCAATTCCACTTGGTTTCTGTGTGAAATCTGCTTGGTCTACTTGATACAATTAACATCTTATTTTTTACGTGAACCCAAGTGGACCGCGCCACAAGTGAATGTGATCTGCCAGCAGAGCCATGTTGAATAACACGATGAGTTGAACTTCCTCTTTCAAGTTTAATAATGGCAGGGAAAGATATGTTGTGGTCCAAATGGAGACGGTGTCTGCTCGATACAGTGGCTTGTGAAAGTATTGACTCCCTGTGATGTTCTTCCTGTTTTGTTGCATGACAACCTGGAATTAAAATGGATTTTTTTTTAATGAAATGGACCTAACAAAATAGTCAAAATTGTTGGAGTGGAATGAAAAATTACCATGTTTAAAAAAACAACAACAACACACACACAGATTAAAAACAGAAATGTTATGAATACGGCGGCACGGTGGTGTAGTGGTTAGCGCTGTCGCCTCACAGCAAGAAGGTCCGGGTTCGAGCCCCGGGGCCGGCGAGGTCCTTTCTGTGCGGAGTTTGCATGTTCTCCCCGTGTCCGCGTGGGTTTCCTCCGGGTGCTCCGGTTTCCCCCACAGTCCAAAGACATGCAGGTTAGGTTAACTGGTGACTCTAAATTGACCGTAGGTGTGAATGTGAGTGTGAATGGTTGTCTGTGTCTATGTGTCAGCCCTGTGATGACCTGGCGACTTGTCCAGGGTGTACCCCGCCTTTTGCCCGTAGTCAGCTGGGATAGGCTCCAGCTTGCCTGTGACCCTGTAGAAGGATAAAGCGGCTAGAGATAATGAGATGAGATGAGATGAGATGTTATGAATACATATCTATTCACCCCCTTTGCTATGAAACCCCTAAATAAGATCTGGTCCAACTAATTAACTTCAGAAGTCACATACTTAGTTGATTATGTGATCTGTCATATGATGTCTGTATAAAACAACCTGTTCTGGAAGGACCCTGACTCTGCAACACTACTAAGCAAGCAACATGAGAACCAAGGAGCACTCCAAACAGGTCAGATACAAAGTTGTAGAGAAGTATAGATCAGAGTTGGGTTATTAAAAAGTATCCCAAACTTTGAATATCCCAGGGAGCACGATTAAATCCATTATAACAAAATGGAAAGAATATGGCACTACTACAAACCTGACAAGAGAAAGCCACACACCAAAACTCACAGACCAGGCAAGGAGGGCATTTATCAGTGATTCAACAAAGACACCAAACAGTGAAGAAGCTGCAAAGATCCACAGTGGAGAAGGGAGTACCTGTCCATAACACCACTTTAAGTGGTATACTCCACTAGCCAGAAAAAAAGCCCTTGCTTAAAGAAAAAAAAAAGAAAACATGTTTGGAGTTCACCAAAAAACAGCATGTGGGAAACTCCCCAAACCCATGGAAGAAGGTTCTCTGGTCAGATGAGACTAAAATTGAACTTTCTGGCCATCATGGGAAACTCTATGTGTGGTGCAAAACCAATACTTCCCATCACCCTGAGACACGGGCGCAGATAGAGGGTGGGACGGGTGGGATTCATCCCACCCAGATTTAAATTCACCTCGTTCGGTCCTCCCCA
Source organism: Neoarius graeffei (assembly GCF_027579695.1). NCBI lineage: Eukaryota > Metazoa > Chordata > Actinopteri > Siluriformes > Ariidae > Neoarius > Neoarius graeffei. Next base: position 52,973,445 of record NC_083588.1, read on the forward strand.
CTTATAGGGAGGAAAAAACGTCTATGCTGTCTTTCTTTGCATAAGGCAAACCTCACGGAAAAATCAAAAGACTAATTACCATTCGGTTTATTGAGGTGCACAGCAGTATATACATCGTTGCAACAACTCACATAAAACAAAACAAAGACTGATATTCGATTGGTTGAGCTGTGCAGACTGCACAGGTTGCGAGCTCGAGCTTGGTTGCTATGGTTACCCACAACAAGTTTGACAGGCATAGTTCAGGACCCCAACACGGCATGATGAAGGGTGCCAAACCGAAAAGGCAGAAAATGATTGCATCGTTTTTTCAAAAAACAACGACTGTAAGTAAACTGTGCCTTACTTTATCATATCACCTTGCAATTTTTTGATAGTCTGTTCAAAGTAATGTCGTAGTGAAAGTAAAATCGTACGGAGTAGAGATGCCTTTCTGGTAGCCTCCTTCTTTCGGTGGCAGCCTGTAGATACAGTGCTCAGAAGGCAGTTTTAATGTTTAATCTGGCGTTCCCTGCCATAATTTCAGCGAGCATATTGTTTCATAAGGAAACTTTGCGAAGAGTTGTTGACTGACTGCCGCTCACGCAACACACAGGCATAGTTAGAAAGTCAGGATGCACTGGTTTACACTTTACACACACACGCGTAGCCCAGCCTCTCGCTATGTTTAACAGTTGGAACTTAGCAGTTTTAAAACTAGTTGTGCGAGGAACTAGTGTTCCTCGCACAACACATGTTGGGGGTGGGGGTGGGGTTGGTTTGCTGGCAGCTTTGTCCCCTCCAGTTCAAAAAACGTATCTGCGCCCCTGCCCTGAGAACACCTTTCCTACAGTGAAGCATGGTGGTGGCAGCATCATGTTGTGGGGATGTTTGTCGTAGGCAAGGCCAGGAAAGCTGGTCAGGATTGAAGGAAATATGGATGGCAATAAATACTGGGCAATTCTTGAGGAAAATATGTTCCAGTCTGCCAGAGATTTGAGACTGAGATGGAGAACAGCACCATCCAGCACAACAATCGCCCTAAACATACTGCTGAAGCTGCACTGGAGCAGTTTAAAGGCAAACATTTAAACGTCTTGGAAGGCTTAGTCAAAGCCCAGACCTCAATCTAATTGTGAATCTGTGGCATGACTGAAATTTGCTGTAAACCAACACAACCCATGTAACTTAAAGGAGCTGGAATGGTTTTGCATTGAAGAATGGGGGGGGGGGGGGGGGGATCCCATTCGCTTGATGTAATAATGTAACAGAGACATACAGTAACCCAAGAGACTTGCAGCTGTAATTGCAGCAAAAGGTGGCTTTACAAAGTATTGACATGAGGTGGAGGGATACTTATATACACTCAAGAGTTCTTTTTTTTTATCTTCATTGTTTTTGTGTCCAGGTTGTAATGCAAGAAAACAAGGGGTGAATACTTTTGGAAGGCAAAGTATAGGGAGTAATGGCTTGGTATGTAAACATTAAATTATTTTTGTATGAAAACACACAGCTTTGACTGAAAGGCCTCACCTAAACCATTGACGAGTACTGAGCAAAAGTAAATAAGCAAGGAACTCTCGAGTGGCACAACAGCAAAGCGTTCACCTTTTCCTTGGCCAGGAACCAAAGGAGAAAAATTGGCCGTGCTTTCTGGGTCGGAGGATGGAATACTACCGCTCCCCTGTCAATCACAGTGACACTAACCAGTCATGTCCATCTCTGAGCTCATGTATGCAGAAGAGGGTAGATAGCACTTTGCTCAGAGTGTGTTACACGAAAGAGGAGTCAAGTGCGAAATGTCCTCGGTTGCTTAATACATCTAAAGGCCAATTTATGCTGACAACGCAGTCCTCGCAGATGGCATCGCAGATGGCGTCTGCGTAGCCCCCCCCCACCTTCGCAGACGCTCTGCGCGCACCTCCCAAAAATTGTGACCGCCGCAGAAGCCTCGCAGACAGCGTCGCAGACAAGAGGGCTCTGATTGCTCCACTCTACATCCGCTGTACACGCACTTCCGCTTCCCTACTTTCCCGGTTTGGCTTGTTTTCACGACCGCCATTTTTAAAAACACGAGCGAAGATGGAGCAGCACGAAGAGCGGTTGATCGAGGAAGTGAGGAAGTACGTACATCTATACGACTCCAGTTCTAGTCATTATAAGTAACCGGAGGATAAACACTCCACTAACCACACCCACCAACTACTCCTAGCGATTTCGCGACTTCGCGCCCCCTTGCGTTGTGGCGGTGAATAACATCACGCACGCCTATTACTCCCCGCTCAACGATAAATTACAACTGTCTGCGAAAAGCTATCTGCGAAAGCCTTGTCGCAAGAGCATGCAGAGGCCCTAACACTCTGTCTGTCTCTCTGAACCTTAGTGACAGCAGTGGAGAGATCTTGAATAATAACTGCGTGATGGAGTATCACCAGACCACAGGCACCCTGATTGCACACTTCAGGAACATGGTGAGTAAAGCAAACCGGGTTCACCTTCAGTCCATATCTGTTAGCAGTTATTTCCAACAAGAACACTGAAATGTTCCATCGTCAGCTTTGTTGTCTGCTTATCATTTCCAGCATCTGTGTTTTATATATAGACACCTCATATAAAGAACAGAAAATGAAATAAGATAGTAACTCGAGTTAGATGACTTACAACTAAATTGAAAGCACAGACTCCTATTTGCATTTCCAGTTTGGGGCAATTCCATGTAAATGTCAACCTCACCATGCAAAAATAAAGCAACATGTAATACATCAAAACCACTCCCAGAGATATCACCTAGGCCTGTATTTTACAGATGTGAATAAGTTGAACCAATTTGTAACCAACCTAATATGTCACTGTCAGTCTTTCTTTCTTATAATGTAAACCCCAAGCTAAAATCAACTTTGATCATGTACAATTCTATATTATTGCCACAAGCCACAGAAATGTATGCTAAAATCCACAAAACAGCGAAACAATAGCCATCCTAAATATTATTTAAGAACTTTGATAGTTTTAGCTGATATTTAGAGAGTTTTTCAAAGGGTTATGGTGGTTAAATTGCTGATTTTCTAAACATATGCCATGTCTATTTCAGACGCGTCACATCCATAACGGAATTTCGTCACATCCATAACGCTGACTTTTCCTTCCGAAACTCTGCATGAAATACAAAATATTTTAAACAAAGATTTTTTTTTAATATTCACCTTGGACCCCTCTATCAAATGGATATCTCCATTTCGACATTAGGTTTACAATTTCACAGAGTTTGATAAAAATGTACAGTCACCCAAGAAAAGTGATACTTTTTCTGTCACATCCATAACGCATCTTTTATTGGCATTTTCTGGCATGCCCTAGATGTACTATGGGAATTGTTCTTGTTCCATCACTTCTCCAGTATGGTACAGCCTTAAAATATGCAACACCTGTTTAAATACTGGGAGACAATAAAACATGCACTGGGTCATTTGTTGCCATTTTGAGTTCAAGTGTCACGTCCATAACACTGGAATTGCTCTTTGTTTGTTTTTTTCTTCTTCACACAAGCTGCAGAACAGCTTGCAAAACTCCTGCTCAGATAGCATCCTCGAGATCAGCTGGTGCGATGTACTTCATTACTAAGATACTCAATCCTTCACTCTGCCTCTATTTGCTCCTCAGTCTTTGAAGAGGATCAAGCGTTCAGACCGGCGTGGGGCGGAGTCCGTAACCGAGGAGAAGTTCACCATCTTGTTCGAGTCACAGTTTAGTGTCGGTGGCAACGAGCTAGTTTTTCAGGTCAAGGTGAGATTAAAACAGACAAATGATGTGATTAGTACAAACACTAGAAAATAGGAGTCCCCACACACACACACACTACATATTCACATTTACTTCAGATCAAACGACAGATCTAAACAGCGTTCCCACAGATTGAAACTAGCCCTCCCTCTAGGCTTGTGGTCGGTGATGGTTAACCAGGTTACCACGGTAACAACCCTCAGTGATTGTAAAAACCTGTTTACTGCTGGTTTAAAAAAAGTTGCCATATTGATTTATTTAATGCTTATCCTACCGAGACGCTATTATTCCCACACATGAACATAATTAAATGTGAACTCCTACATGAATACTACATTTCTTGTACCTCGTTCTAGAAACACAGCTGTTCAGCTGTGCTGATTGAAAGTGCTCGGCGTGGGCAGGGCACTGTCTGCCATTGCGCAAGACAGACATCATTAGTAGTTTATAATAAACCATCGTATAATTAAACCAACTGTGCAGAGCTTTGTCAGTTCTCAAAGCTCAGGTTATGGCATTTAATATTGAGTATAAGGATGGCTGACCTGAGCACGCAGACCAGTCTCAGCGAGAGCGATCATTAAAAGTGATTCCTTTCGCATTACGATCATTGTATAAGTATTACAAAGGTGTTTTTTTTTTAATCTTTTGGTTTTTTTTTTGGTTTATCTTTCCTGCTTTTTGCATTTTTGTCATTCTTTTATTTCTGTTATCTCTCTTGTTCTAATTCTTTTTTATATCCCATTATTCCTTATACGGTCTGTCATTCCTGTAGCCTTTTTTTTTTGCAGGGGGGTGAAAGTGAAAAAAAAGGGGGGAATAAATAGTGGCTACTTTGAAGAATCTAAAATATTCATAATTTTTTAAACACTTATTTTTTTTATGTCACATAGTTCCGTGTGTGTTCCATGTGTTGTTTCAGAGTTTTGGTGCCTTCAGTATATTCTACAGTGTAGAAAATGGTAATAGATGACTTGCAACCACGTGATCAAAATGTGCCACGTCAGGGCTTTTCAAAGTGTGGGGCGCGCCCCCCCTGGGGGGTGCCAGAGTTCTTCAGGGGGGGCGCAACGTGAGGAAACATAAACCAGAATAAGTTACTATTGCGGACATTTAGCGAAGTTCAGCTAGCCTTTGCCAGAGACAAAATGGACCGATTTTTAGTACCTAAAGCTACAGTGAGTGAGGAGACAAAGTCTGGGCCAAGCAAAAAAACAGAGCCTCCAGGATGTTGCGATTTGCAACTTCAGCGCAAATTCAACCAATCCCCGCGAATTCAGGGTGCTGTTGCAATTATATCCAATCACCGCAACTTTCCCACAAATTTGACCAATCATTGGCGTCGTCTTGAGGTGACGTCGACAAACTACCTTCCGCCTTACTTCCGTGTATACGTTCAAGAGAAGCAGCATGCGCGCAGTGTTGCCAGATTGGGCGGTTTCAAGTGCATTTTGGCGGGTTTTGAACATATTTTGGACTGGAAAACGTCAGCAGTATCTGGCAACACTGCATGATGTGCAAGTCAGTGTTTATATAGGCTTAAATTCTGTTACTGAAAGTGTGTTATGTTTACAGTGAAGGACTGTGTGCACTTTGCATTATTTTTTTTTACTTAATACAATAAATTAATGGATGCCAACATTTTTGCCAAAATGGTATTTTATTTTCCATTGTTTAGGCAGCTTCAGCATCATACTGTGAGATTCTGTTCCAATTGTTTTTTTTTCTTCTATGAAGCCTGAGCCATTTATTTTATTAGTTTATAATTAATGTTTAATTTAGTCTTCAGGAGAGACTGCCTGCACACAGTACTAGTATTAATAGTTTTTTTTCTTACATGAAAGCTGAGGCATTTATATTATATTTTAAGGTAACTTCATGTTGTGCTGTGAGGTTCTGTGCACTTTAACTTTTGAACCAACAGGTGCATTTGGATAAGTAAAGCCTATTTTTCTGCATTTTTGTAGTCCTGGTAATCTTTTATATTGGTAAAGTTGTTTATAGGACCATTTCTCAGTGTCTTTGTTTTTTTAATCAATAGTTTTTCAGTAATAACTTAATATTTAACATATCACTACTCAATTTTAATCACAAAAAGAGAAAATCGCAACAATTTCTCGCAACTTTCACTTCCTCCCGCAATGTAATCGCAACAAAAACCTAAAAAACACCACAACTTTCATCACAATTTTTTTGGAAAAAACTCCCGCAACGTCAGACATTTTAGCCCACAACAATCACAAAAAAGGCCCGCGGAATCCTGGGGGGACTGAAAAAAGAAGGAAGTATGACCACGATTATTTAAAGTTTGGATTTTCATGGACTGGATCTGAAGATGCTCCACTGCCACAGTGTGTTGTCTGCCAAGAGGTGCTAGCTAACGATGCTATGAGATGTTTAAAATGTGTAAAACAAGATGTTTTTAAAAAGCACAGATGTTTAAAATGTGAAAAATAAAAAAATAAAAATGTGTACAACAACCATTTTTTAAAAATACGAATGGAACATTAAGTATAGCAACAACAAAAATTGTAAGGGGGGGCGCTGTTGTTTATTTGCTCTCCGAGGGGGGGGCTGACTCTCCCACACTTTGAAAACCCCTGTGCTATGTCATGAGCCTCCGCCATGATGGTGGATCTACAAAGCAACTAGGATGGCAGACGCTGAAAGCATGTCTCTAAACAATGCTGAATTTTCTCAGTATTACCATGATTTGAACGCTCGAGCGAAAAGTCGATACAAAGAGAAGATAGATATGTGTGGTTTTGACCCATATTATTTTAAAAAGTCGCACTTTTCTGAATATAAGACTCTTCTATCGACCATCAAGTACCCAGATATCATGTTCTATCTGGTTTGGCTACGAAGGATCAAGTCCGACCTTGGATGAAACGTAGCCCATTTCCTGAGTAGGTGCCCAGTCTGGATTGTTTCTATCGTATAATTTTGCTGGCGCTCCTCGAAGCGAAATGGTAATGCACGTGTTAAAATTATAACAATGACTGAGTGAACCACGACAAGAGAACGCTCATTTTATAGCCAAATTCTAGCAACACGAAATAAAATTCTTCCATGATATTATCGAGAAAGCTTTTGAATCTCACCAGAGGTAAAATGATGACTGCAAACACGAGCTGTTTTGGTTTTAGTCTCTGTTAGATCAGCCCTGCCGATGCTGTTCAGCCGCGTTCGTCTCCTCTCCGTACTAAGCCTCAGAGTTTCCTCGCCCTCTTTCCAAATCATGGACGGAATTCTAAAAAATCGGGACGTGCCACGGTCACGAGTACTGTTGTGACCACAACCATATACAGCACAAAGATGTGTCATAGCTAAAAGAACGCTTAAAGCAGTGGAAAAACAAAGAGAGTTGCACACGCGTGACTATGTTTTGTATGGAATGTCGCTTGACCCCGCATTTGTATATCCACCAACATGGCCGACATCCGGGTTTCTATTTTCCTTTGACGTCACTTGGAAGTCAAGGATACAGAAAAAACTATGAATGAGTAGGGGTGTATAAACTTTTGACTAGTACGGCGTATACACTATAAATCACTCATCTCATCTCATTATCTCTAGCCGCTTTATCCTGTTCTACAGGGTCGCAGGCAAGCTGGAGCCTATCCCAGCTGACTACGGGCGAAAGACGGGGTACACCCTGGAACTATAAATCACTAAAGGATTTAATTTGCACTTTAAAAATCTACCTCTCCCCTTTGTTCATCATGCATCTCGTATTCACTGTCTATGCATTTGTCTATTGTCTTTGTTTTGTTTTGTTATATTGTCCAGCCTTTGTGTTGGTATAAAAAAACATCACATGGTTACAGAAGAAAAAAAGAGAATGTCATAGCCTTCATTCCCGTTGAAGTCGGAGTCAAAAATCACCCCCAAATCATAATTCTGTGACTAGCACAGGCTTAGCACTTAGTCAGTCTGGCTGTTCAGCTAATCGGTTGATTACCTAGTACATGATGTGAGCAAGGCGGCACGGTGGTGTAGTGGTTAGCGCCGTCGCCTCACAGCAAGAAGGTCCGGGTTCGAGCCCCATGGTCGGCGAGGGCCTTTCTGTGCGGAGTTTGCATGTTCTCCCCGTGTCCACGTGGGTTTCCTCCGGGTGCTCCGGTTTCCCCCACAGTCCAAAGACATGCAGGTTAGGTTAACTGGTGACTCTAAATTGACTGTAGGTGTGAATGTGAGTGTGAATGGTTGTCTGTGTCTATGTGTCAGCCCTGTGATGACCTGGCGACTTGTCCAGGGTGTACCCCGCCTTTCGCCCGTAGTCAGCTGGGATAGGCTCCAGCTTGCCTGCGACCCTGTAGAACAGGATAAAGCGGCTAGAGATAATGAGATGAGATGACGTGAGCAACTGAGCTGCATTTATCTCTCCTTGTTCTGTCTCCACTCTCGTTCTCAGACCCTGTCTTTACCAGTCGTGGTGATCGTCCATGGAAGTCAGGATAACAACGCGACAGCCACAGTTCTCTGGGACAACGCTTTTGCTGAACCTGTGAGTTCTGTAGAACATCAATACGCAACTTTCATGTTCAGTCACTCAAAATTATTACCTTTACCAGCAGAAAGCACTTAAGCATTATTATGTTTGACTCAGAGGAATAGCAGTAATGTTCTGGGTCAAAATGACTTTGCATGGTGAGTCATCGTTAAGTGGTTGCAAATAAACATAAACCCAGTACCAAGGAAGAACAGGAGCTCGGCCATCATTTCAGTAATACGGAGTATTACGTTAATTTTGTTCTCGACAGCAGACAGTCACACAAATAAATCTAGCTATATTTCCAAACACTGCAGGTGAAAAGATCTCTAGCAAGACTTCATTGCTTGTTTCTGCTTGGATTGCTTCAGTATTATAAAAAAAAAAAAAAATTAAACCTGATAGTAATTCAGTATATAGAGAAAGGCAGTTTTAAAAGGTATCTGAAACCTCGTTTAATGGAGCTTATGCCCATTTTTGTCTGTATGATTAGTTTCGTAGACGCACAGCATTAATACCTATAGAAGATTATCACAAGGGTTTTGAAGATCCTGACGTCAGCCTTCAGATGAGGCATGAGATAAGGATCTTTCTGAATGCACAGACACTCCAGGATATACACACCGTGCATTTGAGCTCTGTTCATCTCCGTGAACTCTTTGAAGAACCGTCTGTAGTGTGCTGTTTGAGTTTTTGCAATTCAAATAATGCAAACTACAAATCTACAGTTCTGTACGGTACAATGCCTTCCAGCAATAGTTAAAATTAATTCTGCCAAACCCAAAGCCTAGGAAAATGATCACTGGTACAGTATGTCTACGCATGATATAATGTGTAATCTGGCCATCAAGTATCCAGCGGTGTTAAAGCAAATATCCAAAAAATCAAAGTATTAGTGTAGAACACTTTCTGTGAATACATTAAGTAAGCTTTCTGTACTAACATACAGTATTTATCTTCTTTATATTATCGTTTCCTGTTTAATGTATTCCCTCTCTCTCTCCCTCTCTTTCCCTCTCTCTCTGTCTCTAAGAGGAACAGAGTTCATAATAATCAGCATACAAATGAGCGCATGTTAAGATTGTGTGTGTGTGTGTGTGTGAGAGAGAGAGAGAGAAGAAACGAATGGAGAGAGAAGACAAGAGGAAGGGGAAGTAATAAAAAAGAGGGGGAAACCATATAAAGGCATATAATAAAGTGTTAATCATCAGAAAGTTACATAAAATAAAATAATACTAATAAAGTAAAATCTTCCAAAAATGAAAGTATCAGCTTGCCATCCTCTTACACTTGAACGCCAAAAGTATACGGGCTCCTGACCATCACACCTTCTGAAAACTGTTGCCACACATTTGGAAGCACACACTTGTCAAAAATCTCTTTGTATGCTGTAGTTTAACAGAATATTTCCCTTCACTGGAGCAAAGAGGCTCAAACCTGTTCCAGCATGACAATGCACCTGTGCATAAAGCAACATCCATGGAGATATCAGGTAAGGAGGGGAGGCCTGGGGTGCAGACGGTGTTCCAGTTCATCCCAAAGGTGTTCAGTAGGGTTGAGGTCAGGGTTCTGTGCAAGACACTCGAGTTCTTCTATTCCAGCCTTGGCAAGCCATGTCTTCATGGATCTCGCTTTGTACACAGGGGCATTGTCATGCTGGAACAAGTTTGGACCAGTTAGTTCCAGTGAAGGAAGATCAGCTGCATACTTTCAACTTTGTGGCAACAGCCTGAGGAAGATATATAGATGTCAGGTTTCCTCATACTTTTGACCATATTGTGTATCTTAGTACAACCCCGATTCCAAAAAAGTTGGGACAAAGTACAAATTGTAAATAAAAACGGAATTCAATAATTTACAAATCTCAAAAACTGATATTGTATTCACAATAGAACATAGACAACATATCAAATGTCGAAAGTGAGACATTTTGAAATTTCATGCCAAATATTGGCTCATTTGAAATTTCATGACAGCAACACATCTCAAAAAAGTTGGGACAGGGGCAATAAGAGGCTGGAAAAGTTAAAGGTACAAAAAAGGAACAGCTGGAGGACCAAATTGCAACTCAATAGGTCAATTGGCAATAGGTCATTAACATGACTGGGTATAAAAAGAGCATCTTGGAGTGGCAGCGGCTCTCAGAAGTAAAGATGGGAAGAGGATCACCAATCCCTCTAATTCTGCGCCGACAAATAGTGGAGCAATATCAGAAAGGAGTTCGACAGTGTAAAATTGCAAAGAGTTTGAACATATCATCATCTACAGTGCATAATATCATCAAAAGATTCAGAGAATCTGGAAGAATCTCTGTGTGTAAGGGTCAAGGCCGGAAAACCATACTGGGTGCCTGTGATCTTCGGGCCCTTAGACGGCACTGCATCACATACAGGCATGCTTCTGTATTGGAAATCACAAAATGGGTTCAGGAATATTTCCAGAGAACATTATCTATGAACACAATTCACCGTGCCATCCGCCGTTGCCAGCTAAAACTCTATAGTTCAAAGAAGAAGCCGTATCTAAACATGATCCAGAAGCGCAGACGTCTTCTCTGGGCCAAGGCTCATTTAAAATGGACTGTGGCAAAGTGGAAAACTGTTCTGTGGTCAGACGAATCAAAATTAGAAGTTCTTTATGGAAATCAGGGACGCCGTGTCATTCGGACTAAAGAGGAGAAGGACGACCCAAGTTGTTATCAGCGCTCAGTTCAGAAGCCTGCATCTCTGATGGTATGGGGTTGCATTAGTGCGTGTGGCATGGGCAGCTTACACATCTGGAAAGACACCATCAATGCTGAAAGGTATATCCAGGTTCTAGAGCAACATATGCTCCCATCCAGACGACGTCTCTTTCAGGGAAGACCTTGCATTTTCCAACATGACAATGCCAAACCACATACTGCATCAATTACAGCATCATGGCTGCGTAGAAGAAGGGTCCGGGTACTGAACTGGCCAGCCTGCAGTCCAGATCTTTCACCCATAGAAAACATTTGGTGCATCATAAAACGGAAGATACGACAAAAAAAGACCTAAGACAGTTGAACAACTAGAATCCTACATTAGACAAGAATGGGTTAACATTCCTATCCCTAAACTTGAGCAACTTGTCTCCTCAGTCCCCAGACGTTTACAGACTGTTGTAAAGAGAAAAGGGGATGTCTCACAGTGGGAAACATGGCCTTGTCCCAACTTTTTTGAGATGTGTTGTTGTCATGAAATTTAAAATCACCTAATTTTTTCTCTTTGAATGATGCATTTTCTCAGTTTAAACATTTGATATGTCATCTATGTTCTATTCTGAATAAAATATGGAATTTTGAAACTTCCACATAATTGCATTCCGTTTTTATTTACAATTTGTACTCTGTCCCAACTTTTTTGGAATCGGGGTTGTAAATGATTTAAAAGAGAACGTCTCTTTGTTTTAGTAAACCTCCTTATTCTGATCGTTTGTTCCATGCTTTAGGGCCGAGTCCCTTTCCTTGTTCCTGACAAAGTGATGTGGCCACAGCTATGTGAAGCACTCAATATGAAGTACAAAGCAGAGGTGCAGTCGAACCGAGGCCTGTCTGAGGAGAACCTGGTCTTCCTCGCTCAGAAGGCCTTCAGCAGCTCCAGCTCCAACCCTGAGGATTACCGGAGCATGACCATGACCTGGTCCCAGTTTAACAGAGTATGAGAAGCTCTCACGACACTGCATACATTTCAGCAAGTGACCATATTTAAGTCTGACTGTGGAACATAATAACGACCTTCGTGAAATGCTTGTATTAATGGAAAACTAATTTTGTGTAACAGGAATCAGAATATGTCAGATTAATCAGGTTAATTTAAATGATTTAATGATCCGAATTTTTTTTTTTTAAAAGCTCCATGGCTCTAATAAATAGGCAAAACTTATTGCCTGCATTTAAATAAAGAACCAAATATTTAGATATTGGGATTATGTTCATAGATAAATAAATACTTATTTATTGAGAGGCCATGGCGTTTCTTTTGACAGTTAAAGATGTCTCGTTTCACCTGATTTGCATTATTAATATACTGTATGTAATTTACAACACACTGATTTTGATTTCAGCTGATATCTAATATTATTCTATCCACATTGACTGGATATGAGCATTCGTGCGCTCTGATTGGCTACTCTACTACTAGGCTATCAGCTCATATACTGTGAGTAGAGAAAAACAAAATGGCAGAGCGTGTTGCTGAACCAACCGAGGATGAAATAAAAACTCTACTCGAAAACAAAACCACAAAAAATACAAAAAAATCAACAAAATATGGAATGAAAGTATTTGATGGTACGAATGTATCTTTTTTTACTTTTCAAGAATGATTATGATAATAATAGCATTTTTCACAAATTACAAAAGTCATTTCGCAGGTTTGTTTACATTTTTCATCTTTATTAAGCATTAAAATTTGTTGAATTTTTTTAGACTGGTTCAGAAGCTCAAAGAAGTTTGAAAATTACATCACTGAAATGTCCAAGGAAGAATTAAATAAATGTCTAAAGCTATTCTATACCTCGACAGCAAGACGGCACTTTCTACAAAAAAAAACAACACTAAAGTCAATTTGTGCAGCAATCGATAGGTTTTTAAGAAGTTCGCCTAAGTGGAAATGATTTTGTCGGACATTTCGTATGAAGTTTGTTGTTGTTGTTTTTTTTAAATCAAATTTGCAAAAAATAAAAATGAAAATGCTCCATTTCTTAAAATCCAGTGAATGTGGATAGAATAAAATAATTATTCCACTCAGTCTTGTTGTACATGGCTTAACCATCTTGGCGCTACGTGCATCATCAGCTATCATCTCACGTACAACTCGATTTCATGGAATAAGTGTTAATTACGAGGCGGCACGGTGGTGTAGTGGTTAGCGCTGTCGCCTCACAGCAAGAAGGTCCTGGGTTCGAGCCCCGGGGCCGGCGAGGGCCTTTCTGTGTAGAGTTTGCATGTTCTCCCCGTGTCCGCGTGGGTTTCCTCCGGGTGCTCCGGTTTCCCCCACAGTCCAAAGACATGCAGGTTAGGTTAACTGGTGACTCTAAATTGAGCGTAGGTGTGAATGTGAGTGTGAATGGTTGTCTGTGTCTATGTGTCAGCCCTGTGATGACCTGGCGACTTGTCCAGGGTGTACCCCGCCTTTCGCCCGTAGTCAGCTGGGATAGGCTCCAGCTTGCCTGCGACCCTGTAGAACAGGATAAAGCGGCTAGAGATAATGAGATGAGATGAGAAATAGTTAAAATAATATACCCCCCCCATATCTCCTGTTCCACACTCCAGCCCAGTCGGTGGTGGTAATGCACCTTTAAGTTGGTTTGTCAACCGTTAAAAAAAACCTAAAGAAGAAGAAAACCCCAAAAAATACAAAAAACAAAACAAAAAAAAGCACCAAAATATGGAATAAAAGTATTTGATGGTAAGAATGTATATTTTATTTTCAATAATTATTATTATAGCATTTTTCACAAATTGCTCCTGTCATTTTGCTGGTTTGTTTACAAGATAAGATAAGATCTCATCTCATCTCATTATCTCTAGCTGCTTTATCCTGTTCTACAGGGTCGCAGGCAAGCTGGAGCCTATCCCAGCTGACTACGGGCGAAAGGCGGGGTACACCCTGGACAAGTCGCCAGGTCATCACAGGGCTGACACATAGACACAGACAACCATTCACACTCACATTCACACCTACGCTCAATTTAGAGTCACCAGTTAACCTAACCTGCATGTCTTTGGACTGTGGGGGAAACCGGAGCACCCGGAGGAAACCCACGCGGACACGGGGAGAACATGCAAACTCCGCACAGAAAGGCCCTCGCCGGCCCCGGGGCTCGAACCCGGACCTTCTTGCTGTGAGGCGACAGCGCTAACCACTACACCACCGTGCCGCCCATAAGATAAGACTTTATTTATCCCCAAGGGGAAATTCAAATATCCAGCAGCTCATTTATAAATAAATAAATAAATTTCCACCATTAAAAAAGACTAAAATGAATAAAAGCATAAAATAACAATAAAAATAGTTTACATTCTAAGCAGAAAAGATTTTGTCAGACGTTTTGTATAAAGTTTTTATTTATCGAATTTGCAAAAAATAAAAATTCTCCATTTCTCAAAATGCAGTGAATGTGGACAGAATAAAGCAGTTATTCCACTCAATCTCGTCGTACATGGCTTATAGCCGACTCAGTGCTACGCGCCTCGTCGTCTATCAGCTCATGCACGACTCGATTGTTGCAGTTTTCAAGATTGGGATGACGATGCATGCTGGTACATGTGTGTGTGATGCCAGTATTTTTCGAGTCTCAAAGAGTGAGGTAATTGTAATAGCAGATTGGGTTGAAATAATTTATTTGCATCTAAACAAGCTAGTAATACAGTGTTATACCCATAAAGTGTGCTTATGGAGCACATAAACAAGCATTTAGGAAAAGGTTAACAAATTTCTCATGGAAAACTCTAGAACATGCATCAAGTCATCTGAGGCAATATAAACATAATCGGCAAGAATGAGCTGTCCTTGTGTTCACCCTGATTGTGAACCTAACAGCACTGTAATTTCTAAACGGCCATTCCAGAAACGGTTTAATCCTAAACTCGGCTCACCCATTTGAAACCCCCTGTATTAACATTCGTGCGCCTCAGTAAGCACGCAGAGCATATTCCCCCATCCGAGCCGAGCTCTGCTTTCCATTAAAGCGGTTTATGATTACCAAGTGAAGGAGCCTCGATGCTGCTGGTTTTAGATATGCAGGCCTTAGGCGGTGCTTGCCTTTGAAACAGCCCCATGTTGCTTTGGCACACCAAACGTTCAGCGTTCAGGACAGACTTACTTTTTTTTTTTTTTTTTCTATTGACGCATTTGGAAGTCAAGGTCCAAAAAATGTTTGCTGGAAGAACTGCTTTATGTATTTAATATCACACTTTTCACCATGGTGCATGATGAAATATTTACAGTCTACAATGTCAGTTATCCTTTATACAAAAACACCCATCGTGCTCGTCACAGTTTTATATATAACTCAGGGGAGGGGGTGTTTTTAGATGTTTGTAGAGACTCAGTGTCACTATAAGAACATTTCTGACCGTTTTGATCTTCGGCTGGTCCCGATGAGGAAAATCTGCTTCTTCCTAAGATAAACGACAAACATTATTTATTTATTTATTTATTTATTTAAAAGTCAAAAGGTTATTGGGGTAGATTTGCATATAAGTGCATTATGTCAGTACAAGGTATTCACAAGGATAGTAAGACAAGTGCGTGTGTGTGTGTGTGTGTGTGTGTGCATGAGTCTTGATTTGCACACACTCTTCTCAGAAATGCAAGTTAGAAAACGTAATGTCCTTACTTATGTTCCATGACTTTTCACCTACATCACTGATTATAAGCGAGTGAACATCAGTAAGATGAACATGTCCTCGGGTAGTTGGTAGTCATGCTCGTGTTTCATAAGCTTCTAACTTCACTTTCTGTTCCAAATATGGACACACACACACACACACACACAGACACATTCAAGCTACATTTAAGTTCACGCTAGCAGTGAATTACCAAGTTTTCAACATTAATAAAGCTTTTCCTGATCTCTGTCTATGTACATCCAGGAAAGCCTTCCAGGTCGAAACTTCACATTCTGGCAGTGGTTTGACGGTGTCATGGAACTCACGAAAAAACACCTGAAGCCTCACTGGAACGATGGGTAAGACTCAACATGTGCACTTTGTAAAGCATGTCAAAGAGCCGGGTTACACGAAGCATTACATTCTCCAAATAAAGCCTGGATGGGGCTGGGGAGGTTTTTCCATGAGGTACTGAACTAGGGTTAATACGGAGTTCTTGACAGTTAGTGGATAAATAAATGATGTCCTATACAGATCTATGATATGAAACTATAACAGAATAAGTTGTTGCTTTTTCCTGTTTACCTTAGCTAACAGTGCTGTGGACTAGTGAGAATCCAAGTTACTGAGAATTCTGTTTATCCAACAAAAATGATTGGCTTGGGACTTACACAAGAGATGGCACACAGTCAGTGTACATTAACTTCAGTGTAAATTGAGCAACTTGCTCTCTAACCTAGCCTTCATGGACTGCACTGTTGTTCTAGCCAGGCTGGGCTCCACGTGGAATAACACACAATTACTGACTGATGCAGTCAAGAATTATATTTAAGCCAGGGCTTCTCAAACGTTTTGTAACTAGGCACATCTTCCAGGGTAAAAAGAATGTCCAACAACCGACTTAGAATCACAGCATGTTTAATTTTAGAAACAATAGGACAACTGTGTACTTTATTCATGTCAGGAATAACACACTCCAGACCAGTGATTCGAAAATAACCCATGCTTCATGTCAGGTTATATCACACCAAGCTGAAGCGGATTATGTTTGTATAGCTGCGCAGTCTGGAGTGTGTTGTTCTGCTTCTGTATATCATTGCATTGTGACAACAATTACACAGTATAATTTATTAATGAGCAACATGTCACACAGTTTAATAGTTTATAGTTGTGGGACTTCCATGATACAAGTTCGCTCATCACCACTTCAAATGTTTTCCTTTTCTTTTTAAAAATCTGTTTCATGTTCCTCTGAGGATTAGTGGAGCATCTATCCATATTCACTGGATATGAGCAATCGTGCGCTCTGATTGGCTACTCTACTACTAGGCTATCAGCTCATATACTGCGAGTAGAGAAAAACAAAATGACGGTTTCTGTCATGTAAGGGCGATAGATGGATGTAAGTGCAGGAAAAGTTTTATTGAAAGCATGCTAGCAAACAAATCCAAACCGGAGACAAAGGCAGAGTAAAACAGGCAGTGAGGCACAGACAGAATACCAGAGTTAATACAATCCCGATTCCAAAAAAGTTGGGACAAAGTACAAATTGTAAATAAAAACGGAATGCAATGATGTGGAAGTTTCAAAATTCCATATTTTATTCAGAACAGAACATAGATGACATATCAAATGTTTAAACTGAGAAAATGTATCATTTAAAGAGAAAAATTAGGTGATTTTAAATTTCATGACAACAACACATCTCAAAAAAGTTGGGACAAGGCCATGTTTCCCACTGTGAGACATCCCCTTTTCTCTTTACAACAGTCTGTAAACGTCTGGGGACTGAGGAGACAAGTTGCTCAAGTTTAGGGATAGGAACGTTAACCCATTCTTGTCTAATGTAGGATTCTAGTTGCTCAACTGTCTTAGGTCTTTTTTGTCGCATCTTCCGTTTTATGATTCGCCAAATGTTTTCTATGGGTGAAAGATCTGGACTGCAGGCTGGCCAGTTCAGTACCCGGACCCTTCTTCTACGCAGCCATGATGCTGTAATTGATGCAGTATGTGGTTTGGCATTGTCATGTTGGAAAATGCAAGGTCTTCCCTGAAAGAGACGTCGTCTGGATGGGAGCATATGTTGCTCTGGAACCTGGATATGCCTTTCAGCATTGATGGTGTCTTTCCAGATGTGTAAGCTGCTCATGCCACACGCACTAATGCAACCCCATACCATCAGAGATGCAGGCTTCTGAACTGAGCGCTGATAACAACTTGGGTCGTCCTTCTCCTCTTTAGTCCGAATGACACGGCGTCCCTGATTTCCATAAAGAACTTCAAATTTTTGATTCGTCTGACCACAGAACAGTTTTCCACTTTGCCACAGTCCATTTTAAATGAGCCTTGGCCCAGAGAAGACGTCTGCACTTCTGGATCATGTTTAGATGCGGCTTGTTCTTTGAACTATAGAGTTTCAGCTGGCAACGGCGGACGGCACGGTGAATTGTGCTCACAGATAATGTTCTCTGGAAATATTCCTGAGCCCATTTTGTGATTTCCAATACAGAAGCATGCCTGTATGTGATGCAGTGCCGTCTAAGGGCCCGAAGATCATGGGCACCCAGTATGGTTTTCCGGCCTTGACCCTTACGCACAGAGATTCTTCCAGATTCTCTGAATCTTTTGATGATATTGTGCACTGTAGATGATGATATGTTCAAACTCTTTGCAATTTTACGCTGTCGAACTCCTTTCTGATATTGCTCCACTATTTGTCAGCGCAGAATTAGGGGGATTGGTGATCCTCTTCCCATCTTTACTTCTGAGAGCCGCTGCCACTCCAAGATGCTCTTTTTATACCCAGTCATGTTAATGACCTATTGCCAATTGACCTAATGAGTTGCAATTTGGTCCTCCAGCTGTTCCTTTTTTGTACCTTTAACTTTTCCAGCCTCTTATTGCCCCTGTCCCAACTTTTTTGAGATGTGTTGTTGTCATGAAATTTCAAATGAGCAATGAGCAAAATTTGGCATGAAATTTCAAAATGTCTCACTTTCGACATTTGATATGTTGTCTACGTTCTCTTGTGAATACAATATCAGTTTTTGAGATTTGTAAATTATTGCATTCAGTTTTTATTTACAATTTGTACTTTGTCCCAACTTTTTTGGAATCGGGGTTGTATGGATTTATCACAAAAATACATGCATGCATTTATTATTTTGAAAACCCACCAGCCAACTGATCTGGCACGTTTTAATTGTGCGACAGTAATGGCGTAAATAACGGCGCAGCGGACTAGTGTCTGAAAGCATTTTTTCATTTTATCAATGAGCTCACTATATAGTCCTCTATATAGCAGTTCCCTATATAGTGAGTAGGGAGCAGTGAACGACTGAGTGATTTCAGACACAGGGCGTGAGTAGAGAAAAACAAAATGACGGCACTTGTTGCTGAACCAACCAAAGATGAAATAAAAACTCTACTCGAAAGCAAACCCCCCCCCAAAAAGCAACAAAATATGGAATAAAAGTATTTGATGGTAAGAATGTATCTTTTTTATTTTTTCAAGCATTATTATTATTATTTTTATTAAAGCACAAATTGCTACTGTCTTTTTGCTAGTCTGTTTACATTCTAAGCGGAAATGATTTTGTCGGACGTTTTGTATAAAGTTTTTATTTATCGAATTTGCAAAAAATAAAAATAAAAATGCTCTGTTTCTCAAAATTCAATGAATGTGGATAGAATAAAACTGTTATTCCACTCAATCACGTCATACATGGCTTATAGCCAAATCAGTGCTTCGTGCCTCGTCGGCTGTCAGCTCATGTACAACTCGATTTTGTGGAATAACTGTTAAATGTATTAGAACAAGGGCATTAATATAAACCATCCAGAACCACCGTCCAAGCCATACAGCTATACAAAAATAACGCACAGCTTCTGACCAATCAGATTCAAGAATGAAACCAAACGTATTTCCTCCATTAGAGTTTTTACTCCTGCACTTTCCTCCCATCCAGATATATTAGCAACACCTTCTGATTGTTATTCAAATTGCAGTTAAAGTTAACATTTATTCAATCTTTTTTTGTTGTTGTCGAGTTTTAGATTAACCCTTAACCCCCCAACAAGTGACCAATCAACCATAACAACCTTCATACTAGTTTACATTAATCTTCACCAAAAAAAAGCAATACAGTCAGAGAGGCCCTGGGCGCTGACAGACTCAGGATAAACTGTAGCTCTATCACGGACTCTACAGACCCCACTTTGAGAATCGGGTTAAGTATAACCAGGTTACGTCCTGCTCCAGCGTTCCACCCTCCCTTCATCAGTTCCAGAATCACAGGAAAAATACTTTCTCCATGGATGTTATTGCCATCGTCAGAAACCCCACTATAGAGGCTATCTTCCTGTAGTGTACAGGAAGTGATGAAACGTGGACAAGGATTTAGGCCTATTGCGAAAATGTTTAGTATTTGGCTAAACATTTGGCTAGAATTTCTTAAAATCACATGGAAGAGAAAAATAATGTTATTAACAAGTTAAGAAGTTAACAACTCTGGGTTTTTTTTAAAGGTTTTGTTTTCCTTTTCTATTCCATAAATCAGATGAGTTTTTAACCATTAACAAGGTTTGTTATCTGGTATAATATTTGTGATTGAGGGCCCTATTTTGTGACCCTTGTAAGGCACAGAATGAAAGTTCTAGAAGTTTATTTGTACTGAAAGCAGTAGCATTAATGATGTACGTCAATAAATCACAGTACATATTTCTGTGGAAAATATTCTTTTACCCTTTGGATCAAAATACCCTTTGGTGTGAAAATACCCCAGTCCCAGCAGGTTTCGATTGTTACACCTCATGTTAAATGATCCACTCACACCAGTTCAGGCACATTCATTACATTACATTACATTACAGGCATTTAGCAGATGCTCTTATCCAGAGCGACGTACAGTATAGCACACCCAGAGCAGCCTGGAGAGCAGTTGGGGGTTAGGTGCCTCGCTCAAGGACACTTCAGCCATTCCTGCTGGTCCAGGGAATTGAACCAGTGACCTTTTGGTCCCAAAGGTGGCCATGGTGTCCCTGTTCAATTTGAGCTGTCATAAATAATGTCAGAAGGGAACTGTCAGGGTCTTCTAGGCTTTCAGAGAAGCATATCAGCATTTCAAATGTTGTTTGTAATTTCTTTCATTTGTTCATAATTTCATTATAATTACTCTCTTCTCGTTCTAATTTGGCCTCATTTTCTATCAAATTTGCTTCAGAAATGAAAGGGCTACTGTTCTGAAAACATTAAAATCGAGTTATCGAATGAGATTTTTTTCTTTGTTGTTTCTAGGCTGAGAAGAGTTTAGAGCCGGCTCATTCATTGGTTAGGACTTCATTACCGGGACAGAAGGCCATGGTAGTGTGTGTTTATGTAGGAAGTGACAGACGAATTAACCAGTCAGATTTTGATTTATAGCGGGAGGGACCAAAAATTTATCGCCCTCGGCCTTCTCGAAGGCCAACATGAGCTTAACCGCGAGTCGGCGCCGTCAGCGCAGCAGTGAAGTCACCTTCCAGCCAGTGTAGTGTTTATCAGTAGTGTTAGCGAATGCTAATAAAGCGGTCAAGCCAGTGCTATCGAGAGCAAGTAGCACAGGCTAACAACCAAGAAACTAAACCCATGTTTACATTAGACCGTATCAGCAGATCATCAGATTAATGTTTTTAAAATGATTAGTGTGCACACAGCAACACCAATACACGATTTGCGTGCACACAGCAACACCAATACACGGATACGCTCGGCTCCGCAGGCATCCTGCGCTCCAAATCACTCCGCCCTGAACAGCGAGTGCCCTCTGGAGGGTGCGCACTCCGGCCTTGCGCAGCTCACAGAGCACGCGAGTGAAGTGCACAAGCTGTGATTCGGGACTGAGCCGCTGTGTGTGTGATCCCAGCGCATATCACTAACCACTTGCAAGTGGAAGGATGGCAAGCCTAAAGACAATCATAACTACACAATGGGCAGTATTTGCATCAGTATTTGCAGTATTTTCATACTTTTATACTCTTTAATGAAAGGTGATACAAGGCGGAAGTCCGTGCCGTTTTTCAGCAGTCGCGTCACATGACCAACGCCAGCGAATCAGGAAGGTGGATGTCACAGTGACGTTGTCCAATGACGACGCCAGCTAGAGCGCAGCACAGCATATCTGCGTATTCTCAATGTTTACACAGCACCGGAGCTGACACGATCTGGATTGAATACGTGGACCCTGGCGGATTCCCGTTTCCCGGCGTTTCCAGGCGGTTTAATGTAAACGGACAGTGCATCCGCGAAGAAAACGAGACAGATACGGTCTAATGTAAACTTGGCCTAAGATTTCAATCTCCAGACTCTTCTTCCACGCTGCACGCTCGCTACAGTATTTTTCCCTCACACTTAAGTATTCATTTCCTTCTGTAATTTACTTAGTTACTTTTAAAATCAGCATCAACAGCTACGCACAGCGGAGTGACCTGGCAGCCTGCCACTAGTCCCTTACAAAATCCTTTGCCCTGTTGCTTTTTTTGGTGTGTCTGGCTAAGTTTTGGCTGAGCTCAAGTCCCAGCTCTTATAGTAACGGTTTGCTACTGAATAACAACTGGGTTAAAATGGAAGATTGGAAAATAATTTGCTCACACAACAAACCTAATTAGCAATATGTTGGTGTAGTAATGCTAGATACCACTTTTGTGTGCCTGACCCCAAATAATTTTTATTAATTTGGATATCCATTGAAAATATCTACACTTCCTTATGAACATTGTGTTGTTTTTGTGTGTGTGTGTCTGTCTCAGGGCAATCTTGGGCTTCGTAAATAAGCAGCAGGCTCAGGACATGCTGATGTCCAAACCTAATGGAACGTTCCTGTTGCGCTTCAGTGACTCTGAGATAGGAGGCATCACCATCGCATGGGTGGCAGAGAATCCCAACAAAGCAGGTCCTGCTTGTTTCACCGCATAATCTCTGCTTACATGAGCCGAATCTGAGCAGTTGAAGTTTTACGGTCACTTTTAGTGCGAGGATTTGAACTCTGAAGCTTCCAATCACTAAAGCAGAACCTTAATCAATGAACCATGTGTCAGCTTTATATGCAAAGATGGCTGAATATGACAGCACCAGTCTTTACCTCATAAACCTTTCAGAGTGAATAGTAAGAGAATAAACTTGCTCTTATTATTATTTAAGACTATAAACATACATACAGGTGACAAATAAAAGGAAAAAGATGGCGGTGTCTATGCTGTCGGGGGCATTTATTTATTTTGCTGGCATTCTTGTGTCCTTAGATGAAAGCAATTCAAACTTCATCTGAACGATCACCTTCATCCTGTGACGAAACATTTCTGTCGCATCCAGGATGACTCCGTCCCAGCCACAGGGCACAAGGGCTCACTGAATGGATGAAAATAATAAGCTATGGCTTTCAGTCACTAGATCGAACGTCATGGGAGATTTTGGAGTGACGTGTTAGACGTCGACATCACTCTGCACCACCATCATTAAAAATAATGGAAAGAATATCTATTGGAAGGTTATTAAAAGACGACTGAAAATGAAACAAGAACCAAATGAAAGCTGACATACTGTATCACTGAGTTAACATGTCTCTAAAGCCGAGGTCACAACCGGACGTACGATTTTTTGGCTGTGCGAATTTTGGCGTTTCCCAAATCGCTGCTTTTTTTTGTTCGTGGAGAAAGACGCACGTTGGCCGTAAGTTTGTCTTGCAACCTGAAAAAAACGTAAGCGCCAGTAGAGTTTGTTTGACATGACAAAGAACCTCTGCGGCCGGTCTACGGCCAGTCTACGGCTCGAAAATCAGCACGTCACACGCGCGCCCTCCGTGCGTTTCTTGCGTTTTTTGCACGTAGACCGGCCGTAGGAGCACGTACGGCCGGTTGTGACCGAGGCTTTCGTGACTGTATTTCATACCATTGGTACTGTATTATTCAGATATGATTAAAGTCTCATTGTGGAATAGCTGAATCTGCGCTATAGCCATCTCATCCCTTACTTTAAATCTACTGATGAGATGGAAAACCTGCATATTGAGTTGTGTTGTACAGTGTCTTGCAAAAGTATTCATCCCCCTTGGTGTTTGTCCTGTTTTGTCATATTACAAGCTGGAATTAAAATGGATTTTGGAGGGTTAGCACCATTTGATTTACACAACATGTGTACCGCTTTAAAAGTGCAAATTGTTGTTTTATTGTGACACAAACAGTAATTAAGATGAAAAAACAGAAATCTACAATGTGCACAGGTATTCACTCCCCAAAGTCAATACTTTGTACAGCCACCTTTTGCTGCAATTACAGCTGCAAGTCTCTTGGGGTATGTCTCTATTAGCTTAGCACATCTAGCCACTGGGATTTTTGCCCGTTCCTCAAGGCAAAACTGCTCCAACTCCTTCAAGTTAGACGGGTTGCGTTGGTGTCCAGCAATCTTCAAGTTATTCCACAGATTCTCAATTGGATTGAGGTCTGGGCTTTGATTAGGCCATTTAAATGTTTCCCTTTAAACCACTCCAGTGTTTCTAGAGTTTTGAAGTGCTCCTTGGTTTTCATGTTGCTTGCTTAGTAGTGTTGCAGAGTCAGGTCCTGTGTCTGAAATCGCTCCTTACTCACTATATAGGGCACTATATAGTGAGGACGCCATTTTGTATTGCTGTCCGAAACCTTAGTGAGGATTATTTACACCCTATATACGGTAGTGCACTCAAAGTATCCCACAATGCATCACGAAAAGTAGTGTGCAACCGATAGTCACTAACCAAAGCAATATATCCCATCATGAATTGCGGTCGCGCTGAAAGAAATCAAAGTCTCAAATTTGATTTAATAAAAGACAGCAGCAAAGAAGAAAGTATTCAGCCTCGATTTAAAAGAACTGAAAGATGCAGGTACTTTGTATTGATTAATGTGGGAAATACGCTCAGTATAATATGGATTTATCGCAAAAATACACGCATGTACGGTATTTATTATTTTGAAAACCCACCAGCTGCCTGATCCGGCACGTTTTAATTGTGCGACAGTAATGACAAAAATAACAGCGTGACGGAGTAGTGTCCAAAAGTGTTTTTTTTTTTAATTTTACCAATGAGCTCACTATATAGTCCTCTATATAGTAATTCCCTATATAGGGAGTAGGGAGTAGTGAACAAGTGAGCGATTTCGGACACAGGGATGGTTTTATGGTTGCTATACAAAAATGATGGTGTCATGCAATCAAAAACAAAACAAAACAACTCAGCAATTGCAAAATACACCAAAAACTGGTTAATATAAAAGCCATAGTAGCCTCAATGAGCAGGTCAAGCCACAATAAATCTAACACACACTGCTGTAATTCTTTGGCAGATCAGTGGTACAGTCCAGTCAAAGTGTTTTAGTCACCACTGCACAACTTGACACAACTGAAAAGGTGATCAAATGAAAAGGCTCAGGCTTATTCAGGAATAATAATCTCATCTCATCTCATCTCATCTCATTATCTCTAGCCGCTTTATCCTGTTCTACAGGGTCGCAGGCAAACTGGAGCCTATCCCAGCTGACTACGGGCGAAAGGCGGGGTACACCCTGGACAAGTCGCCAGGTCATCACAGGGCTGACACATAGACACAGACAACCATTCACACCTTTGGTCAATTTAGAGTCACCAGTTAACCTAACCTGGATGTCTTTGGACTGTGGGGGAAACCGGAGCACCCGGAGGAAACCCACGCGGACACGTGGAGAACATGCAAACTCCGCACAGAAAGGCCCTCGCCGGCCACGGGGCTCGAACCCGGACCTTCTTGCTGTGAGGCGACAGCGCTAACCACTACACCACCGTGCCGCCCCCACGTCAACCATATTATTTATTATTTTCGCTGACACACTATTGCATAAGCTTCAGTAAGACTTTGTGTGACAGAACTACTTTTCTTACGAAAACAAATTAGCTGGGTTTCAAAATAGAGTTTTTATTCTTTTTTTTTTTTCACCAAAGCTTCCCCTGTGTGTGATTGTGTGTTCTCATAAGTGTGTGTGTGTGTGTGTTTCATCAGGCGAGAGAATGGTGTGGAACCTCATGCCCTACACAACCAAAGACTTCTCTATTCGCTCTCTGGCTGACCGCATCAGTGACCTGAACCACCTGCTGTTCCTGTACCCCGACCGACCCAAAGACGAGGTCTTCTCCAAATACTACACCCCTCCACTGTGTACGTCATTCTATTCCTATCTGACTGTGTGTGTGTGAGAGAGAGAGAGAGACTCTGACATAAAGAGTTGTTAAAGAGAAATGGAATTGCAAATGTCTTTGCTCTGTCAAAATATTAAATTTTCTATTTTTATTCTCATTCAAAAGGCTCCAACGCAGGCAGAGATTCACTTACAGTCAGAATAGCAGGGCGTATAGAATAGTGCAGAAATGGTCTAAAAGAAAGAAACAGTAAAACACTCAGTGCGTTTACACAAACACTAAAGGTGATGATACACGGGGCAACTTTTTGGGCAATGTTGCCGAGCAATGTTGCTGGCAACGGGCAACTAGGTGAGACACAGGGCAACTTTTCAGGGCAACTAACAATGGGCAACAACAGTTAGCAACGGCAGTTTACAGTTAGCTAAAAAAAAATCGATGTCTTAATTTTTGCTGTGACCATTTAATCAAGCTGTCTGTTGTTTTTTAGAGCTATGGTGAGGTAAATTCCTCCATATAGAATATTAAAATAACAACTTACCGGCGTAAAAACAGATGAGGAGTCTCTCCATCTCTTCACTCCACTGACACATATTTGTTTGAAATTTCTGATCCGAACCTCACCGGAGGTCACATGACTCGATACTCGCGTTCTGATTGGCTTATCTCAAAAAGTTGCCAGAGATTATCAAAACCATTCAGAAAGAAACAATGTTGCCCAATCTCAATAGAAAAGAGTCAAAACGCAATTGCCCAGCAACATTGCTCGGCAACATTGCCCAAAAAGTTGCCCCGTGTATCATCACCATAATATTCCAATATTATTCCGAACAATGACAGCATTCGGAATTTGGTACGGGAAATATAACCAGCGTCTTCGGTTCGGACATTCTGAATTCGGTCTTATTATGAATTTAGCATTTTCCGATTCAGACGTGGGATATAACGATAATATTCTGAGTTTAGGAGCAGTCTTTGGACATGTATACCGCGCATTCGGAATATGCGTCTCAGTTGGGGATTTTACGGCAGTTTATGACACACAAATTTTCGCCTGTTTACGGTCAGCTCTGTACGTTTTACACAAACCAACAAGACAACAGTTTGCAAGGCTGGGAATATAAGGTATAAACTGAAATACTTTGTGCGTGAAGTGTAGCGACTGTATGTTTCTATCAGAAGTGCTACAGCAGGCTGTATCTTTACCTCGCCCAGGACGGAGTCCACCGGGGGCAAGGTATTGTTTTCGGTCGGGTTTCTTTGCTTTTTTGTTAATGATATCAAGGTGGAAACGGCTGGATCAATCTTCATGAAACTTTCAGGATAGACGGGCGTTGGTCTCAAATAGAACCTCCAACATTTTGAGGGTCATCCGGTCAAGGTCACCAAAAAGGTCCAAATCGTTTTTGTTGTGCCTCATTTCGAGGCGCTAGGCACTACATCATCGTGCCGTAAGAGTGTAACAGTCATGCACTGTGCATGCACATACACGTGTTCTGATTAAAATGGCTGGTGAGTATATACAATTCGGTTCACCATTCGAAATAAATGGACTAGACTAAAGAAATCGCTTTCAGACATGTTTATGCTTATTACAGAGGGAAAGTGCGTCCCACTGAGCTCTAGCGCCGGGCCATTTCCGGGAAATAAGAGTTTCGGTCATGGCGACAGCGTGTGTATGTCAGCCTCGGTTTGAAGGTTTCGGTTTCAAAAACTGTAAGAGGGAAGAGTAGAATAATATAAAGTACAGACACTTGGTAAATTTTACTTCTGTAATTTTTAAATTGTTCATTTTTGGATTACGCTTCATTTTTGTGGCTACTGCCTCACAGAGTACATATATATGCTATATTTACTGTATGGACATGGGATCAGAAAGCAATTTTATTTATAAGCAGTAGCCATATGTACTCATAGCGTACCTATTTTTTTTTCACGATATCTTCCTTCATATTCATCATAAGTGCTACCGGGTAAGGTTTGTTTTGCCCGGCAACACTTGTTATTTCTGTGATACATATTTAGAAGACTAGGCCCTAATTGACACGCATGCTTTTCTAACTAAAGACAGGTGATGCTCTAGACCCTAGGTTCTCAAAGCAGGGCCCTCAGGGATCCATGAAGCATAGCCGTGGAGTCAATGTTTTTAAACACATCATTATAAAATGTATGACTATAAATACGCAGGTGATTATAGGAAATTATGTGCACTGATTGGTCGAGAGATTCTGACTATTTCTTGATAATCATCTCAAGCGACTCGGCAAAATGAATAACTTGTTGACTTGTTTGTCTTTTGGCCGTTTTTGATTCTGTTTTGATTTCCACTTAATCTTTTTTTGTCGTTTTTGTTTGGGTTTTTTTTGCAACATTGAAAGCCGGCGCCTTGGAAAGAAAGTCTGTAATCGCCCACGGGCATTACGGGAAAATTCTGCCCGCCAAGGAACCAATCAGAGTGCATGATTTTACCTGAAGTAGCTCGTGCCATATAAAAACAGTGAATAATAACCTCAGCTTTGTCTGAGCGATATTCATCGATATTGATTTCGCCTTTGATGAATAATTCATCTCATCTCATCTCATTTCATCTCATTATCTCTAGCCGCTTTATCCTGTTCTACAGGGTCGCAGGCGAGCTGGAGCCTATCCCAGCTGACTACGGGCGAAAGGCGGGGTACACCCTGGACAAGTCGCCAGGTCATCACAGGGCTGACACATAGACACAGACAACCATTCACACTCACATTCACACCTACGGTCAATTTAGAGTCACCAGTTAACCTAACCTGCATGTCTTTGGACTGTGGGGGAAACCGGAGCACCCTGAGGAAACCCACGCGGACACGGGGAGAACATGCAAACTCCGCACAGAAAGGCCCTCGCCGGCCATGGGGCTCGAACCCGGACCTTCTTGTTGTGAGGCGACGGCGCTAACCACTACACCACCGTGCCGCCCTCGATGAATAATTATTAATTATATTTATTATTGAGGTATTATAACTTGTTTATCGGGCGGCACGGTGGTGTAGTGGTTAGCGCTGTCGCCTCACAGCAAGAAGGTCCGGGTTCGAGCCCCGTGGCCAACAAGGGCCTTTCTGTGCAGAGTTTGCATGTTCTCCCCGTGTCCGCGTGGGTTTCCTCCGGGTGCTCCAGTTTCCCCCACAGTCCAAAGACATGCAGGTTAGGTTAACTGGTGACTCTAAATTGAGCGTAGGTGTGAATGTGAGTGTGAATGGTTGTCTGTGTCTATGTGTCAGCCCTGTGATGACCTGGCGACTTGTCCAGGGTGTACCCCGCCTTTCGCCCGTAGTCAGCTGGGATAGGCTCCAGCTCGCCTGCGACCCTGTAGAACAGGATAAAGCGGCTAGAGATAATGAGATGAGATGAACTTGTTTATCTTGTTTATTTGAGTTGAATTCAAAGTCAAGATCAAGTCTAAATGAAAGCAAGACCAAGTCACGATCAAATCCTTTCGAGGTTTTACTTTTGCTTGCTTCATTTGTGCATTGTGTTTTCTAGAAGATGGAATTACTTCTTTGACTGCCAAAAATTCATACATTTTTTCAAACTCTTGGTTGAAACCTTGGCTGCATTTATGGCCACCAGTGCTGAAGGGCTTCATGTTTCCAGAGTTTTCATTCACATCGCTTTCTAAATGTTATACTTGTATAACCGTAAATGGAGAAATAAGTACTCAGACTGCTACAAATGGCTCTGAGTGGTCCTAATGGTATTAAAAAGCATCACTTCTTGAGAATCGTTGATGCTATTGTAGATAAAAGCCATCTAAAGTTTGGTGGTGAATTGTTCCTTAGAGCTGTGTGTGAAATGAACTCTTTTCCATTCTTTTTTCCCCTGAGTTCTAAGTGAACTCAGTGACAATTAACTCAAAAGACTCATTAACAAGCTGCTTTATTATTCATTCTTTTTCTTCAATCTGTACAGCGAAAGCAGTGGACGGCTACGTCAAACCACAGATCAAACAAGTCGTCCCAGAGTGAGTATCCACACTTTTCCCTTCTTTTTTTTTTTTTTGCCTTCCTTATGAATGCTGATTGTTCAGTAAAAGCTGCCGTGCCTTTATTAATGTCCTGAGTGCTAATCCATCAGATAGGCAAATTGCACGCTGGCTTACTGGCGCCGCTTCTCCACTCCAACTGAGAGGGAATTTAGTGGTAACCGTGGAAACCTCATACTCCATAATTGTATCGTTGCCATCAGAATATGCTTAACCACGTTAGCGGCATTAGTCCGTTTAGCAAGCTAGTGCTTCAGCGGGTTGTTAGCGTGTTAAAAACACATCCGCTGGTGTTGAATCTCAGCAGGAGATGGATATTCTCAGGAGCATACATCAAAGCAGTTAGCATGGTTAGCGTCATTAGCTGCTTAACGCCAGCTCCTGATGGAGGCAGGACAGTGCCAGCTGGATAGGGTGAAATTCAAGCACAGGTCAATTACAGAAACATCATTCATGAGCACAGGAGAGTTTATGGATATTGCTGTTGACATGTGTGTGTGTGTGTTCAGGTTCACGACGCCAAATCCAGACCCAGCAGCAAATCCGACCTACATGGATCACGCAGCATCACCAGCTGTCAGTCACCCACAGCCATATGGCATCTACCCTTCGATGTGAGTCACAACATGACCCATGATCGCTCCATCGTGTGTTTGGGAGGCACATTTGTACCATTTTGAAAAATCCAATGAAATATTATGAAAAGAAATAATGCTTCATTTTATGACTCGTGCACATTCATGCACCATAAGTAAGGGAACAGACAGCGTCCCGGGCATTACTGCAGAATAAACCCAGACAGGGTGATGCAGGACTTGGGTCACCCTGAAGGGGTTTATTTTGCAATGCTGACCAGCGTACTGTACATTATCCTTCTTATTACAGGACTACTTACTAATGGAATCAATAATTTGACACAAAAAGCAATACTGGACAATGTGCAATATAAATGTGCAGTACCTCTCCTGCTGGACTTTTTTCATATCTTTTTAATATATTTGTGCAGTGGTGCTTGAAAGTTTGTGAACCCTTTAGAATTTTCTATATTTCTGCATAAATATGACCGAAAACATCATCAGATTTTCACACAAGTCCTAAAAGTAGATAAAGAGAACCCAGTTAAACAAATGAGACAAAAATATTATACTTGGTCATTTATTTATCGAGGAAAATGATCCAATATTACATATCTGTGAGTGGCAAAAGTATGTGAACCTCTTGGATTAGCAGTTAATTTGAAGGTGAAATTAGAGTCAGGTGTTTTCAATCAATGGGATGACAATCAGGTGTGAGTGGGCATCCTGTTTTATTTAAAGAACAGGGATCTATCAAAGTCTGATCGTCACAACACATGTTTGTGGAAGTGTATCATGGCATGAACAAAGGAGATTTCTGAGGACCTCAGAAAAAGCGTTGTTGATGCTCATCAGGCTGGAAAAGGTTACAAAACCATCTCTAAAGAGTTTGGACTCCACCAATCCACAGTCAGGCAGGTTGTGTACAAATGGAGGAAATTCAAGACCATTGTTACCCTCCCCAGGAGTGGTCGACCAACAAAGATCACTCCAAGAGCAAGGCATCTAATAGTCGGTGAGGTCACAAAGGACCCCAGGGTAACTTCTAAGCAACTGAAGGCCTCTCTCACATTGGCTAATGTTAATGTTCATGAGTCCACCATCAGGAGAACACTGAAAAACAATGGTGTGCATGGCAGGGTTGCAAGGAGAAAGCCACTGCTCTCCAAAAAGAACATTGCTGCTCGTCTGCAGTTTGCTAAAGATCACGTGGACAAGCCAGAAGGCTATTGGAAAAATGTTTTGTGGACGGATGAGACCAAAATAGAACCTTTTGGTTTAAATGAGAAGTGATATGTTTGGAGAAAGGAAAACAGTGCATTCCAGCATAAGAACCTTATCCCATCTGTGAAACATGGTGGTGGTAGTATCATGGTTTGGACTCGTTTTGCTGCATCTGGGCCAGGACGGCTTGTCATCATTGATGGAACAATGAATTCTGAATTATACCAGCGAATCCTAAAGGAAAATGTCAGGACATCTGTCCATGAACTGAATCTCAAGAGAAGGTGGGTCATGCAGCAAGACAACGACCCTAAGCACACAAGTCATTCTACCAAAGAATGGTTAAAGAAGAATAAAGTTAATGTTTTGGAATGGCCAAGTCCAAGTCCTGACCTTAATCCATTCGAAATGTTGTGGAAGGACCTGAAGCAAGCAGTTCATGTGAGGAAACCCACCAACATCCCAGAGTTGAAGCTGTTCTGTACGGAGGAACGGGCTAAAATTCCTCCAAGCCGGTGTGCAGGACTGATCAACAGTTACCGCAAATGTTTAGTTGCAGTTATTGCTGCATAAGGGGGTCACACCAGATACTGAAAGCAAAGGTTCATATACTTTTGCCACTCACAGATATGTAATATTGGATCATTTTTCCTCAATAAATAAATGACCAAGTATAATATTTTTGTCTCATTTATTTAACTGGGTTCTCTTTATCTACTTTTAGGACTTGTGTGAAAATTTGATGATGTTTTAGGTCATATTTATGCAGAAATATAGAAAATTCTAAAGGGTTCACAAACTTTCAAGCACCACTGTATATGTAAATACTTAATTTATTTATCTAGAAGTTTTCTAAAGACTTAATTTATCTAGAAGTTCTCTTTTTTTTCTATTCTATTCTCTGTTTATCCTGTAATGATGCTACTGGAATTTTAATTTCCCTGAGGGAACCCTCCCAAAGGGATCAATAAAGTTTAATCTAATCTAATCTAATCTAATCTAATCTAATCTAATCTAATCTAATCTAATCAAAAATATTGATTTAAAAATGATCTTCTTGCTTCCACTAATGACATGGTCCATAAAAACAGTCTGTTACACAGAAAAGAACAGACCGGACAGTAGCCGAATTGACCAATCAGACTTGAGTATTTAAAGATATCGACTGCAAAGTCATCTGAAATTTTAACATTTTTTTATCGCGCGTGGCGTTTTCCTCTGTCTCGCAAGAACAATATCATGTGGACGAGATGTGAACATTTTAATGTCCTGAGAGTCTCTTTTCTCCATTTTGGGACCGAATATCCTCCCTCCTGAGGTAAACAGTACGGCCCTACGGAAACATCCGAACGCAAGGAGCTTGAACTAATTGGCATAACTATGGAACTGCGTCACACCAAGATGGCGACATGCGGAAAACATCGTGACTGAGAGTTTTGAGTCGCAGCGAAGTAATTTGTGGTTGACATTCACGAATAGATCCGTGAAACAAAAGCCGAATACATCTTTTCTCTGTTCCTGCTTTTGTGTTCTCGTTTCTTTCTCTGTAAGATCAAAACATTAGGTGTACAGTATAACTCCATAGTCGCTACCATGGACTCGAGCCCATGCATTCTAAGGCTAAGATAGCAAAGCGCTAGCTAGAATGATTTAGTTACAGTGCCTTGAAAAAGTATTCATGCCCCTTGAACTTTTTCACATTTTTCCACCTTACAACCACAAACTTAAACATTTTTTATTGAGATTTTATGTGATAGACCAACACAGAGTAGCACATAATTGTGAAGTGAAACGAAAATGATAAATGGTCTTCAAAATTTTAAACAAATAAAAATCTGAAAAATGTGGTGTGCGTTCGTATTCAGCCCCCTGTACTCTGATACCTCTAAATACAATCCAGTGCAATCAATTGCCTTCAGAAGTCATCTAATTAGTTAATAGAGTCCTACTGTGTGTAATTTACTCTCAGCATAAATACACTTGTTCTGTGAAGGCCTCAGTGGTTTGTTAGAGAGCACTGAAGAACAAACAGCATCATGAAGACCAAAGAACTCACCAGACAGGTCAGGGATAAAGTTCTGGAGAAGTTTAAAGCAGGGTTAGGTTATAAAAAAATATCCCAAGCTCTGAACATCTCAAGAAGCACTGTTCAATCCAACATTCAAAACTGGAAAAAGTATGGGACAACTGCAAACCTGGGCGGCACGGTGGTGTAGTGGTTAGCGCTGTCGCCTCACAGCAAGAAGGTCCTGGGTTCGAGCCCCGGGGCCGGCGAGGGCCTTTCTGTGTGGAGTTTGCATGTTCTCCCCGTGTCCGCGTGGGTTTCCTCCGGGTGCTCCGGTTTCCCCCACAGTCCAAAGACATGCAGGTTAGGTTAACTGGTGACTCTAAATTGAGCGTAGGTGTGAATGTGAGTGTGAATGGTTGTCTGTGTCTATGTGTCAGCCCTGTGATGACCTGGCGACTTGTCCAGGGTGTACCCCGCCTTTCGCCCGTAGTCAGCTGGGATAGGCTCCAGCTTGCCTGCGACCCTGTAGAAGGATAAAGCGGCTAGAGATAATGAGAATGAGAACTGCAAACCTACCAAGACATGGCCGTCCACCTAAACTGACAGAGCGAGCAAGGAGAGCACTGGTCAGAGAAGCAGCCAAGAGGCCCATGATCACTCTGGAGGAGCTGCAGAAATCCACAGCTCAGGTGGGAGAATCTGTGCACAGGACAACTATAAGTCGTACACTCCACAAATCTGGCCTTTTTGGAAGAGTGGCAAGAAGAAAGCCATTGTTGAAAGACAGGCATAAGAAGCCATGTAGGGGACACAGCAAACATGTGGAAGAAGGTGCTTTGGTCAGATGAGACCAAAGTTGAACTTTTTGGCCTAAATGCAAAGCGCTATGTGTGGCGGAAAACTAACACTGCTCTGCTCATCACCCTGCACACACCATCCCCACTGTGAAACATGGTGGTGGCAGCATCATGCTATGGGGATGCTTTTCTTCAGCAGGGACAGGGAAGCTGGTCAGAGTTGATGGGAAGATGGATGGAGCTAAATACAGGGCAATCCTGGAAGAAAACCTGTCGGAGGCCGCAAAAGACTTGAGACTGGGAAGGAGATTCACCTTCCAGCAAGACAATGACCCTAAACATACAGCCAGAGCTACAATGGAATGGTTTAGATCAAAGAATATTCATGTGTTAGAATGGCCCAGTCAAAGTCCTGACCTAAATCCCATTGAGCATCTGTGGCAAGACTTGAAAATTGCTGTTCACAGACGCTCTCCATCCAATCTGGCTGAGCTTGAGCTATTTTGCAAAGAAGAATGGGCAAAAATTTCAGTGTCTAGATATGCAAAGCTGGTAGAGACATACCACAAAAGACTTGCAGCTGTAATTGCAGCAAAAGGTGGCTCTACAAAGTATTGACGCAGGGGGGCTGAATACTAATGCACATCACGTTTTTCCGATTTTTATTTGTTTAAAATTTTGAAGACCATTTATCATTTTCGTTTCACTTCACAATTATGTGCTACTCTGTGTTGGTCTATCACATAAAATCTCAATTAAAAAAAAAACGTTTAAGTTCGTGGTTGTAAGGCGGAAAAATGTGAAAAAGTTCAAGAGGTATGAATACTTTTCAAGGCACTGTATCTGTCCAGAAAAATGACACGCCATCTAACCTCACTCTGTCTTGCAGTTGCACTCACTAGGCAGGCTTTCAGCTGGATGGAGAGCCGAGTCCGCCATGTTTGCTCATGCCAACTTGTTTTGGTTAAAAGTAGGTCGAACAAACACGCCCCATGGTGGTCACATGATATTGTTACTCACTTACTTCGGCAATCTCCGGAATCATAAAATGTGGGACGCTTTTCATCTCGGCAAAACATTTACACACAGGATACACGGTGTGTGTGTGCAGCAGGTAAACATCTCGAAACTCCAACAGAAATAGAACATTTTACCCAGAAATCAACTTTGCAGTCAGAACCTTTAACAAAGCTGTGTAATAAATAGTGTTAAAGCCTCTCTCTCTCTCTCTCTCTCTCTCTCTCTCAGGAGCGACAGCATGCTGGATGGCGATGGCGACTTTGATCTAGACGACACCATGGATGTAGCAAGGCACGTGGAGGAGCTGCTCCGCCGGCCGATAGAAGGCCAGTGGAGCGGCCAGCAGTCATGACCTCGCGACCTCTGACCTCTCTCCCTTAACAATGGCTTATTCCATTCATCTCTCCTTCCCTTTCCCTTCCCTTCATTTCATCCCTAATGTGAAGCTCAGCGATGGATGTGGTTTCTTCTAATTTTATTTGTTTTTTTTGTTTTGTTTTTTTTAAATACTACTAGCGCTCTCTTAAACTCAATACTACCAAACAGTATTGTGAAAAAAATCTTGTTATACACGTGTTCCTTTTTTTTTTTTTTTTTAGTTCTTTTAGTTTTGTTTCATTTGAAGTGAAATTGTCTGTCAGCATCAGAAAGCCCAGAATTGTAGAACTGTACTACTGTAAAAAGATCTTTTATTTTCCCGTTATTATTTTTATCTTTTATTTTATACTGTGTCCAGATTTTTATTTTAGTTTTTAGGTTTGTTTGTTTTTTCCCCTCTCTCCCCAAAAGTTCACGTGTACAACCCGTTGCACTCTGAATCAAATGCCTCTTTCTTTTGTTGGGTCGGGAGGGGGGAGAAAAATGAGATCACTGTTACCGTGGCGACGAGAGATCACTGTTGTAATGTATATTTGATACACTAAAAGCGGAATTCAGTTGTGGTACAGCCTTTTATAGTCAGCGTGTGTAAAAACGTTCCTGAGCAGACTGGACATGCATTTTAATGAGTGAATATATTAAATACACTCATCATCATCATCATCATCATCATCCACAGACGAGCAAGAAATATCGAAGAAGTCAGGGTATTTGATGACCCGAGAAATTCTCTCTCTCTCTCTCTCTCTCTCTCTTACTTACACACACACACACACACACACACACACACAGTGACGTGTCTCTCCCTCTCGCTCTGTTTCTCCAGCTGAATAAGCGTGTGGTGATGTATTTGTGCGCCGGACAAATGCCGTTCTAACGCATGCTGTACACCCTCTATACCCAGAGCCGCAGGTGAACCACTGCACTTGTTGTCATAGTGATGAATGCTGCTCCAATCCTGTATCCAATTACCAACCTTTATCTATAAGACGTGAACCCGCCCACCCTTATTCTCCCACTTTTTCCACATGTATGTTCACTTTTTGGACATGCGCGCGCGCGCACACACACACACACACACACACACACTCTTATACACTCAGGACAAAGAAGTGTAGTGGTTGTATTGTTTATGCTAAAGGAAGTAACAAATATAAGTAACATATATATATATATATCAGGGCTTTGAACCAGAATTTTTTTCCTATTGGTTCGTTCCGAACAGAAACGGAATTTTAACGTTTCCGGTTTTGGGTTCCACCAGTAAATAGACGTTCCCGAACCGGTTAGAACAAAAAAATTTTGGTCCCGGAACGGTTAATTACGTTCCCTGTCAGCTGTTTAACAAATGGCTATAAAATTATGTCTCTGTCTCATCCAGTTTAAGCCAAATGTAGGCTAATTCTATTACAACCTTCATTAAATAAGACAAGAAATAATTCAAAACAATTATTATTTCAAATGTTGGCGATTTGGATTCTCAGTATGTCTTCCCATCTACACAAACAGAAAAAGTGCCAAAAATGAAAGAGAATTGGTTTAGTGTGTTACCAAAGGCTAGTCAGGCCCTATGCATTGATAGGCTAACAGAGGTTAACGTCATTTAATGTTCATGAGCCTCTCATTAACGTGGACAAATATATTGATATCGTGTTTGAAATTGACGTTTTTGAATAACGATAGACTGCAATATTTACCTCTTATTTAAGATGTGGAGACGTGATAGTAGTCCACCCTCCTGCTCTCTCCATTCAGTCAGCGAACGTCACACAGGAAGTGAACCCCAGCGGGTCATAGAAACTTGCGCAGGAGAAGAATGACTTTTTTATTTGTAGGCTACGGAAACTTTGAGGAACGAAATAAAAACCGGTATTAACCGGTTACCATTATTTTTAATAAGCGTTTCTGTTCCGGGACATAAAAAATAATAAAGTTTCTGGTTTCGTTTCTGTTCCATGTGAAATAGAAAAAGTTCCCGGTTTTCGTTTTTGTTCCTTGAACCGGTTCAAAGCCCTGATATATATATATATAAAAACCAGTTAAAAGTTTGTACACCGCACTCATTATATTTTTTTCTGTAGTTTGACCGTTTTCGACATTGTAGAACAATACTGAAGACATCAGTACGATGAAATAACATCTGGAACATATATGGAATGATGTGGTAAACAAAAAAAGTGTTCAAAAAGACAAAATGTTTCATATTTTAGATTCTTCAAAGTAGCCAGCATTTACCTTGATGACTCTTTGCACACTCTTGGCGTTATCTTAACCAGCTTCATGAGGTCGTCACCTGGAATGCTTTTCAGTTAACAGCTGTGCCTCATCAAAAGTTAATTAGTGGACGAGTTTCTTGCCTTCTTAATGCGTTCAAAACAGTAAATAATAAAACTACAGTAAATAGCCCTATTCATACTACAACTGTAGTAATCCATATCATGTCAAGAACCGAACAACGAAGTAAAGAGAAACGACATCCATCATTACTTCAAGGCATGAAGTGTCTTTTAATTAACAAATTTAAAGAACAAATGTTGAATTAGAAGGTGTGTCCAAACTTTTGACTGGTATGCATGTGTGAATTTATTTTTCTTGAACATAATTCTGTTTTATTACTCTGGAAGCTCTCTCTATGCTCTATGCGCTGTGTTCTGTGAATGCAACCTGAACACTTGGTAGTAGAAGCCTCTTGGCGGTGACTGAAATCAGCCATTAAAGGAGCACTTTGTGATTTTTCGAGCCCTCTGCTCTTTACAAGGAGAAATGCAGCTGCAGTGACACCATTAACACACGTCTTTTCTGCGAAAAAGAAAAGAAAAATTACAAACACACACTCTGAAACTATGCACGCATCTCTGTTTCATCTGAGATCATTTCCGGGCCAGAAAATGTAAACAACATGAAATTGAAAAGAAAGAGAGAGCGAGAGGACTTGGCTGCATGCTGATTTATCTTCGCTTCAAACGGTTCGCTTTTGAAAGGTCTAGAAACATTTTACAAATTACAAACTGCACCTTTAAATGAAGAAAAGAGCGAGGTCAGCGTCAGAGTGACTTTTCTACCAACACTGCGATGTCGCTTTTACTCCTCAGCCAAGCTGTTGGATGACTAAAATAAAAAAAAGCCATACAGCGAATGTGCACTTAGCCACTGTGCTTCATGTGTTTTCTGCAAATGTTCCTGATTAACACCGTTTGATTCATCTCAATGTACCTATCGAACTTCATCCTACTTATGTTGGAAGTTGTGTGATTTTTTTTTCCCTCCTTAATCCTCTTTTTTTAATGATTCTTTTTGTGAGACTGGTCAGTCTCGTCACTCGGGCGTCAGTCTGTCACACTCTCGGTGGCAATGGACATGTGTGTGGGTGTGTGTTTGTGTGTTGTGCGTGAGGTGGTGTGTTTGTGTTTAACCCACGTCTTGTGAGTGTTCCCATGTTTTTTTTTTTCGGTTGTAGTGCTTGAATATGTGTTTTAAAAGAACAATTGAAAATAAAGTTTTATAAATAATTTAAACTGTACCATACGTTTAAGCCTGTGTTATTTATCTGACATCAGTGTAGGAAAAGTGGGTTTTTGGAGTAATACAGCACAAGGTTACATACATGTCAACCTTTGGTCAATCAAACCTGTATAACCAACCTCCAAAATCCGTATTTCCCTTATAAAATCCGTATAAGATCTCATCTCATCTCATTATCTCTAGCCGCTTTATCCTTCTACAGGGTCGCAGGCAAGCTGGAGCCTATCCCAGCTGACTACGGGCGAAAGGCGGGGTACACCCTGGACAAGTCGCCAGGTCATCACAGGGCTGACACATAGACACAGACAACCATTCACACTCACATTCACACCTACGGTCAATTTAGAGTCACCAGTTAACCTAACCTGCATGTCTTTGGACTGTGGGGGAAACCGGAGCACCCGGAGGAAACCCACGCGGACACGGGGAGAACATGCAAACTCCACACAGAAAGGCCCTCGCCAGCCACGGGGCTCGAACCCAGGACCTTCTTGCTGTGAGGCGACAGCGCTAACCACTACACCACCGTGCCGCCCCGTATAAGATGCAAATTAAAATAATTTACCTAAAATTTGAATGATACAATGATATATCCCAGTTACTTTTTAATCAATATTAATAACAATAAACCTTCAGAATGAATACAAAGCTCCAATGTTTGACAAAAACACAAAGTGTCATTCTAAAGTTCTGAATTGTACTCCATGACAGCTTTTTCAGCAGTCTGCACCAATACCTCACGAGGCTGCATGTCACAGCAAGTGTCTGTGTTGATCTTGCCGGAGTGCCCATTCAGAATCTTTTCAGTCGCTAGTGAAAGTCGCTCAGGTGGAAATACGCGTATCAAACAAAATGTTACTTCCCGGTTGGCGGGATTCTCGCAATGCGGTGTGCGCATGATCAGAAGTGGAACGAAGTCTCGCTACCACAAGATAACGCGCGATTTCATAAGACTCTTTACTGGCTGTCTGTGGTGTACAGTACGTTTGTAAATGTTATGCGCTCTTTTATCATCGTGGGAATTGATTATAGCTCTAAATAAATATTGAAGTTTTTTTAAAGAATCCGTATAACTTTATTTGTACGTTTGTATACTACGTTTATTGAATCATCTCATCTCATTATCTCTAGCCGCTTTATCCTGTTCTACAGGGTTGCAGGCAAGCTGGAGCCTATCCCAGCTGACTACGGTCGAAAGGCGGGGTACACCCTGGACAAGTCGCCAGGTCATCACAGGGCTGACACATAGACACAGACAACCATTCACACCTACGGTCAATTTAGAGTCACCAGTTAACCTAACTTGCATGTCTTTGGACTGTGGGGGAAACCGGAGCACCCGGAGGAAACCCACGTGGACACGGGGAGAACATGCAAACTCCGCACAGAAAGGCCCTCGCCAGCCACGGGGCTCGAACCCGGACCTTCTTGCTGTGAGGCGACAGCGCTAACCACTACACCACCGTGCCGCCCTTTATTGAATCAAATCCGTATAAAATACAGACATTCCGTATAGGTTGACATGTATGAGGTTACTGAAAGCTTGAAAGTTGAAGTGACAAGGTGTTTGAACAGTGGTGACTCGCCTGTAGGAGCCGGTGAGGGACAGCGACACCAGTTATATCAGCCGTTCAAAAAACAATAATCTTCATAAAGCCTTCATTCACAGCTCCATATATTTTAAATTCCGCTGA
This sequence comes from Neoarius graeffei, assembly GCF_027579695.1. Lineage (NCBI taxonomy): Eukaryota > Metazoa > Chordata > Actinopteri > Siluriformes > Ariidae > Neoarius > Neoarius graeffei. The sequence goes on from NC_083588.1 coordinate 53,014,472, forward strand.
AATATTAATTACCTCTTTTCAGTGTTTTTTTAATAGTGGAGCCCCCCACACTTAAGAGAATATGGTAATGCATTGACCTAATTTTTGATGGCTTGACCATATGATATCCATACGTTAATGTAACAGCATTTAGCAGACGCTGTAGCAGAGCAACATACCCAGAGCAGCCTGGGGAGCAGTTGGAGGTTAGGTGCCAACTCAAGGATACCTCAGCCTTTCTGGCTGGTCTAGGGAATCAAACCAGTAACCTTTTGGTCCCAAAGCTGTTTCTCCAACCATTAGGCCATGGCTTCCTCATGGCCTCCCTAATGTGTATCTCATTATTGGTATCGCTGTCACAAGACAATGCGGCAACTTATTGATGCAAAATACAGTCCACTACACAATGGACACGATAGACAATGAACGACGTACGTGTACCACCACAGGGAACCTGATTGTAATTGCAAGGCAACGTATCTCATAAATACTTGACTGCCAGGCAAAGAAATTTGTATCTTTATTTACATAAGATACATGGGGTTTTTATCCAGCGCTTATTTTTAATTTGCTTTTTAACAAATAACGTCAGATTGTTTACTTATACATTTTATGGAAAATATTCATGACAGTTTCATATAAAACTAGTTAAAGGGGAACTGAAGGCAATTTTTTTATTATCAGAATTCTATTTATCTCATTTTATTAAATATAGGAATGCATTTTTGATCGCTATTTTGTCACTGCTAGAGCAAGTTATGAGTGTTTGAAATATGCTCTGTAATACATCAGTCCATATGTCAAAGCAATGGCTGTAAACGAGATTCGTCGAGACCTGTGCGAGACATCGTAGGACGGAAGTAAAATGTACAGCGGAAATCAAAGTGACCAACATCTGCCAACGTTGTCAAAAGACGCGCGCGCCCTCTTTTGAACGCTGACGTAATCAAGCCGGAAGTTGTGTTTGTTTTGATAGCAATCAGGAAAGTTTGAAAAAAAGTAGGCAGTAATCGTCATTTAAACTCGTTTTTGTGCAATATTTCGTTTGGAAAACAGTTTTCAAAATGGCGGCACTGACACCTGGCTGACACTTCACGTTTCGAAGTCTCGCACAAGTCTCGTGAAGATCGCGCGGATAAGCGACGCCTGCCGTGGACCAAACGAACTAAATTCAACACGGCTAAACACCGAACAGGCCGATAAGTAGAATATTTAACTGCAATTACTTGCCAATACAAGTCATGATATAAGGTTACTAAAACCAAAAACGTAATTGAATAACACGTTAATTAAGAAATAAAGTAAGTTTAAAAATGACTTCAGTTCTCCTTTAAAACAGTTTTATTAGTCCTCTAGCTTGCTGGACAGTTGACAGTTTCTGTCATGTAAGGGCGATACATGGATGTAAGTGCAGGAAAAGTTTTATTGAAAGCATGCTAGCAAACAAATCCAAACCGGAGACAAAGGCAGAGTAAAACAGGCAGTGAGGCACAGACAGAATACCAGAGTTAATACAATCCCGATTCCAAAAAAGTTGGGACAAAGTACAAATTGTAAATAAAAATGGAATGCAATGATGTGGAAGTTTCAAAATTCCATATTTTATTCAGAATAGAACATCAATGACATATCAGATGTTTAAACTGAGAAAATGTATCATTTAAAGAGAAAAATTAGGTGATTTTTAAATTTCATGACAACAACACTTCTCAAAAAAGTTGGGACAAGGCCATGTTTACCACTGTGAGACATCCCCTTTTCTCTTTACAACAGTCTGTAAATGTCTGGGGACTGAGGAGACAAGTTGCTCAAGTTTAGGGATAGGAATGTTAACCCATTCTTGTCTAATGTAGGATTCTAGTTGCTCAACTGTCTTCGGTCTTGTCGTATCTTCCGTTTTATGATGCGCCAAATGTTTTCTATGGGTGAAAGATCTGGACTGCAGGCTGGCCAGTTCAGTACCTGGACCCTTCTTCTACGCAGCCATGATGCTGTAATTGATGCAGTATGTGGTTTGGCATTGTCTCATCTCATCTCATTATCTGTAGCCGCTTTATCCGTGCCGCCCTGGTTTGGCATTGTCATGTTGGAAAATGCAAGGTCTTCCCTGAAAGAGACGTCGTCTGGATGGGAGCATATGTTGCTCTAGAACCTGGATATACCTTTCAGCATTGATGGTGTCTTTCCAGATGTGTAAGCTGCCCATGCCACATGCACTAATGCAACCCCATACCATCAGAGATGCAGGCTTCTGAACTGAGCGCTGATAACAACTTGGGTCATCCTTCTCCTCTTTAGTCCGAATGACACGGCGTCCCTGATTTCCATAAAGAACTTCAAATTTTTGATTCGTCTGACCACAGAACAGTTTTCCACTTTGCCACAGTCCATTTTAAATGAGCCTTGGCCCAGAGAAGACGTCTGCGCTTCTGGATCATGTTTAGATACGGCTTCTTCTTTGAACTATAGAGTTTTAGCTGGCAACGGCGGATGGCACGGTGAATTGTGTTCACAGATAATGTTCTCTGGAAATATTCCTCAGCCCATTTTGTGATTTCCAGTACAGAAGCATGCCTGTATGTGATGCAGTGTCGTCTAAGGGCCCGAAGATCACGGGCACCCAATATGGTTTTCCGGCCTTGACCCTTACGCACAGAGATTCTTCCAGATTCTCTGAATCTTTTGATGATATTATGCACTGTAGCTAATGATCTGTTCAAACTCTTTGCAATTTTACATTGTCGAACTCCTTTCTGATATTGCTCCACTATTTGTCGGCGCAGAATTAGGGGGATTGGTGATCCTCTTCCCATCTTTACTTCTGAGAGCCGCTGCCACTCCAAGATGCTCTTTTTATACCCAGTCATGTTAATGACCTATTGCCAATTGACCGAATGAGTTGCAATTTGGTCCTCCAGCTGTTCCTTTTTTTGTACCTTTAACTTTTCCAGCTTCTTATTGCCCCTGTCCCAACTTTTTTGAGATGTGTTGCTGTCATGAAATTTCGAATGAGCCAATATTTGGCATGAAATTTCAAAATGTCTCACTTTCGACATTTGATATGTTGTCTATGTTCTCTTGTGAATACAATATCGGTTTTTGAGATTTGTAAATTATTGCATTCCGTTTTTATTTACAATTTGTACTTTGTCCCAACTTTTTTGGAATCGGGGTTGTACAATACTCACAGTCCAGAAACACAAATTGGGTCAAAACCAGAAACGTGATACAAAATACAAGGCTCGTTAACATCAGATGAAGGGTACAGAGCATTTCCTTCACAAAGTCCGTGTGTTACTCAGAGTCCTTATATGCACTGTGATTGTGTTCTAATCAGGAACAGGTGCATGGTAATAGTCCTAATGGCACAAAAGTCAATTGACATGAACGATGTAACCAGACAACAGTTTGACATATCAAGTATGATATTTGATCATAACTCTATAGTAATGATGTAACGTGAAAGTGCTGGTTCACTGCTGTCCACCAGGCACCCAGCAGAGTCACACCATAATAAATGTTGTGGTGGTGTTCCTGGTGCATGGCATGCGGTGTCAAAGAAAGGATTAAATATGTATTCGTAACGGCGATGTCTCATCTCATCTCATTATTGGTCTCACTGTCACAAGACAATGCAGCAGTTTATTGATGTGAAATGCACGACACAATTCCATGGTTCATATGTCGTAATATTATTATTCTATTTGGGTTAATTTTGTGCCCTTGTAAATATTTTGCACACACACACATAGATCTCTGGGCTTGTTTGGTTTTCCTGTTTTGTGTTGGCTCCTCCCACCTGCTCACCTAAAACCTGTCTCACTTGATTCAGGGTCTGTATAAGATCAGTTTGGCAGATACCAGAGAGAGAGAGAGGGGACAGATGGCAGCTGTCCCTTTTGGGCCTTCTTGGTTTGGGGGGGGTTGTATTATTATTATTATTATTATTATTATTATTATTATTATTTTTATCAGTCTTTAGCAGGTTTTCCGCTCCTGTGATTGGCTGTAGTGTTAAGGATTAAATTTAACATTTTTGTCTTTACATTTACAGGGTTCCTGGAAGGACCTCTGTCTTTAGGGAAGTGTGTAATGATCTCTGGGCTTGTTTGGTTTTCCTGTTTTGTGTTGGCTCCTCCCACCTGCTCACCTGAGGCCTGTCACATGTAGTTCAGCCTCTGTATAAGATCAGTTTGGTAGATACCAGAGAGAGAGAGAGATAGGAAGGGACAGGTGGCCACAAGTGGCAGCTGTCCTTTTTGGGCCTTCTTGGTTTGTGGGTTTTTTTTGTTTTATTATTATTATTATCATTATTATTATTATTATTATAGGGCACCGCACCTTGTGTTCTATTCATCCAGACACTTTTCTTGTACTACTGATTACAGAATATCCATACTGACTCATCTGCTTATTTTGTTTGCCTTTAACTCTTTCTTCAGTTTAAGTTTTGTTTGTTTATTCCAATAAATCCTTGAGGTTTCTAACTTAAAGGTGTATGCCCTCTTCTTTTGTAATGGTCTTGAGCCAGGTCATAACTATATTATACTGTGTGTGTGATATAAAATTATTTCAGATAAGCAGAGACACTGGCGGCACAGTGGTGTAGTGGTTAGCGCTGTCGCCTCACAGCAAGAAGGTCCGGGTTTGAGCCCCGTGGCCGGCGAGGGCCTTTCTGTGCGGAGTTTGCATGTTCTCTGTGTGGGTTTCCTCCGGGTGCTCCGGTTTCCCCCACAGTCCAAAGATATGCAGGTTAGGTTAACTGGTGACTCTAAATTGACCATAGGTGTGAATGTGAGTGTGAATGGTTGTCTGTGTCTATGTGTCAGCCCTGTGATGACCTGGTGACTTGTCCAGGGTGTACCCCGCCTTTCTCCCGTAGTCAGCTGGGATAGGCTCCAGCTTGCCTGCGACCCTGTAGAAAGATAAAGTGGCTAGAGATAATGAGATGAGATGAGAAGCAGAGACACCAATATTTATGCTCGTTTGCACTTTCAGCAAAGCAGCAGAAAGGCAGTTCACTGAAGGGGAAAGGGCGTGTGGCATGAAAGATGTACATTAGTTTCTGGTTGTGCAGGGGTTTCGAAACTTCTCCAAGTGGAGTCACTTGATTTACTAATGGGTTCATTGTGAGAGAAACTCACAATCACCAGTATCATTCATTTACAGTGGTGCTTGAAAGTTTGTGAACCCTTTAGAATTTTCTATATCTCTGCATAAATATGACCTAAAACATCATCAGATTTTCACACAAGTCCTTAAAGTAGATAAAGAGAACCCAGTTAAACAAATGAGACAAAAATATGATACTTGGTCATTTATTTATTGAGGAAAATGATCCAATATTACATATCTCTGAGTGGCAAAAGTATGTGAACCTCTAGGATTAGCAGTTAATTTGAAGGTGAAATTAGTCAGGTGTTTTCAATCAATGGGAAACACAAGTCGTTCTACCAAAGAATGGTTAAAGAAGAATAAAGTTAATGTTTTGGAATGGCCACATCAAAGTCCTGACCTTAATCCAATCAAAATGTTGTGGAAGGACCTGAAGTGAGCAGTTCATGTGAGGAAACTCACCAACATCCCAATGTTGAAGCTGTTCTGTACGGAGGAATGGGCTAAAATTCCTCCAAGCCTGTGTGCAGGACTGATCAACAGTTACCGCAAATGTTTAGTTGCAGTTATTGCTGCACAAGGGGGTCACACCAGATACTGAAAGCAAAGGTTCACATACTTTTGCCACTCACAGATATGTAATATCGAATCATTTTCCTCAATAAATAAATGACCAAGTATCATATTTTGGTCTCATTTGTTTAACTGGGTTCTCTTTATCTACTTTTAGGACTTGTGTGAAAATCTGATGATGTTTTAGGTCATATTTATGCAGAAATATAGAAAATTCTAAAGGGTTCACAAACTTTCAAGCACCACTGTAATTTACAAACTCAGTTGTAGAAATATCCAGAACAGATTTTGTGTGCTAATATTCTGAAGTCTTACTGGCAGTCACATTTCACATATCTCATCTCATCTCATTATCTGTAGCCACTTTATCCTGTTCTACAGGGTCGCAGGCAAGCTGGAGCCTATCCCAGCTGACTACGGGCGAAAGGCGGGGTACACCCTGGACAAGTCGCCAGGTCATCACAGGGCTGACACATAGACACAGACAACCATTCACACTCTCATTCACACCTACGGTCAATTTAGAGTCACCAGTTAACCTAACCTGCATGTCTTTGGACTGTGGGGGAAACCGGAGCACCCGGAGGAAACCCACGCGGACACGGGGAGAACATGCAAACTCCGCACAGAAAGGCCCTCGCCGGCCACGGGGCTCGAACCCGGACCTTCTCGCTGTGAGGCAACAGCGCTAACCACTACACCACTGTGCCGCCCACATTTCACATATTCCATATTTAAATGAATAGAGTGCATGTTAATGTCGTCTTAGTCACAACCCTGACATGCTGAACTAGTCTAAAAAAGGTCCATCTCCTTCCAGTAAACAAACCAGCACTGTCTCAGATCGCAGTTACTGATTACAAATACAAACCGGTTTCTCTATTACAGTTACAGTTAGTTATAATTAAAAAACTAACAAACCCACACCCATTTGGCCTATAAACCAATAAAGCATTATATTTTGCGTAGCAGCCTTCTGGATTTTCAAGATTTGTAAATATTTTTCAGTGAAAGATCAGAGTTTTCACTTTAAGATGCAGCTCATGACAGCAATCATGATGACAACAGAAAGTTTTAAAGAAATAATAAAATCACTGAACATCGTAAAGTTTGACACAGATTGGGATGTTTTGGCTCTGACATGCCGTTTGGATGTACATGAGATTCACAAGCAAGTGTGTGAAGAGTACTGCAGACACAGCTGTTATTTATGTACGGGCATGCCCAGTCATGCACTAAGTCGTTATAAATCATGCTCCCTCTGCTGTGAATTATTTTCCTATAACAACACGACATTTCCCATTAGACTAGTAAGTCTGTGCACAGAATATCCCTTTGGTTTTTAGTCATTTATAGTCCATCTTGGGGTCACGGAAAATTAATAATCTCCCACTGAGCTGCAAAAAAGTTAAGATGTAGACAGTTTATGTACAACATGTGGTATGGACTGGACTGCAGAGCAGACGTTTGTTTTTGTTCAAATAAATTGTATGAAGTAAGCTTATACACTTAACTGCTTGCTTAGAAATCCAATAATTTATGCAAATTGCAGTTACATATTAATTAGTTATTATATACAGTAGTTCTAGAGTTAGTTTTTGCTGTTAGTATGGAGCTGGATTTTGTGGTAAAATTCAATTTTTTTCTTTAGATTTTCTTCACACTCATCTCATCTCATTATCTCTAGCGGCTTTACCCTGTCCTACAGGGTCGCAGGCAAGCTGGAGCCTATTCCAGCTGACTACGGGCGAAAGGCGGGGTACACCCTGGACAAGTCGCCAGGTCATCACAGGGCTGACACATAGACACAGACAACCATTCACACTCACATTCACACCTACGGTCAATTTAGAGTCACCAGTTAACCTAACCTGCATGTCTTTGGACTGTGGGGGAAACCGGAGCACCCGGAGGAAACCCACGCGGACACGGGGAGAACATGCAAACTCCACACAGAAAGGCCCTCGCCAGCCACGGGGCTCGAACCCGGACCTTCTTGCTGTGAGGCGACAGTGCTAACCACTACACCACCGTGCCGCCCCTTTCTTCACACTTCTGGATAAAAATATTTATCTCTGCATTACACACAGTGTTAAAGGTCAAGTTAGTGCATGGTGTTCGAGGGTACTTCAAAAAGTTCTCAGCCTCACCCAGAAACAAGGGGCGTAACTCCCATTTTGAGGCTTAACTGTATACTATAAAGCTTTATATCATGGTCCACAAAAACTCAAATGAAAGAGGTGACCAAAGAAAAAAGGAGAGGAAAGCTTTGAAATGACGTGCTGTTGCTCCAGGACGATGCGCCCGTCCATACAACACAGGTGGCAGGAACAGAAGCGGCCAAATGTGGCTTTGAACTGTTGCCCCGTGCACCTTACTCACCCGACCTGGCACAAACTGAAATCCCACTCACGTGGTCGCCATTTTCAGAGTGATGATGATGAAGTCATCCATGCCGTTAAGGAGGATCTGGAGGCTCAAGCTGTGACCTTCCACAAAGGGATAGCGAAGCTTGAGCATCAGTGGATCAAGTGCATTGAAGTTGAAGGAGACTATATTGGAAATCAATGCAAGAAAGAACAATCTTTCTCCTGTGACGTTTTCTGGGTGAGCCTGAGAACTTTTTGAAGTACACTCATAACTAGAAGGGAACACTGTAGAGTGGATACCTCCACCAAGTCACATCTTGTCAACATCAAACTCAAATCATTTGAATCTAGGATAATACTAAAGCTGACCACCAAATTTCATCCAAATATGTTCACTACTTTTTGAGTTATAATGGGAACAGACCCCTTGGATCCACATACATATCCGGATTTGCATCAAAATCTAATCAGTTGTTCCTTGGCCCATGGCTCACCTTTCCTCCAAATTTGATCCAAATCCATTCACGATTTATTGAGTTATGTTGGGACCAGGGCGGCACGGTGGTGTAGTGGTTAGCACTGTCGCCTCACAGCAAGAAGGTCCGGGTTCGAGCCCCGTGGCCGGCGAGGGCCTTTCTGTGCGGAGTTTGCATGTTCTCCCCGTGTCCGCGTGGGTTTCCTCCGGGTGCTCCGGTTTCCCCCACAGTCCAAAGACATGCAGGTTAGGTTAACTGGTGACTCTAAGTTGACCGTAGGTGTGAATGTGAGTGTGAATGGTTGTCTGTGTCTACGGTATCTGTCGGCCCTGTGATGACCTGGCGACTTGTCCAGGGTGTACCCCACCTTTCGCCCATAGTCAGCTGGGATAGGCTCCAGCTTGCCTGCGACCCTGTAGAACAGGATAAAGCAGCTAGAGATAATGAGATGAGATGAGATGTTGGGACCAGACAAACAGGTGAAAACATATCTTCCTCCAACACAGTCGATGGAGGTAATAATGGCACAGAGATTCAGCTTGACTGTATTAACTTTGATAACGATGTAGCCAGCACTGTTTATAATGTAATTCTACGAAGACCTGTAGCGCACTGATGTAATCTCTAATGTATCTGATGTCACCCAGCAGTCACTCAGTGAATCGTTCATACCGACACCCACCCGGTCTGTGTGAATCTCACCAAATTTATTATAGAGGGTTTAATTCTAACTGACACTTTCACAATGATAGCAAAGATAACTGGTATTACCAATACGCAATAGTCAAATGCACAGGACAAATGGTAGGTATTTTCCAGTGGTGTTTTTTTTTTGTTGTTGTTGTTGGGTTTTTTTGTTTGATTTTGTGGCGGCTTTGTGCAGAGTTGTAGCTGCAGAGTGGCAGTGTGGTTCTGCCCTCTGCTGAACACTGTGTGTAAGCACAAGTGTGACCATGACCCTGCTCACTGCACAATGTGCATAGCATCCAACATGCAATTCAAGTGCATATGAATATTTGAAGAGTTTGGTTCCAAAATGCTATATATTAATATATATCCCATTGTTTCGAGAAAAATCACTTTTTCTGATTCCGGGAAGTAATAAAATGAAAACCACTGTATCCTGTTTTAAAATTTATTGACGAACTCCTTAATGATGGTAAACTTCAAAAATGAAATCTCGAACTAGTTAACAGCTTTTAACTGAACCAAGTAATTATTTTTTGTCAAGTCGCTACATATCCACGCCACAGCATTTCCCCCCAAAATGCTACATATCCCTTTCTATCTAAAGTGCATTTAACGGTGTTCTTTCATGACAGATATATCTGAAATTGGATATATAATGTGCTTTAGTATCCTGAAAGATGGGCAATGTCAGCCGGTGTAAGTTTATCAGCATGGCAAAACACACATGTATGTGCTTTATGTGTACACACAATGTCTGGTATTTTCCCGGCACCCACATGCTGCATTTTCTTAACGTGTTCTCGATTGTGATTTGCTTTTAATGCCCTACGTTTCTTCCCCACTGGTGAAACCATAATTCAGCGTGAAATTGTCCAATAAATCCGAGAAGTGACGAAGCGATTTCCTAATTCATGGGCACAGCCATCTTAGAAGACTTCACACCAATGGCGGCCTCTGACTGGCCAAATGGAGACGTCTGGTTTTGATAAAAATCAGTGATGGCGCTTGTTGTGTTTTGGAATGAAAGGCCGTAATTCAGTGTGTAAATCAATAGCAGACATTGTGTTTTGGCGAAAACTGAATATGGTAAGAGTAAGATATGATAATTGCTGATGGTTTGGTGGCGGGAGTTTCAATTTTTCAAACTTGGCGTTTATCGCGTTTTGGAACCAAACTCTTCATTTCTATTCTGACATAACTTCAAACCAATCAGGTGATTCATACCATCATCAGTATTTCTGGAAAACCGTTCTGGATAGACGTTCATTTCAGTTCAGCCACTTGAACACAGGAACTCATTTCGCCCACATATCTACAGATTTTTCACAGGCCTTCGGTAGACTTGTTTATAAACAAGCTACAGGATTAATAGCAGCACACCATTAGGTAAAAAATTTAATAGTTGCATTTGTTAATCTGCAAAACTACTGTATATACTACAATCTTGTGAGGAGGATGGAGTTGAAGAAGGTTCCATCCAGTACCTCAAGGCGTTATTTGGTTTGTCCCTGTGAAGAAACCTTTAAAGAAAACGTATTCTGAGAAATTTGCTTTTTCAGTGTTTGTGCACAAGGGTGGCACGGTGGTGTAGTGGTTAGCGCTGTCGCCTCACAGCAAGAAGGTCCTGGGTTCGAGCCCTGGGGCCGGCGAGGGCCTTTCTGTGTGGAGTTTGCGTGTTCTCCCCGTGTCCGCGTGGGTGTGCTCCGGTTTCCCCCACAGTCCAAAGACATGCAGGTTAGGTTAACTGGTGACTCTAAATTGACCGTAGGTGTGAATGTGAGTGTGAATGGTTGTCTGTGTCTATGTGTCAGCCCTGTGATGACCTGGTGACTTCTCCAGGGTGTACCCTGCCTTTCGCCCGTAGTCAGCTGGGATAGGCTCCAGCTTGCCTGCGACCCTGTAGAAGGATAAAGCAGCTAGAGATAATGAGATGAGATGAGTGTTTGTGCACATACTTTTGGGTATCTGGAGTGCCAACCCACTCACAAACTCTGAAATAAGACATCCGGTCAGTTTCTTTTGTTCTGCCTATTTCAGAAAACACAAGCTTCAACATGTCGTTCAGATTTGGCTCATTTTTCTACATCACAAGAGGAGCTCATTAGAATAATACCACTTCCTCATCTGAGTATCTCAACTCAGGGCTTGAGAACTGCCTTTGTGAATGAATTCTTTGTATGCACGTGACATCAGGCTTATTTTCCAAACTGGAAGTCTGCCATGTTGGATGATAACAACAACCAAGGTAGTGCCGCTTCATATGCGGACCCGGCACCGTGGGGGGGGTGAAAGGGGGCGTCGCCCCCTCGTGGCTACAGCCCCGCCCCCTCAACGGAGACTCAGATCACTTACTTGTTTTCTTATGAAAATATAATGTATTATAGACGTATTAATAATTTGCATTTTATCTCCGTTTATGTTGGTGTATGTGTTCATATACTGTATGGTCCGCTTTGTGCGCAAATAGCGTAAGAATATGTGTCGTTGACGTCACCTCCCATGCAGCGGGGGTGAAAATTCATCACTTCAGAGTGTTTTGTCCCCTACACGCCTAAACTGGGATCGCGGATTAAGTGGTTAGCGTTGACTCGGTGCGAGTCAGGAAGGCTATTACTGGTGCAGCCGCGGGGTCTGTTGATTTTTTTAAATTATGATTTTGGCCGCTGAGCCAAGTACTTTAGACTTGCATTGACGTTTTGTTTTCATGCCGCGGAGCTATTTGTATGTATTTTAAATTCAAAGGACTTGCCTGTAGGTTTGTGTGTGTTGTTTTATGTTTGGCATCTTTCCGGTTGTAACGCGTGTCTGTGAGAAAATTGGAGGGGAGGGTTAACAGGTGGGCACGGGGGTTGATAAAGCGCAACTGCCCTGGTAATATGTCACATGATTTTCCCGTACTAAAGCAACCTTCGGGGCCGTGGTTTTGTGGTTGGCGCAGTTAATTGTTTGAAACACGTTGTCAGACCGCCATCACTACTACACACTATATGAAAAATATTTGCCCCCTTGCGATTTCTAATTGCCCCCTTAGTAAACTGTTCCTGGCGCCGGGCCTGTTCATATGTGAGCTGCTGCAACACTTTGTGATTTTCTTTTGATTTCATTGCCTTGTGTGCGGGATATAATTGCGATAATAATGCTACTCGTGACAAAGAGAAAAGGTTCTTCAGAATTCCCAAAATAATTAAAAACAGCGACAAAACAGATTCTGTCCAGAGAACGCTCTGCTTAAGCTGAGGTTCAAAAACACACATCGTAAGGACTTAACTGACGAAAAAGCTAATTACACCCGCACGTGTGGTGACCATTTTATATCTGGGAAGAGTTCATTACTAATTAAAGCCGTTTTCTGCTGATTAAATTGAACTTTTGAGCTTTAACGCAAACACTCTGCTTCTCACCTTGCAGGAGCACCGACAAACCTACTGTACACGATAAAACAAATCCAGATTGGGCACCAACACTCACACTACGACACGATAAGATCAAAGCGAAAACTCATCTCGCAGTATCAAGAAGCAACAGGATCAATGAAAGATCTGCCAAGAAAGCAAGATTAGAAGCAGCACAAACCTTAGCAAGTGCAGATACATGAGGAGAACAACGTGGGTCGACTTTGCCAGGTGAGATATTAACGATGCCGTTCCAGTAACCCAGTAACTTCGGTTTACTTATGCACTTTTTTCTTTGGTAGAACGAGATAGTTCACAATATCAAGGTATTCATTCGGTGGTAATGAAGCTAAATCCTCTGTATAATCGGATGGCTTTAATATATACGGGTCAAAGCCACAAATTTCAGCTGTTTCTCTGAATCTTGACTTGGCAGAAGAATCCAGAGAATCATAATATTGCGAGAAAGTCGGAGATGCATCACAGTTATTCCTCGCACAAGACGGCATTTTGGATTTGTATATCATCCAACATGGCGGCGGATGCATACATCACACTATTTTGTTGCATGGCTGCACATGAAGAATATTTGTGAGGAAAGTGCTAGCTGATTGGCCACTGGAAGAGGAGGAGAGGTGAGCAGCGGCTCATTATCATTTAAAGGAACGGTCACTCAAACAGCCGTTTTGAAGAAAGCTGTTTTGACAGCATGAGAACTGAGCTGTGGTGTTTTATCCTTGTGGTATTTTGACCAAAGCATGTCACAGACATTTCATCAAGATGTCAAGGCACTGTGTCAACTTGTTGAAAAGGGGTATAATATGTCACCTTTAAAGGCTCGCTGTCCCCTTTAAAAAGCTATAACCATTAACCTATGTAAGTTGTTACCATAGAAGTGTATTGATATAAACTTGTGATTTTAATTACAGTCAGCAGTATTGTCAGATCTGCTGTAATAGAAAATGAATCAACACCTTCTGGCCAGACAGACTGGAGAATTCAACAGCACTGTGATGGAGTAGATTATAACTTAGTGTTTATAGAGAGAAGTTATCTTTGGTCATGGTACCACAAAATATTTGCATATTTATACATTTCTATAATTTCTATCGGGCGGCATGGTGGTTAGCGCTGTCGCCTCACAGCAAGAAGGTCCGGGTTCGAGCCCCGTGGCCGACGAGGGCCTTTCTGTGCAGAGTTTGCATGTTCTCCCCGTGTCCACGTGGGTTTCCTCCGGGTGCTCCGGTTTCCCCCACAGTCCAAAGACATGCAGGTTAGGTTAACTGGTGACTCTAAATTGATCATAGGTCTGAATGTGAGTGTGAATGGTTGTCTATGTGCCAGCCCTGTGATGACCTGGCGACTTGTCCAGGGTGTACCCCTTTCGCCTGTAGTCAGCTGGGATAGGCTCCAGCTTGCCTGCGACCCTGTAGCGGCTACAGATAATGAGATGAGATGAGATAATTTCTATCAAGATCTCAAACTAAATGAAGCAGCAGTAGTGAATAGACTGTGAAGGAGACAATTAGAGATTAAATAAACTCAATTTTATTATTATTATTATTATTATTATTATTATTAAATATAAAAATGAAATGATTGGTCATTGGGGAGAAAGATGGACAATGATTGGTCATTGGTAATCAGTGGTTGGTTGTGGGAACAATGGTGACTGGTCTCTTGGAACAATGGTGATCGGTGACAGTCATTGGGAAAAATTGTGATCGGTAATTTGTCACTGAGAAAAATGGTGATTAGTTGGATGGCATGGTGGTGCAGTGATTAGCACTGTCGTCTCATAGCAGGAAGGTTCTGGGTTCGAGCCTCGTGGACAACCATGGCCTTTCTGTGTGGAGTTAGCATGCTTTCCTTTTGCCTGTGTGGGTTTCCTCCAACAGTCCAAAGACAGGCAGATTAGGTCCACGAGCCACTAAGTTGCCCATAGGTGTGAATGAATGGTTGTTTGTTTCTGTGTTAGCCCTGCAATAGATTGGTGTCCTGCCCCAAGTGTACCCCACCTCTTACCTGAAGTCAGCTGGGATTGGCTCTAGCTTTCCCCGTGACCCTGACGGATAAATGGTGTGGATGGTGATCAGTAATTTGTTATTGAGAACGATGGTGATCAGTGATTGGTCTTTAGGAAAAATGTTGATCAGTAATTGGTCTTTCAGAAAATTTTGATCAGTGATTGGTCTTTCGGAACAATGTTGATCAGTAATTGGTCTTTAGGAACAATGGTGATCAGTGATTGGTATTCAGGAACAATGTTGATCAGTGATTGGTCTTTCGGAACAATGTTGATCAGTGATTGGTCTTTCAGAACAATGTTGATCAGTGATTGGTCTTTCGGAACAATGTTGATCAGTGATTGGTCTTTCGGAACAATGGTGATCAGTGATTGGTTTTTCGGAACAATGGTGATCAGTGATTGGTCTTTCGGAACAATGGTGATCAGTGACTTGTCTTTCGGAACAATGGTGATCAGTAATTGGTCTTTAGGAACAATGGTGATCAGTGATTGGTCTTTGGGAACAATGGTGATTAGTGATTTGTCTTTTGGAATAATGGTGATCAGTAATTGGTCTTTCGGAAAATGTTGATCAGTGATTGGTCTTTCAGAACATTGGTGATCAGTGATTGGTCTTTCGGAACAATGGTGATCAGTGATTGGTCTTTCGGAACAATGGTGATCAGTGATTGGTCTTTCGGAACAATGGTGATCAGTAATTGGTCTTTAGGAACAATGGTGATCAGTGATTGGTATTCAGGAACAAGGTTGATCAGTGATTGGTCTTTAGGAACAATGTTGATGATCAGTGATTGGTCTTTAGGAACAATGTTGATCAGTGATTGGTCTTTAGGAACAATGCTGATCAGTGATTGGTCTTTCGGAACAATGGTGATCAGTGACTGGTTGTTGAGCTTGTGCAAGCACATTTTAGTCTGGATTTAAATGCTTTTTTTGACAGGATTTTTTTTTAAGTAAAAAAAAAATTCTGTGGAGTTTTATTTATTTGTTTGTTTGTTTGTTTGTTTATTTGTATTGTAAAAATGTGTGGTACTTCAACAATATAGGTTACTTAACCTGAGACCTTTCAGGTAAGTTTACTAAATCAACCCCTGACCCACCATCCTCCTACCATGTCCAGGTCTCTTTGAGGATCATCCACATCTACATCAAATATTCACTCGTGTAAGTCAGTAGGCCAAATCCGTTTATACATAATTCAGTGCATGACCTCATCCAAGCTGAAATTAGAGCTGGATCACTGGGTGTGTTCTCCGAACACTGAATCACTGTGGAAAGGCTTTAATGACTGGATGAAAAGCCTAAACTCATCTCTGAAGGTAAAAGAGATTCCTGAGCAAGAAAATCTCTAAAAACATTGGAATTATTGCTCAGTTTCATCGCTGTTTCACAAAGTATTCAAACTCAGCTATTCTACTCTCTTATTTATCCTTTCCTAATATATTGCATTATAGTCTGGGGCAATACGGTACTAATGAGACCTCCCTTCAAGCAATAACTGTACTCTGGAAGAAACTGTCAGAAATATTAATACTGCTCCTTTTAATGAACATACAGTTCCGAGTTATAAAAAGCTGGAGATGATTAAATTCTCTGATATGTTACTTAAACAGTATTTTTATGTTTAACTTTCATTCAAGTTCATTGTCACCTGCCTTCAATAACCTTTTTAACCTTATAGCATCAAGGCACAAAAATAAAACGAGACTAGCCTCGAGATCTTCATTTTATATTCCTTCAGACAGAACGAACTACGGCAAGTTCAATATCCACTTCAGAGGTGCTGTTCTCTGGAACGGTGTTAATGAATCTTTAAAGAGGCTTACTCTGAGCAATTTCAGGCGTTCTATCAAAAGTACGATTACTGCTTCATATTAGCATTCTTTTCCCTTTTCCTCAAACTGTAATTTCAGTGTATTTTTTTTTAGATTTTGCTTTATTATCTCTTTTTTGTTGTTGATTGTTTTATTGTATTTGCCAAATATTGTATTTTATACCCGTGCCTCTGTGCAGCTAGCTTTCTTCTTTATAACTTCTTTATTTGCTGCCTAGTTACATTCGCTTACGTTATTTCCAGGCAGCATTATATCCTTCGTGTGTATTAGTTTTTTGTGTGTAATTTGATTTGTGTGTGTGATATAAATGAACTATGATTGTATTGTACTATTGTATCGTCTCTAATTGACAATTGTATGGAATATACAGTGTAGGAAAACAAAACAATGCAGGCAGAATTGTGTGGAATACACTAAATAGTAAAACTTAAAAAAAATACTCAAGTATGATTAAAAAGAACAGCATACCCCTATGTTTCCAACTTCAGCATGTAACAATAGTATGCTTTTCACCAGTAGAGGTCAATGAAACACTGCAACATTTACAGTGTCTTGCAAAAGTATTCATCCCCCTTGGTGTTTGTCCTGTTTTGTCGCATTACAAGCTGGAATTAAAATGCATTTTTGGAGGGTTAGCGCCATTTGATTTACACAACATGCGTACCACTTTAAAGGTGCACATTGTTTTTTATTGTGACACAAACAGTAATTAAGATGAAAAAAAAACAGAAATCTGGAGTGTGCATAGGTATTCACCCCCCAAAGTCGATACTTTTTAGAGCCACTTTTTGCTGCAATTAAAGCGTCTTGGGGTATGTCTCATTCATCTCATCATCTCTAGCCGCTTTATCCTGTTCTACAGGGTCGCAGGCGAGCTGGAGCCTATCCCAGCTGACTACGGGCGAAAGGCGGGGTACACCCTGGACAAGTCGCCAGGTCATCACAGGGCTGACACATAGACACAGACAACCATTCACACTCACATTCACACCTACAGTCAATTTAGAGTCACCAGTTAACCTAACCTGCATGTCTTTGGACTGTGGGGGAAACCGGAGCACCCGGAGGAAACCCACGCGGACACGGGGAGAGCATGCAAACTCCGCACAGAAAGGCCCTCGCCGGCCCCGGGGCTCGAACCCGGACCTTCTTGCTGTGAGGCGACAGTGCTAACCACTACACCACCGTGCCACCCCGTCTTGGAGTATGTAGTTTAATTAAAACAACAACAACAACAAGTGTTGCCAGGCAAAACAAACCTCACCTGGTAGCACTTATGATGAATATGAAGGAAGATATCACGAAAAAAAGATTTTGACCTTTTTGGTGACCTTGACCTTGATTTTGACCTTGTGTGTGAACATACTTGGCCAATAAACATGGTTCTGATTCTGATTCTCTGCTGCTCTCAGCCAGTCAGAACACACCATACTGCTCTCAGCCAATCAGAACACACCATACTGCTCTCACACAGTACTGCACGATTGTTACACTCTTACATTCTTACAGCATGATGACATAATGGCTCCCGCCTCTATATGAAGCAGTAGCCACAAAAACCTTGACCTTGACTGGATGACCCCCAAAATGTTGGAGGTTCTATTTGAGATCAATGCCCATCTATCCTGAAAGTTTCATGAAGATTGGTCCGGCTGTTTTCCCGTAATATCATAAACAAACAAACAAAGAAACAACCCCCACCAAAAACAATACTTCGCCCCCAGGTGGCCTCCGTCCCGGGTGAGGTAACAACAACAATAACAATAACAACAACATCATCACTTTCCTCATGGGGACTGTCCAAATGTCCCCACAAGTTCACAGTTGTCAGATTTTGCTATACTTGTGGGGACATGCTTGCCTTTCTATCCTTGTGAGGCCCTTCATCTCATCTCATTATCTCTAGCCGCTTTATCCTGTTCTACAGGGTCGCAGGCAAGCTGGAGCCTATCCCAGCTGACTACGGGCGAAAGGCGGGGTACACCCTGGACAAGTCGCCAGGTCATCACAGGGCTGACACATAGACACAGACAACCATTCACACTCACATTCACACCTACGGTCAATTTAGAGTCACCAGTTAGCCTAACCTGCATGTCTTTGGACTGTGGGGGAAACCGGAGCACCCGGAGGAAACCCACGCGGACACGGGGAGAACATGCAAACTCCGCACAGAAAGGCCCTCGCCGGCCACGGGGCTCGAACCCGGACCTTCTTACTGTGAGGCGACAGCGCTAACCACTACACCACCGTGTCGCCCTGTGAGGCCTTTCTACTGACATAATTATTAATGCAGCTAAATAATGCTATGATTCCAAAATGAAACCTTTTGTCTTTTTGAAAAAAGTTTGCTCAAAACAAATCGTTTTTAAAGGGATCATCCAGCGGATTTATTCTCAGCCTTGTTTTATGTAAAATTAGTCATAGATTTCAAAAATCAACTTTCATTTTCGGAGACTAAATAGTGTCGGAGGAAAGTGAATTTTCTTTAAAATGTCAGATGGGCGTGGTGACATATGCAATGACATCATGTTATGATCGCTTGGAGCAACTCAGCTGGTTATATTCTCTGTTTACATCGTAGTTCTGCTATTTTTACAAGTATTTTACTAAATTTATCAGGGTTTTTTTTTACTACTTTTTACTACTTTATTTCTCACCACTACTACTACTTTTTTATTACTTTTTTTTAACTTATTTACTACTTTTGCTTAAAACAAGTTTGAGAATAAATCTGCTGGAGGATCCCTTTATATGAGATCAAATTAAAGCTTGTGGGGACCTGAAAAATGGCCTCACCAGACGCGCAGCTTGTGAACAGGCAAGGCAGGCAACTGCTTGAGGCCCCCTGGCCCAGGGGCCCTCCGAGAGTTGGGGCCCAAGGGCTTATTTATTTTGTTTTTTATTGTTTTTATTGTTCTTTACCATTTGTATTTTCACATTTGGAATTTAAAAAACTTTGGTTTCATACATTTTTCATTGGTGTCAGATTATTTATAACATATTGGTGATGAACACTGGTCAGAAGGGCCGCCTGGAAATTTTTGCTTGGGGCCACAACAGACTCTAGAATCGCCTCTGGTCCTCACAAGGACAAAACTCTCTGATATTCCTATCCTTCTGGGGACATTTGGTCTACACCAAGATGTAGAATCATGCCAAGATATAGAATCTCACACCCGCACACACACAGCCTAAATGCCTGTTTCAGCAGTTAAATTGCTTTGAACTTGTTTGCTTTCGATTCCTCATTTCATTATAATCATATGACCGTTACAGGAAATCACACCCTTTCCCACTAAGCGCTCTGAAATCATTGTTGTTTTGGTACGATAATTCTTGCTTGCTCTTCATATTTAATAATTAAAAACATCTCATCAGGAAAGTTGAATGTTAGTCTAGGATCAGAGTAGTTACTAAATCAAAACTACAGCTTTGGGTTGTTGGGTTTTTTTTTTTTTAATTTTTAGATTTTCACTCTTCAGCTCACTTCTTCAAACTCTCACACAGCCATGTCTCACAACATGCTAACTTATCAATACGTTCTGTACCCTCACACCCATGGCTTAATTCACTGCATTATCTTTTGCAAAACATTCCATAAATCAAGTGGACAGCAATGAGCTGAGTACTACAATCTGATAACGCTCAGAGAGAGAGGATGAGAAAAGAAGACGAGTGAGTTGCATGTCGAAGTGGGCTTGATAGCAAATACTGTTGAAAAAAAAACCCTATGATATTGTGCTGTTGTGCATGTTATAGTAATACAGTAAGGTCATAATCAGAAGAAACTCATCATTACACACACAGCACACGGCTCTCACACCTCCGTGCACAGGATATCAACTGAAATGTCAGCATGTGACTGAGAGTAAGAGAATAAACTCAAAAGACTGTTCAGTCTCTCTCTCTCTCTTTACTTTATTAGGAACACCCTAGACTCCACATTCATTCAGTTATCTGCAGCTTCAGTTAACGTTCACATCAATCATCAGAATGAAAAGGTGCGACTTCTGCTACTTTAACCATGGCGTGGTTGTGAAATGTTCCATGACACCTCAATCACTTAATACAAAGAACATTACTCATTTTCATATCAGTATCAGTACAACAAAACCTGTACTTGTACTCAGAAAAAAAAATGGGCATTGTTTAATTCTTAGTAATAATCATACCATTCTTGAAACCTGAACCACGATGTAGCTACTGTATGTGCAAAACTGTTACCGAAACCTATTTATCCTGCTGAAAGGTCATTTGATAAAGAGAAATGATAATATAGTCAGTCCATTTATATGCTCTATATACAGTATATACAGAATCATCATGTGGAGTCTGTGTAAATTATATAAACAAAAATTTGTGAAACTGGCATCACAGTAACCAGTGTAATTACTGGAAATCCACCCACTGGTGCAGTTCCAGAAGCAGCAGATTCAGTTTGCAGGTTTCATTATAGCTGCTGTAAGGAGACACATGTGGCTTTTACATTTTCTACGTCGATGTTGAGAACACATCTGCTTTAAACCCGTCCCAGTGCCCACTGGAGCTTTAAAACCTTTAAAAAGTTCTAAAAAGGAAAAAAAGTATTGATATTCTTTAATATCCATACACCAAAAAGCTGAATGTTTTTAACCATTCTGTTATCTCATCTCATCTCATTATCTCTAGCCGCTTTATCCTGTTCTACAGGGTCGCAGGCAAGCTGGAGCCTATCCCAGCTGACTACGGGCGAAAGGCGGGGTACACCCTGGACAAGTCGCCAGGTCATCACAGGGCTGACACATACTGTAGACACAGACAACCATTCACACCTACGGTCAATTTAGAGTCACCAGTTAACCTAACCTGCATGTCTTTGGACTGTGGGGGAAACCGGAGCACCCGGAGGAAACCCACACAGACACGGGGAGAACATGCAAACTCTGCACAGAAAGGCCCTCGCCGGCCACGGGGCTCGAACCCGGACCTTCTTGCTGTGAGGTGACAGCGCTAACCACTACACCACCGTGCCGCCCCATTCTGTTATTATCTGTAATAATCTGCTGTCTTCAATGCACATCACATTTCAACCCCCCCCCCCCCCCCCAAAAAAAGTCAATACTTTGTCGAGCCACCTTTTGCTACAATGACAGCTGCAAGTCTCTTGGGGTATGTCTCTATTAGCTTAGCACATCTAGCCACTGGGATTTTTGCCCATTCCTCAAGGCAAATCTGCTCCAACTCCTTCAAGTTAGATGGGTTGTGTTGGTGTCCAGCAATCTTCAAGTTATTCCACAGATTCTCAATTGGATTGAGGTCTGGGCTTTGACGAGGCCATTCCAAGACAGTTAAATGTTTCTCTTTAAACCATTCCAGTGTCGCTTTAGCATTATGTTTAGGGTCATTGTCCTGCTGGAACGTGAACCTTCATCCCAGTCTCAAACTTCTGGCCGACTCAAACAGGTTTTCCTCCAGAATTGACCTGTATTTAATGCCATCCATCTTTCCTTCAGTCCTGACCAGCTTTCCTGTCCCTGCAGATGAAAAATATCCTCACAGCATGATGCTGCCACCACCATGCTTCACTGTAGGAATGGTGTTCTCAGGGTGTTGGGTTTGCACCACACATGGCATTTCCCATGATGGCCAAAAAGATCAATTTTAGTCTCATTTGACCAGAGAATCTTCCATGTGTTTGATGAGTCTGCCACATGCTGTGTGGGCAAACTCCAAACGTGTTTTCTTCAGCAATTACTTTTTTCTGGCCACTCTTCCAGAAAGCCCCACTCTATGAAGCGTATGGCTTAAAGTGGTCCTATGGACAGATACTCCCATCTCCACTGTGGATCTTTTCAGTTCCTTCAGTGTTCTTTTTGGTGTTTTTGTTGCATCTCTGATTAATGCCCTCCTTGCCCGGTCTGTGAGTTTTGGTGGATGGCCTTCTCTTGTCAGGTTTGTAGTAGTGCCATATTCTTTCCATTTTGCTATAATGGATTTAATGGTGCTCCGTGGGATATTCAAAGTTTGGGATACTTTTTATAACCCAACCCTGATCTATACTTCTCCACAACTTTGTCTCTGACCTGTTTGGAGGCTCCTTGATTTTCATGTTGCTTGCTTAGTAGTGTTGCAGAGTCGGGGTCCTTCCAGAACAGGTTGATTTTATACAGACATCATGTGACGGATCATGTGGCACTTTGATTGCACACAGGTGGATCTTAATCAACTAATTATGTCACTTATGAAGTGAATTGGTTGGACCAGCTCTTATTTAGTGGTTTCATATGAAACTGTCCAGATTTCTGTTTTTTTATCTTAATTATTGTTTATGTCACAATTTAAAAAAAAACTTTAAAGTGGTAGGTATGTTGCGTAAATCAAATGGTGCTAACCCCCCAAAAATCCATTTTAATTCCAGCTTTTAATGCGACAAAACAGGACAAACACCAAGAGGGATGAATACTTTAGCAAGACACTCCCAAACTGCTTTTTGGCATTTCACATGCTGAGATTTTCCGATTGCCTTGACGGGGCTGCAAGTTTACAAGCCTACAGATATACGACATCTGCTGTCATTGCATACATGTACATATGTAAGTTAATCTTTATATTTATTGATCTCTACTGTACTGTTATTTATATCTCACGTGCACGATCGGTCATTTCTGTAATCATGTCAGATTATGACGGACCAAGTGCAAGTACACCAAAGAAAAGAAAGCATGTGTATCCTAAAACGTAGATCAATAAAGAGTGGTCTTTGGCATTTCTGTGTATACAGCCTGTGAAAGATCACCCAGGCAAAGCTTTCTGCACAGTAAGTATATATTATTTTTCATAATATATAATAATTACGGGGCGGCACGGTGGTGTAGTGGTTAGCGCTGTCGCCTCACAGCAAGAAGGTCCGGGTTCGAGCCCCGTGGCCGGCGAGGGCCTTTCTGTGCGGAGTTTGCATGTTCTCCACGTGTCCGCGTGGGTTTCCTCCCGGTGCTCCGGTTTCCCCCACAGTCCAAAGACATGCAGGTTAGGTTAACTGGTGACTCTAAATTGACCGTAGGTGTGAATGTGAGTGTGAATGGTTGTCTGTGTCTATGTGTCAGCCCTGTGATGACCTGGCGACTTGTCCAGGGTGTACCCTGCCTTTCGCCCGTAGTCAGCTGGGATAGGCTCCAGCTTGCCTGCCACCCTGTAGAACAGGATAAAGCGGCTAGAGATAATGAGATGAGATGAGATGAGATAATAATTACAAGCTCTCTGCCTAATGCTTAAGTGTACTTTTGTATTATTGGCTTGGAAAGAGATCCATCAGGTGTAAATATCCCAGTGTTTTAATGCATCTAAAATCTCGATCTGCATCTGATAGACTGGGGTGTAGATCAATAACAGCCTAATGTCTGCAATGATCTAAGACTAATGTGTGATTTATCAAACGTCAAGGTCGTTTCCCCATCAAAATAAACACTGCTCGGTGCTGTCAGATGCTAAAGGTGTTCACACACCTTTCAGTGACAGCGTTTCACAAAAAGCACCATGTAATTTCAGAATTTCTCAATTTCATGCAAATTAGGTATGACCTGGTAAAGACAATTAACTCAAACATAGCTTGAATGATTTCTTGGAGCAATAGCATGGCATGCCAGTACAACATTAATTGTTTTCATTCCCTCTCTCACAACTTCAGTTCCTACGTGCAGTTAGTTTGTATATACTGTTTGATAATGGGGGGAAAAAATCTCATAACTGTGTTTTCATCGTATCCTGCTAAAAACAGCCCCTCATTAAATGTCTAGTGACATTAAAAAGAACAATAAAACCTGGAAATTTGTGTCTTGAGAGCTTTTATAGCTAGTACTGTTAGCTTGTGCTGCTAATCTGCTAATACAAAGCCTGGCACATAACATGTACAGTGGTGCTTGAAAGTTTGTGAACCCTTTAGAATTTTCTATATTTCTGCATAAATATGACCGAAAACATCAGATTTTCACACAAGTCCTAACAGTAGATAAAGAGAACCCAGTTAAACAAATGAGACAAAAATATTATACTTGGTCATTTATTTATTGAGGAAATCATCCAATATTACATATCTGTGAGTGGCAAAAGTATGTGAACCTCTAGGATTAGCAGTTAATTTGAAGGTGAAATTAGAGTCAGGTGTTTTCAATCAATGGGATGACAGTCAGGTGTGAGTGGGCACCCTGTTTTATTTAAAGAACAGGGATCTATCAAAGTCTGATCTTCACAACACATGTTTGTGGAAGTGTATCATGGCACGAACAAAGGAGATTTCTGAGGACCTCAGAAAAAGCGTTGTTGATGCTCATCAGGCTGGAAAAGGTTAAAAAACCATCTCTAAAGAGTTTGGACTCCACCAATCCACAGTCAGACAGATTGTGTACAAATGGAGGAAATTCAAGACCATTGTTATCCTCCCCAGGAGTGCCCAACCAACAAAGATCACTCCAAGAGCAAGGCATGTAATAGTCAGCGAGATCATAAAGGAGCCCAGGGTAACTTCTAAGCAACTGAAGGCCTCTCTCACATTGGCTAATGTTAATGTTCATGAGTCCACCATCAGGAGAACACTGAACAATAATGGTGTGCATGGCAGGATTGCAAGGAGAAAGCCACTGCTCTCCAAAAAGAACATTGCTGCTCGTCTGCAGTTTGCTAAAGATCACATGGACAAGCCAGAAGGCTATTGGAAAAATGTTTTGTGGATGGATGAGACCAAAATAGAACTCTTTGGTTTAAATGGGAAGTGTTATATTTGGAGACAGGAAAACACTGCATTCCAGCACAGGGGCGCCGCCAGAAATTTTGGGCCCCATGAAAGATTAGAATTTTGGGCCCCCCCAATTTTGCCCACCCTCGTCACAATTGCACTATTGTCATTATACACTGTCTGTCAGTTTTGCTGGCCATAACCCTGGATCAGTAGAAAGCAGATCTTCAGGTTCAGTCTGGCCAATGTCCCTCAACTCAGTTTCTTCCTGCTCTTCCTTACTCTCTGCTGCTTCTTCCTCACCACCTGTGCTTCTGGTACTCCCCCTGTTCTCTTCCTGTACTTCAACACTTCTGGTGTCCTCCCTGGCTGCTGCATCATGGCCTGATGAGGGGTTAGTTAATGCATGAAAATGTTTGATGCATTCAAGTTTGATGCATTTAAATGAACTCCATACTCAGTAGCCTTACAAATGTTACCCATAAAAGACAGGAAACATCTTATTATAAATTTATTTCAAAGTGACACGGAGTGACATTTCAATTTGATCAATTACGTACGTATTTCTTCATATGTTGTAATCTCTATCCCTCTTTTATGTGTGCTGTGCTTTCTCCAGCTCCTCAATTTGAAACCAATGGTTTAGAACATGTGAACATTCCACACACGTAACCAGGTCAAACACTTGACTGGTGTCCGTTATTAGCAACACTTTAATCTAGCAAACTGTATATGGTGCTCGCTCATTAAAAACTTCAATCCTAAAGCATTTATGGGTTGTATTGCTGCTTACCTCCTTCTCCAAAGGGGGGTTCAGTGGTTTGGTAGGGCGGAGGTCCCCCTGAGGCTGGATCTGTGCATATTTAGGGCACCCCATTAGTTATGAAACTGGTTATTAGCACTAGTTATTAGCACCAGCATAACGTAATATTTCATCTTGTTTATTATCACACAAGTCAGTTCAGTTATTAAAATGGAAAAAAGTCACTGTACAAACTGTAAAAGTGTTCTCTTGATCGGCTAATCCAACCATGTTCATACTGTTCATTTACCATTCACTAATATTTTGAACACACATGTGAGCGATAGCTACCTTTCTTTGGGAAAAACTGAGTGACCAGTTGCCTGCCTCTCCGGTCCCTCTCAGCTTTCAGCTGCCTTTCTTTACGTTTTTGACAGCCACTCTTCATATTTAGCGATCATAGACTGTACGCACTCCACTGCTGGCTGGCTGGCTGCTCCACCACGACACAGCAGCAAGTAGCGTTGCACTGATCAGCACACAGATTTAACGCATCGCGCTTCTACCAGAACTGGACCGTACCATTTCGCAAAAGGGGGAGGGTTAAATGGCAATATGTTGAAGAACTCAAGAAATAGACAACCTTGTTCAATTAGCTCATTTTACCAGATGGAATATTACATTGTTATTTCAAAAGTCTTATTAAAATCATTAAAAGCATATTATCAGCCCCTTAAAGGGCCCCATGGCAGTGCTGGGCCCCTAGAATTGTTCTAACCTTTCCCCTCCTGGCGGCGCCCATGTTCCAGCATAAGAACCTTATCCCATCTGTGAAACATGGTGGTGGTAGTATCATGGTTTGGGCCTGTTTTGCTGCATCTGGGCCAGGACGACTTGCCATCATTGATGGAACAATGAATTCTGAATTATACCAGCGAATTCTAAAGGAAAATGTCAGGACATCTGTCCATGAACTGAATCTCAAGAGATGGGTCATGCAGCAAGACAACGACCCTAAACACACAAGTCATTCTACCAAAGAATGGTTAAAGAAGAATAAAGTTAATGTTTTGGAATGGCCAAGTCAAAGTCCTGACCTTAATCCAATCGAAATGTTGTGGAAGGACCTGAAGCGAGCAGTTCATGTGAGGAAACCCACCAACATCCCAGAGTTGAAGCTGTTCTGTACGGAGGAACGGGCTAAAATTCCTCCAAGCTGGTGTGCAGGACTGATCAACAGTTACCGCAAACGTTTAGTTGCAGTTATTGCTGCACAAGGGGGTCACACCAGATACTGAAAGCAAAGGTTCACATACTTTTGCCACTCACAGATATGTAATATTGGATCATTTTCCTCAATAAATTAATGACCAAGTACAATATTTTTGTCTCATTTGTTTAACTGGGTTCTCTTTATCTACTTTTAGGACTTATGTGAAAATCTGATGATGTTTTAGGTCATATTTATGCAGAAATATAGAAAATTCTAAAGGGTTCACAAACTTTCAAGCACCACTGTAAATCAAACAAGCAATTCCATTTTCACACTGAATAGTGTGTTGTTTACTTTCTATTTCACTAGATTGAAGAAGATAAATTGATATAATGACACTGGGTGACTGTGGTGAGCATATGTTGCTAGTACAGTTACTGTAGCTCGTGTTGGTAATCTGCTAACAAGGCTAATATGAAGCCTGGCATGTAACATACATCAAAACAACCAAATTTCAGACTTTTTCACTGTATTAAGATGTTAGAATGCATTTAAAATTCATTTTAGAGGAAAAAATAAATGATATGCTGTTGTAAATCATGTGCTGTGCTGTGCTATAGGCTACAATTCTTTCTCACGAGCACTAAAAACTCTGGACAGAATGATGCTACACACCCACAAGAGACAAGCAACATGTGCGACGAGTGTGAAATAAAGTGTCCTTCAAAAATGTCCCCTTGTCCCCTATCATATCTACACCTATTTTCGTGGAATCACCACACCACCACCACCATGCAAACACATTTCTGTGACTTCATCCTGATCTTCATTTTAAAACATCAGCACATTTTAAAACATCAGCTCCTTGTGGAATAACACACTTCACACGCACAGCCTGCTCGGGTTTGATCTCAATATTCAGCCGCGAATAACTCTACTCAGGGTTTGATTTCCATGCACTGGAGTTCAGTGGCGGCTGGTAGTCCTTCAAACAGGGGAGGCTGGTCGGTTACGATATTTCCAGATTTTAAAAGAAAAAACACATCAATTTTGCCCATACTCTTGCCTCTGACCTGGCTGATTGTTGGCAGCATCACAAACTGTGAAATAACAGGTTCTTTTGGCCCATTAGCCTACTGTCCAATATACATGATGGTGGTGTTGGGGGGGTATATTTTAACATTTTATATTTTAAAATTGTGGCATGTTGTTTAAAAATTGACCTCGGCTGTGTTTTTGTTTAAAAATGTTTTCCAAATTGTAGCTGTGTTTAATTCATATCCAGAAAGACATATATTCCAATATAATATACTCAGCATAAACATTTTAAATAGATTCTATATTTGTGGTCCATCCATGACATATTACTAAAGTAGCCTATTTACTGTTGTTGATGTGGGTCACTTGCTGTTAGCCAATTCACTTTCTCGTACCAGGAGAGCTGAAAGGAACGAGTATTATTCCCTACCTTTTTCACCAAGTCAATTTGAGGCGTTGGTCTACCCTGCTCTTTAATTTTAATTTTTTCCTCGAAAGGAAGACTGGCAAATGGCTTCGCCAAAATTAAATCAGCAATGCTTGGCATCCGTGCGCAGCTTTCTTGCTAGCTGACTAGCCCCCTCAAGTTCAAGTTCAGTCACTCAAATAAACGACATTTCTGGAACTAAGATAGCAAACTTGACAACACTATATTTACACTTTATTTACAATGAAAATATATACAAACTAAAAAAGCTGGTAGAAACCGTATGTAATGAATGAAATCGAAATGTAAGCTGATCTCTTACAATACACCACAGCACTTGCGAATCCACATGGGACTGAACTGATGTTGCCAGATACTGCTGACGTTATCCAACCCAAAATATGTTCAAAACCCGCCAAAATGCACTTAAAACCGCCCAATCTGGCAACACTGTACCGCTGCCTGTCTATAGTTGAAACGAGCTGTCAATCAAAGAAAATATCCGGCCGCTTTCACCAATCACCAGTCTCCTCACTGAAACTGCCATGTCCCTCCCATGTGAGGCTGGGAGTCCGTGGGCGGGCGTTTTCGCAGTATTTGTCCAATAACCGTCTTGCATTTTGAGATTGAAAAGCGCAGAGCTCCCAAATGCTGTTGAAGTCCATTGAGGCTGGGAGTCCGTGAGACTCCGTGGGCGGGTGTTTTCGCAGTATTTGTCCAATAATCGTCTTGCATTTTGAGATTGACAAGCACAGAGCTCCCAATCCACTGAGGCTGGGCTGCATCGCGCTGTCACGACGGGGAAAATCTCACGCACACATTAGGCGAACTGGGGAAAGTTATAACAGAATGATTTCGCACTGTAGTTGGGTTGAGCACATATATTTCTATGATTCTGGATCTGAAATAGCAATGTTATAAGGTCGGCTATAACAAAAGCCTAGCGCAATTCATCCTACACGATGTTCGTCATTTTTAGAGGAGGCTGAGCCTCCCTCGTGGTCTTAGAGCAATCGCCCGTGCTGGAGTTGCATTGTGCGATTGATTAGTCCTGTCTGTTGTAGACTCTGTATGATTGCTTGTTAATGAGCCTGGTCCGAGTTCTGTTACTCTTGTCTGGTCATATCGACTCTTTTGCAGAGCAGCCAGGCCATGATGATTCCTGGAGTAATGGTTACTCATGCAGGAGGACACATGACTCCTCTCATACCAGCACTGCCTAATGTGATTTGGCTGCTCTGCAGGATAGAAATGGACTGTATAAAGTTTCACTTGTCCTGTTTCTCTCCTTTAACTGGCTGCATGTGCATGTGTAGTGAGTCTGTACGGTACGACTGTCTGCATGCCAGTTTTATTCAGCATGTGAATGTATAACTCTGTGTGTGGGGGGGGCCCAAGCCGGAACCCAAGATGGAACCCAAGATGGGAATCCAAGACGGGAACCCAAATGCATAATGCAAACTAGAACTTGTAGATCATTAGTGTTTCCTTTTCATCTATTAGTTGTTTGATTCTTTTAATTATCACCTTTACTCTGCAGAAATTTGGCTTTGCTTACAAGTGCTGTGTAAATAAAGACGATCACTTTGGTTCAGCAATTTCTTTAAGGAAGAGATTTTGATTTTGGACACAAGATGGCGCTTGTTTTTTCCCCCCCTTTTCAAAATAGCACAACAGTTTTATTAACTGTGAAAATGACCTCTCTTATTCTTCGCTCAAATCCGACATATCTGACAAAAATTAATAAAGTGTACAAAATTATTCTCATTATGAGATATGAGGAAAGATTTTTGGACACGGATTATTTAAGCCACTTCTAGTAATTTTACTAATTTCATGCTTGGATGCTTAAATCCTTTAGTGATTTATAGTGTATACGTGGGCGGCACGGTGGTGTAGTGGTTAGCGCTGTCGCCTCACAGCAAGAAGGTCCGGGTTCGAGCCCCGTGGCCAGCGAGGGCCTTTCTGTGTGGAGTTTGCATGTTCTCCCCGTGTCTGCGTGGGTTTCCTCCGGGTGCTCCGGTTTCCCCCACAGTCCAAAGACATGCAGGTTAGGTTAACTGGTGACTCTAAATTGACCGTAGGTGTGAATGTGAGTGTGAATGGTTGTCTGTGTCTATGTGTCAGCCCTGTGATGACCTGGCGACTTGTCCAGGGTGTACCCCGCCTTTCGCCCGTAGTCAGCTGGGATAGGCTCCAGCTTGCCTGCCACCCTGTAGAACAGGATAAAGCGGCTAGAGATAATGAGATGAGATGAGATGAGTGTATACGTCATACCAGTCAAAAGTTTATACACCCCTACTCATTCATAGGTTTTTCTGTATCCTTGACTTGCAAGTGACGTCAAAGCAAAACAGAAACCCGGATGTCGGCCATGTTGGTGGATATACAAATGCGGGGTCAAGCGACATTCCATACAAAACATAGTCACGCGTGCGCAACTCTCTTTGTTTTTCCACTGCTTTAAGCATTCTTTTAGCTATGCCATATCTTTGTGCTGTACATGGTTGTGGTCACAACAGTACTCGTAACCGTGGCACATTCCGATTTTTTAGAATTCCGTCCGTGATTCGGAAAGAGGGCGAGGAAATGCTGAGGCTTAGTACGGAGAGGAGCCGAGCACGGCTGAACAGCATCGGCAGGGCTGATCTAACAGAGGCTAAAACCAAAACAGCTCATGTTTGCAGTGATCATTTTATCTCCGGTGAGATTCAAAAGCTTTCTCGATAATATCAGGGAAGAATTTTATTTCGTGTTGCTAGAATTTTGCTATAAAATGAGCACTCTCTTGTTGTGGTTCACGTGGTCGTTGTTATAATTGTAACACGTGTATTACCATTTCGCTTCAAGGAGCGCTAGCAAAATTATATGATAGAAACAATCCAGACTGGGCACCCACTCAGAAAATGGGCTATGCTTCATCCAAGGTCGGACTTGATTCTTCGGTAGCCAAACCAGATAGAACGTGATATCTGGCTACTCGATGGTCGGTAGAAGCGTCTTATCTTCAGAAAAGTGTGACTTTTTTCAAGGGCCAAAACCACACGTATCTATCTTCTTTTTGTACTGAATCTTCGCTCGAGCATTCAAATCATGGTAATACTGAGAAAATTCAGCATTGTTTAGAGACACGCTTTCAGCAGCTGCCATTTTAGTTGCTTTGTAGATTAGGGTGGCCAGATTTCCCGAGTCTAAAACCGGGACACTTTGCACGTGACCATGATACTCGTGCACGCACACGTGTTTTGATGTAAACATGCGCCGGTGTTCTGATAAACCATGGCTCAGACAGGTGCTTTTATCATTTTGTAGAAGCTCACTTTTATCAACATTTCAGAGAATAATCAAGTATTTTCTTGTTATCTACATGTACTTCTATCACAATTCAGTTAAAGTAAGAAAATCAGACAACAGATGTGATGATAGGGAATAGGCCAATAGCCTAAATTTCAATTGATTTATTTCACCTTTGTGAAAACGCCAAGAAAATGCATTGCTTGCATATTAACATCAACATTTTATGCGATTAACTTTTTTTAAACAATAGGCTATGCATTGTAACAGGAACGAGCGCATGAGCCTAATCGTTGTCACCTCCGAACCTTTACCCAAAACGCCTCTGTTTAATCTTAACCAGTGTAGGCTATTAACTAGTTTGAAAACGTGAACCCTGAGTTGACAACAGCATCAAACAAGTCAAGACAATCTGTGATACAGATTAAAGACACATGAAACAGATGAAAGACAACAAAAATGTTTCAGAAACACAGCCACCCAATCCACCCTCCCACCCTAAAGAAGATGCCATTTTATTGCATATATTTACATGATGAGTGAATTTGCTCCAGTAGCGTTTTATTGCCCGAGAACCTGCTGTGAAACTGCGAGCAAGTATCATCAAAATTGGCCCGGGTAATGAGCAAGGCTTCGAGAGTAGGTACGGTCATGCAATTCCTCTCGTCAGTCCAGGTGTTCTTCATGAGTGAAAATATTCGCTCAACAGGAGCATTGGTGCCAGGTAGGCACATGGCAAACTGGCAAAGCTGGCTGATATTGCTGTAAGGAATCTCCCTACTCTTGAAGTGCGCGAACATCTCCACCCAGCGCTCATCCGTTCGGCATTGTCACGTAGTAGTCGACAGCCGCTAGCGCGAAAAAACGTTATAACGCGGCCTCTATATTGTAACATTGTACAAATAGATACATTGTAAGGTTGCCTGCGCACACACGCACATTGATGCTGAATTGCTAGAAGCTTTATTGACATCTCGTTGGCTATATATAATCGCTGTAACCGGGACAGTTTGTTAGTGTTTGGTGTAAACCAGGACATTTCAGCGTCCCGACGGACCTTTGTCAGGACTGGGGACACGCAACTCAAAATCGGGACTGTCCCGGTCAAATCGGGACGTCTGGTCACGCTATTGTAGATCCACCATCATGGCGGACGCTCATGACTTAGCACGTTTTGATCATATGGTTGCAAGTCATCGATATGTGGTATATGTGACAAATAAAGGGGTGCCAATAATAGTGGAGGGCAGGGGCGTATCACCCGCGGGGGATGCGTACGTTTCATCCCCCCCACTTTTGTTGAAACACAATTTTATCCCCCGTACTTTTGTCAGCTTAAAATGACATCATTATGAAAATTATACAGCTACTATAAAATGTAACAAGGAAGTAAACTATTGCCATAACGTTAGACAAAAAACAGCCACGCAAAGGACTCAAAACAGTTTTTCTCACCCGACCAATCAGCAGTTGCGTGAATATAATAGCCAGTTTGCGTAGCTGTAGAACGTAGACAACATATCAAATGTCGAAAGTGAGACATTTTGAAATTTCATGCCAAATATTGGCTCATTTGAAATTTCATGACAGCAACACATCTCAAAAAAGTTGGGACAGGGGCAATAAGAGGCTGGAAAGGTTAAAGGGACAAAAAAGGAACAGCTGGAGGACCAAATTGCAACTCATTAGGTCAATTGGCAATAGGTCATTAACATGACTGGGTATAAAAAGAGCATCTTGGAGTGGCAGCGGCTCTCAGAAGTAAAGATGGGAAGAGGATCACCAATCCCCCTAATTCTGCGCCGACAAATAGTGGAGCAATATCAGAAAGGAGTTCGACAGTGTAAAATTGCAAAGAGTTTGAACATATCATCATCTACAGTGCATAATATTATCAAAAGATTCAGAGAATCTGGAAGAATCTCTGTGCGTAAGGGTCAAGGCCGGAAAACCATACTGGGTGCCCGTGATCTTCGGGCCCTTAGACGGCACTGCATCACATACAGGCATGCTTCTGTATTGGAAATCACAAAATGGGCAAAGGAATATTTCCAGAGAACATTATCTGTGAACACAATTCACCGTGCCATCCGCCGTTGCCAACTAAAACTCTATAGTTCAAAGAAGAAGCCGTATCTAAACACGATCCAGAAGCGCAGACGTCTTCTCTGGGCCAAGGCTCATTTAAAATGGACTGTGGCAAAGTGGAAAACTGTTCTGTGGTCAGACGAATCAAAATTTGAAGTTCTTTATGGAAATCAGGGACGCCGTGTCATTCGGACTAAAGAGGAGAAGGACGACCCAAGTTGTTATCAGCGCTCAGTTCAGAAGCCTGCATCTCTGATGGTATGGGGTTGCATTAGTGTGTGTGGCATGGGCAGCTTACACATCTGGAAAGACACCATCAATGCTGAAAGGTATATCCAGGTTCTAGAGCAACATATGCTCCCATCCAGACGACGTCTCTTTCAGGGAAGACCTTGCATTTTCCAACATGACAATGCCAAACCACATACTGCATCAATTACAGCATCATGGCTGCGTAGAAGAAGGGTCCAGGTACTGAACTGGCCAGCCTGCAGTCCAGATCTTTCACCCATAGAAAACATTTGGCGCATCATAAAACGGAAGATACGACAAAAAAGACCTAAGACAGTTGAGCAACTAGAATCCTACATTAGACAAGAATGGGTTAACATTCCTATCCCTAAACTTGAGCAACTTGTCTCCTCAGTCCCCAGACGTTTACAGACTGTTGTAAAGAGAAAAGGGGATGTCTCACAGTGGTAAACATGGCCTTGTCCCAACTTTTTTGAGATGTGTTGTTGTCATGAAATTTAAAATCACCTAATTTTTCTCTTTAAATGATACATTTTCTCAGTTTAAACATTTGATATGTCATCTATGTTCTATTCTGAATAAAATATGGAATTTTGAAACTTCCACATCATTGCATTCCGTTTTTATTTACAATTTGTAATTTGTCCCAACATTTTTGGAATCGGGGTTGTAGAACAGTATCCTGTTACCTAGAATTATCACTCAATACTTTTTGCCTTCACTTACTGAATAATTACATAGCCCTGGCAGTAACAACACCAAAACCCAACATGATAGATCTCTGCATGAAATGCAGAACTTGGCTGGAGTAACCTGGATTTCTGCTGTCCTCCCTTTCATTTGCATCCATGGACCATGGGTATGAAAAAGTTCCATATCGGTCATTGACAGTACATCACAGTGTACATGCCGGGCGTGTATATAGCCATAAACCGATTTCTAATGATATGGCTTCCCCATTCCAGAACACCCCCACTTTTGGAAAGCTTGATACGCCCCTGGTGGAGGGCACTATATTTCAACATTTTCTGGCCCACCTGCAAACAAAATATAAAGGAATATAAAATATAAAGGCTTGTCTTGGATTTTCTTTTTGTCGTTATTTTTGTTGCTGCCCTTTCAGTTCAGTGAGATTTTTGTATTTCAGTACCTGCTTCCTGAAATTTCTCCATAACTCTAATAAAAATATTGTGCACACTCTGTTCTGTTTATAGTCAATTTGCCCACGCACATGATCTGCAGTTCCATCTGATGGCTTGAACACTCCTGAAAAAAGACATAAAAGTAATGCATGTGCAGTACTTACAATTCAAGGCTACAACTCAGCATAAACCACGCATTAATGAACTGTTCCTGACTGTCAAGGAGGAACTGCTGGTGAGATGCAAATGGAGGCCAGTGGCACCTCGGAAATAAAATAAATCCAATTTAACTTATCAGCTACTTTCTTCCATCATTCTAGTCACACTGCGACACCATTTTATGTATTACCTCTGACCGTCTGCTGTCGTGATTTTAAATTCTTCATAACCTTTGAAGAGTAAGCTCCTTCTCTCACTATTCATTAGCCAGCCATTGATCTGAGTTTTTTTCCTTTATATCCATCATCAAATCAGACCCTGGTTCAGATTCCGAGTGAAGCGACAAGCGTAAAGACTGCAGGTTTGCAGCTGCATTCATTATTTCTGTTTCAGGTGCTTCATGCTCCTCGGGGTTCATGCTGTGTTTCTTCTGAATACCAAACCTGGTAAACAGAAAAAGTTGTGGCCCTTTTGTTCAACTTCGATCATCTTTCCTTTTGTGCCATTTTTACTTTGGTCAGACAATGTGTGCTCAATCTATCTTCTTTTATTTTCTCCTCCAAAGGCATTTTTGAGAAAAAAAAAGGACGATGATTAAATTATCCACCCCATTCATGTTCATTACACGCAAGACTGTCTTTCACAAATACCTTCTTCTCAGTTACTGCTGATGGTGTGTTACGGACGTCTCAGTGAGTCAGGGTGAAAAAATATCAGCCCAAATGGAGATGAAATCGAGCAGGCATTACACTTTGTGTAATCAACTGACACCGCTGTCACTGGTAAACTGCACAAATCTACAGTCTGGGCTAGAAAGAAATCAGCCCCAGCCTCACTTCTTTATATAATATCATTCTGTCCATTTTTTGACCGCTGACGTTGCTCTAAGTCCAAAATAATCCACTTTAAGCCGTTTGTTAACAGCATCTGATGATCTGATATGGATACCAAAAATGAAACATGGCAGCTGGCATCAGATATGCTCGCTCGCATCAGTCGGTATGAAATAAAAAGAAAGGATGACCAGATTTATCATTAATATTGCAGCAAAAACTTAAAGATAGTGATTTAACTCAGTGTTATATAGATTACCATGTGTCCATGTATGTTATTAGCTCATCTAGCCGACAGGTAATGAGTTTATGCCATCATGTGTCATCTGTGGTCTGTTCGGCGTCGTCCACATTTCACGAAAATCACTTCTCCTTTCTCAGTTCTTCACTGATTTTTATTCTTTTTGGCAGGAAGGTAGGTCTGCCTGGGGTGCATATAGCTTGTACCCAAATTTGCATAACTGCAATTAATAATGAATATATGGAGTAATTAATCCCTAAGGAGCAGTTTCCACACAAATCACATCTTCTCCCTCAATTCCTCACCAATTTTGATTCTTTCTATCATGAAGGTAGGGGTACCTAGGGTGCATATAACTTCTACCCAGATTTGCTTAATTACAATTATTATAATTAAGCCTGGGCGGCACGGTGGTGTAGTGGTTAGCGCTGTCGCCACACAGCAAGAAGGTCCTGGGTTCGAGCCCCGGGGCCGGCGAGGGCCTTTCTGTGTGGAGTTTGCATGTTCTCCCCGTGTCCGCGTGGGTTTCCTCCGGGTGCTCCGGTTTCCCCCACAGTCCAAAGACATGCAGGTTAGGTTAACTGGTGACTCTAAATTGACCGTAGGTGTGAATGTGAGTGTGAATGGTTGTTTGTGTCTATGTGTCAGCCCTGTGATGACCTGGCGACTTGTCCAGGGTGTACCCCGCCTTTCGCCCGTAGTCAGCTGGGATAGGCTCCAGCTTGCCTGCGACCCTGTAGAAGGATAAAGCGGCTAGAGATAATGAGATGAGATGAGATAATTAAGCCTTCTTCTTGGTCAATTCCTCTGCATTTTGGATTCTTTCTGGCAAATAGGTCGGTATTCCTAGGGTGTATATCGCTTCGATATATAGCCTGTATATAGTGTATATAGCTTGCAACATTTATTGCGCAAGGTGGCCCACTTTAGATCGTTCCTTCTGGACTAGATGGGGCTGGAGTGAGCTACGCCATCACTGACAGTCTCGTTAGATGTTTCCATCACCCAACAGAACCAACAGTTTGTGTCTCTGTGTCAGCCCTGCGATGACCTGGCAGCTTGTCCAGGGTGTACCCCGCCTCTCGCCCATAGTCAGCTGGGATAGACTCCAGCTCGTCTGCGAGTCTGTAGAACAGGATAAGCAGCTACAGATAATGGATGGATGGAAGGAGTCTCCAATGTAAGTGTTTTCAGAGAAAAGGCTTCAGAACAGAGGACTTTTTGGTAGCAAGCGTTTTTTTTTTTTGTGACGATAAAAGAGAGGCTGGTGAAGGGACGTCTGTTTCTAGTTACTATAACATAAGTGATATAAGAGAAATATTACACTTTGGGCTATGCTGATATTGGAAAATAATAAACTTTTGAGGTGCTAACAGTAACTCAAGTAAGGGGGAAGCCATGGCCTAATGGTTAGTGAAGCAGCTTTGGGACCAAAACATTGTTGATTTGATTCCCTGGACCAGCAGGAATGGCTAAGGAATGGTTTAAGCAAGGTACCCGACCCCCAGCCTGCTCTGGGTATGTTGTATATCGCTCCGGATAAGAGCGTCTGCTAAATGCCTGTAATGTAACTCCCTTCATGTCAGGCCGTGTCACACTGTTGATTGTTTTCCTATCCCATCAAGTTTATGATGATGCAGCTTGAACATGAATGAGTCGTGAAGGTTTAGCATTAAGGATGGTAGTCACTGGAAATCTGCAAGTTTGAATCTTCACACCACGGCTGAGTAATGTTTAACATTGTTCAATACAGCGATTGAGGTTCATATGGATAAAAGCGTCCGGCAAATGAATAAATGCTATTTGAAAAGCTCTTTTGGTTCTTTCTGAAGTGATTTCATTTGCATTCTGTGTTGGCTTTATGAAACTGAAGCCTATCAGACCAGTTGGTAGTCGCTGAAAATGCTAAACTTGTCCAGCGCTAATGTGGAGCTCCTTATTTCAGCCATAACAGATAAAGAAGTACATAATCTGCTTCAATACACACCTTTATTTGTATTCATGTGAAAGGCTGACAGATGCTTGCAGCCTTATCTAATCAAGAGAGAAAGCTGTTGGAGTGGAATTACCGTGAGTACAGCCAAAGCAAACCAACCCAACCATGGCTGATTTCAAGCTATAATAATAATAATAATAATAAAAATAATAATAATGCATGAAGTGAGAATGAACCTTGACTGAATATAAAGTGCTCCGATGGAAACGTAGATGATCATAGGCATTTCAAGGTCAATCAAGTTCATCTCAAGTAATTGCACTTCAGTAAGGATGTAATAGTTGTAGAAAGTCCTACTGCACCTCACACAGCTCATCACTGCCGGTTTATTGACTTCATCTGGGACGTGTTAAATACACAGCAAGCCCTGACTCTCGTGTTCAGGATGGTCAGCGAGGAGGAAATGAAGTATGTACCGTATAGATCAGAGGAACTTTTCATAACTCTTCAGAGATGTCCACGAGCGCTCTCTGTCTGAGAGTTTGTTTGTTTGGGTTTTTTTTCCAGTTAAGAAATGCTAATTTCTCACTCTGACTGGTTTAGTGAAGGGAAGACTCTTATGGGATGCCCTTTATTTTGTGCAATAAAGTAGCTGCTCAGTTAATTGAAAACACCTCTGGCTCCGTTTACTCCAGAGACTGTAAAAAATAATAATGTTTACAATAAAAATAATAAAATAAAAATGTTTACACACGGGGCGGCACGGCGGTGTAGTGGTTAGCGCTGTCGCCTCACAGCAAGAAGGTCCGGGTTTGAGCCCCGTGGCCGATGAGGGCCTTTCTGTGCGGAGTTTGCATGTTCTCCCCGTGTCCGCGTGGGTTTCCTCCGGGTGCTCCGGTTTCCCCCACAGTCCAAAGACATGCAGGTTAGGTTAACTGGTGACTCTAAATTGACCGTAGGTGTGAATGTGAGTGTGAATGGTTGTCTGTGTCTACGTGTCAGCCCTGTGATGACCTCGCGACTTGTCCAGGGTGTACCCCGCCTTTCGCCCGTAGTCAGCTGGGATAGGCTCCAGCTTGCCTGCGACTCTGTAGAACAGGACAAAGCGGCTAGAGATAATGAGATGAGATGTTTACACACACATTTTTTACATTTGCTATGAATTCATTCCAATCTGCGATTCCGAATGTATCGTTTACATGAAAGTCATCTGATAGGTGTGTGTGTGTGTGTGTGGTTTTTTTTATATGTCCCAAGCCTGTAATCAGAAAAGCATTCCTAACATACACAGAATCCTGTATAGCTGGCGTGTTCTGCTCCGTAAAGATGGACATGACAAGTTTTTTTATC
The DNA here is from genome assembly GCF_027579695.1 of Neoarius graeffei. Classification (NCBI taxonomy): domain Eukaryota; kingdom Metazoa; phylum Chordata; class Actinopteri; order Siluriformes; family Ariidae; genus Neoarius; species Neoarius graeffei. The sequence continues at coordinate 53,054,355 of NC_083588.1, forward strand.
CGATCTTATCCTGTTTCTTTGATCTGTTTTATTTAAGCAACAATTGGAAAGAAAGCTTCTCCTCAAAGAAGTGCTAAACAGAAGAAGGAGAGTACAGATAATGTGTTTCAAAATGCCGTTCTGTACAGAGCCGTAACTTTGTCTGCCAAAACATGAGGACTGTGGATGAAAGTCCAAAGCAAGGACCGGTGGGACCAAGTTGTCCTACATGAATTTACAGATGTTGAACAGAGAGACAACGTCAGAATGACACGCCAGTCATTCATGAAATGAAACATCATGATGGCATCACTGTCTCAGGGTGGGCTGAACATGTGCAGAAGGGAATCCGATAGAGTGTTTATACGGCTAATTACCTCCACCAACTGTGTTGGATCGGGTTATGTTTTCGCTTCTGTTTGTTTGTTTGCCTGTTCCCAATCTAACTCAAAAAGTAGTAAATGGATTTGGATGAAATTTGGAGGAAAGGTGAGCCATGGGTCAAGAAACAACTGATTAGATTTTGATGCAAATCCGGATAGGTACAGTATGTGGATCCAAGGTTGTTTTATTTTGCCTTTTCCCAATGTAACTCAAAAAGGAGTGAACAGATTTGGATGAAATTTGGTGCACAGTTTTAGATTAGATTAGATTAGATTAGATTAGATTAGATTAGATTAGATTAGATTAGATTAGATTAGATTAGATTAGATAAAACTTTATTGATCCCTTTGGGAGGGTAACCTCAGGGAAATTAAGATTCCAGCAGCATCATTACAGATAAACAGATAAAAGAAATAGAGAAAAACTTCTAGATAAATTAAAATAAATTAAGTATTTACATATACAAATATAAAAGAATAAGATATGGGGAAGAGAGGAAGGGGGGAGGGGGGAAAGGGGGGAGAAGTGGGGTTAGAGTAAGTGTGTGTGTGTGTGTGGGGGGGGGGGGAGCAGGAAAGATATTGCACTTTATATTGCACATTGTCCGGTATTGCTTATTGTTAGGCTAGGCTAGGCTACTGCTCCTTCCCTTCCCATCCTCTGTCCTCCTGTTACCCCCCCCACCCCCACCCCAGAGAGGAGTTGTACAGTCTGATGGCGTGAGGGACAAAGGAGTTTTTGAGTCTGTCCTGCACTTGGGAAGGAGCATTCTGTCACTGAACAGGCTCCTCTGGTTGCTGATGACGGTGTGCAGAGGGTGACTGGCATCATCCATGATGTTCAGTAGTTTGTCCATAGACCTCTTCTCTGCCACCGTCACCAGAGAGTCCAGTTTCATGCCGACCACAGAGCTGGCCCGCCTGATCAGTTTGTCCAGCCTGGATGTGTCCTTCTTGGATGTGCTGCCCCCCCCCCAGCACACCACGGTGTAAAACAGGACACTGGCGACCACAGACTGATAGAACATCCACAGGAGTTTCCTGCAGATGTTAAAGGACCGCAGCCTCCTAAGGAAGTATAGCCTGCTCTGTCCCTTCCTGTATATGTAAGTGATTGGTGTTACAAGTCCAGTCCAGCTTGCTGTCCACCCACAGCCCAAGGTACTTGTAGGAATCCACAGCCTCCACCTTGACTCCCTCGATCAGAACTGGTCATGACCTTGGTCTGGACCTCCCAAAGTCAATGACCAGCTCCTTGGTCTTCGAGGTGTTGAGCTGCAGATGGTTCCTGTTGCACCACACAGCAAAGTCCCTCACCAGGCTCCTATACTCCTCCTCTCTGTCGTCACTGATACACCCAACGATGGCGGTGTCATCGGCAAACTTCTGAATGTGACACAGCTCCGAGTTGTAGCAGAAGTCCGCGGTGTACAGGGTGAAGAGAAGAGGGGCCAGCACTGTGCCCTGGGGTGCTCCAGTGCTGCTAATTACAGTGTCAGACGTGATGTCCTTCAGCCTGACGTACTGCCGCCTGTCAGTGAGGTAGCTGGAGATCCAGGTGACCAGGCAGGTGTAGCAGGTAGAGGATGGCGTCTTCCACACCAACACCTGCCCGGTATGCAAACTGCAGACAGTCCTGGGCATGTTGTACCTGGGGTCTGAGGAGGCTGAGGAAGAGCTGCTCCAACGTCTTCATCAGATGTGAAATGAGCGCCACCGGTCGGAAGTCGTTCAGCTCGCTGGGCTGATTCTTTTTGGGAACTGGAATGATACATGATGTCTTCCAGAGGGTTGGCACTCTCCCCAGCTGCAGGCTGAGGTTGAAGATGCGTTGGAGTGGTTCACCCAGTTCAGCAGCGCAGGTCTTCAGTAGTCATGGACACACCATGTCCGGGCCTGCTGCTTTCCTGGGGTGAAGCTTCCTCAGTTGACCTCTGACCTGGTCTGCAGTAATGCATAGAGGAGTCTGTGTTGAGGTGGGGGAGGAGGGGGCTGCTGTGATGACTGGGGGGAGGTGTGTTGAGGGAAGGAGAGATGGCTGCAGTGAGGGAGAGGGTGGGGGGGGACGTGGGCTGGTTGAACCGATTGAAAAAGTCATTCAACTCGTTCGCCCTCTCCACTGTCCCCTCAACAACTCTGGTCTTTGTATTGTGGCCTGTGATGGTTTTCACATCTTCCCAGACCTCCCTCATGCTGTTCTCCTTCAGCTTCTGCTCCACCTTTCTCCTGTAGCTGTCCTTAGCTTCCCTCATGCAGCATTTCACCTCCTGCTGTGCTGCTTTCATCACCTCCCTATCCCTGCTCCTGAAGGCGGCCTTCTTCCTGTTGAGGACAGCTTTGACTTCCTGTGTTACCCATGGCTTGTTATTAGGGTAACATTGTACAGTCTTAGCGGGGGAGACCACATCTGCACAGAAGTTGAGGTAATCTGTCAGACAGTGTGTCAGCCCCTCTATGTCCTCACAGTGTGGGCTAAGCAGCACATCCCAGTCCGTGATGTCATAGCAGTCTCTGAGGGCATCTTCCATTTCAGGGGACCACCTCCTGATGGAGCTAGTTGTTGCAGGCTGCCTTTGAACCAGGGGGGTGTACTTCGGCTGTAGAAGGACCAGGTTGTGGTCAGACTTCCCTAGTGGGGGGAGGGGTGTGGCTCTGTATGCATCCCTCACATTAGCATACAGCAAGTCAATTGTCCTGTTGTTCCTTGTTGGACAATCCACAGCCTGGTAAAAATCAGCCAAAGTAGAGTCCAAAGTAGCATGATTAAAGTCCCCAGAAATTATGATAAATGCCTCAGGGTGCTGTGTTTGCAGCCTTGCTGTGACAGAGTGAATCCTCTCACATGCAGCGGCTGCATCTGCCTTCGGAGGGATGTAAACACAGATGGTGATCACGTGACTGAACTCCCTCGGCAGATAATATAGCCGCAGGCTAACGGCTAGCAGCTCCAAGTCCGAGCAACATAAAACTGTCTTTACGGAGATATGTCCCGGGTTACACCAGCGGTTGTTGACATAAATGATGAGTACCCCACCTTTGCTTTTCCCGCATGTGTTAGTGTCTCTGTCGGCTCTCACAGCAGTGAATCCCCGCAGGTCCACGCTAGCATCCGGTACGAGGTGTGTTAGCCATGTCTCCGTAAAGATAGATAAGCTGCTTTCCCGGTAAATCCGCTGGTTGTTCAGAGCGGAAAGCTTGTCGACTTTATTAGGCAGCGAGTTCACATTCCCCATGATAACGGAGGGAATGGATGGTTTGTAGCGCTGCTGGTTGTCTGCTAGCCTAGCCTTTAGCTTAGCTCCAGCTTTGCAGCCCCTGGGTTTCCTCCTCAGCTCAGCCGGGATGGGGTGTCGTATCCCGGCTCGTCCCATAGTTTTCAGGGCCAGCAGCTCCTCTCTTGATTAAGTGAGAAAACTGGCTCCTGGTTGCATGTTAAAGTTAAATATATCCATGTTATATAGTTAAACACACTCTGTCTTCATAAGAAGAGCAAAAAAGTAAGAGCTAAAAACTACAGAGCTACTGGAGAGGCAGCCGTCTCACACAGTGCCATAGTATTATTCTAGGTTCAAGATTTTGATGTTGATAATATGTGGCTTGGCTGAGGTATGCACATAACCATCCATCCATCCATCCATCCATCCATCCATCCATCATCTGTAGCCACTTATCCTGTCCTACAGGGTCGCAGGCAAGCTGGAGCCTATCCCAACTGACTATGGGCGAGAGGCGGGGTGCACCCTGGACAAGTCGCCAGGTTATCGCAGGGCTGAAACAGAGACAAACAACCATTCACACTCACATTCACACCTACGGTCAATTTAGAGCCACCAATTAGCCTAACCTGCATGTCTTTGGACTGTGGGGGAAACCGGAGCACCCGGAAGAAACCCATTCAGACACAGGGAGAACATGCAAACTCCACACAGAAAGGCCCTCGCCGGGCATTCGACCATGTGCCCTTCTAATATTTCCTACAGTGGTGTTGGTGTAGTGGTTAGCACTGTCGCCTCACAGCAAGAAGGTCCTGGGTTCGAGCCCAGCGGCCGACGAGGGCCTTTCTGTGTGGAGTTTGCATGTTCTCCCGTATCTGTATGGGTTTCCTCCAGGTGCTCTGGTTTCCCTCACAGTCCAAAGATGCACAGGTTAGCCTAATCGGTGGCTCTAAATTGACTGTAGGTGTGAATGTGAGTGTGAATGGTTGGTTGTCTCTGTGTCAGCCCTGCGATAACCTGGTGACTTGTCCAGGGTGTATCCCACTTCTCGCCCATAGTCAGCTGGGATAGGCTCCAGCTTGCCTGTGACCCTGTAGGACAGGATAAGTGGCTACAGATAATGGATGGATGGATGGATGGATGGATATTAGGGTCCATGTAGTAGTTTATACAGTTGCAAAGAAATATGTATATATATATATATATATATAATATATATATATATATATATAGTGAGCTATAATGTTGCTTATCTGCAGGTGTAAATCTATGCTCCAATTAATATGGCGTGTGGATCAATCGGGTCCACATGGACCCCAATCCAGGAACAGCGCTGGACAAGGGAGAAGAAGATGATGAAATGGATTATCAGAGGTTGACTGATTGAACAGGGTTTACATGAAGGAATTTCATTCCGATCGAGCTTGAATCCGATTATTAGGGTCCATGTTGGGTGGCACAGTGGTGTAGTGGTTAACACTGTCGCTTCACAGCAAGAAGGTCCTGGGTTCGAGCCCAGCGGCCGACGAGGGCTTTTCTGTGTGGAGTTTGCATGTTCTCCCGTGTCAAATCAAATCAAGTTTATTTGTATAGCGCTTTTAACAATAAACATTGTCGCAAAGCAGCTTTACAGAATTTGAACGACTTAAAACATGAGCTAATTTTATCCCTAATCTATCCCCAATGAGCAAGCCTGTGGCGACGGTGGCAAGGAAAAACTCCCTCAGACGACATGAGGAAGAAACCTCGAGAGGAACCAGACTCAAAAGGGAACCCATCCTCATTTGGGCAACAACAGACAACATGACTATAACATTAACAGTTTTAACAGGTATAACCCTCAACTGTCCTCATGGGGCCGTCCTTCACAGGAGTGGGGCGATAAAACTCCGACCAGACACAGGGCACCAGGATGGATCAAGCAGGTCCGAGGGGCAGAAGAGGCCAGCATCTCAATCCCAGGATCAACATGTAACTCAGAGGGACAGATTGGGGGGGGGGGGGGGGGGGGGAAGAGAGAGAGAGAAAGAAAACACGTTGTTAGGTATGCCCTAAAAATGACAAGTATTAAATCTGTGTGGTAGGCTCGCAGAGACGAGAGTCTTTACATCAGGCATAACACACAATGGCATGTTAATATGGTAAAAAATATATCATGACCTGCTCTGGCTGGATGCTTGATTGGGTGATGGGAGCACACTCCTCAGCAATGATGAGATGCAGATGGGACCCTTAGGCCTGGCCAAGACAATTCAGTTACATTTCACCGGGTCTGGGACATGCGACAGAATGTCTGACGGCCGATTCCCTGCAGGCTACGATAACCAGTCGAGGTCCCCACCGTCTCCACCAAAAGATTTCCTGTCTGTATGGGTTTCCTCCAGGTGCTCCGGTTTCCCTCACAGTCCAAAGACGCACAGGTTCGCCTAATCGGTGGCTCTAAATTGACCGTAGGTGTGAATGTGTGTCTCTGTGTCAGCCCTGCGATGACCTGTCCAGGGTGTACCCCACTTCTCGCCTATAGTCTGCTGGGATTGGCTCCAGCTTGCCTGCGACCGACAGGATAAAGCGGCTAGAGATAATGGATGGATGGATAGTAGGGTCCATGTAGTAGTTTATATAGTTGCAAAGAATCTTCCTGAACATTGATCCAGAGGCATGCAATATATATATATATATATATATATATCTCATCTCATTATCTCTAGCCGCTTTATCCTTCTACAGGGTCGCAGGCAAGCCGGAGCCTATCCCAGCTGACTACGGGCGAAAGGCGGGGTACACCCTGGACAAGTCGCCAGGTCATCACAGGGCTGACACATAGACACAGACAACCATTCACACCTACGGTCAATTTAGAGTCACCAGTTAACCTAACCTGCATGTCTTTGGACTGTGGGGGAAACCGGAGCACCCGGAGGAAACCCACGCGGACACGGGGAGAACATGCAAACTCCGCACAGAAAGGCCCTCGCCGGCCCCGGGGCTCGAACCCAGGACCTTCTTGCTGTGAGGCGACAGCGCTAACCACTACACCACCGTGCCGCCCCACATATATATATATATATATATATATATATATAGTGAGCTATAATGTTGCTTATCTGCAGAATATGATTTCGTGAAGCAGCTGTGATCAACCGGAAACTACAGCTGTAATAAACTGCTGTATGGGCACGTGCTGGAGGAGACGCCTGACCGCGGCGCGAGCGCCATCTGTGTGTGTGTGAGAGAGAGAGAAAGAGAGAGAGAGAGAGAGAGAGAGCAGAAGAAGAGTTTAAAGCAGTTGAGACACACCGCCTGCATGGATGTATGAGATCTCTGTCACGCGCACTGAGGCGGTTTTCGGTTCCAGAAGGAGTTTGTTTTTCTGCACGGGCTTCCCGACAGGCTGAAGGTGAAAGCTCGGGCCCCTACCACCACCACCACCCTCACCACCACCACCACCCTGTGCACAATGCGCGGTGTGTATAGCTGAGGGCGGATCATTATGGCCGAGCCGGAGGCTGCGGACACGGCGGCGAGACCCGCGCGAGACTTTCCCTCCGCTGCGGCGCGTGAGAGCGATGCTGCTGCTGCTGCTGCTGCTGTCTCTGCAGACACGCGCGCGCTCCTCACCGGCGGCCCCGGAGCGCGCGGAGCCGAGGCGGTGCACAATAACGGCGGACACCGGAGCCGCGACAGCTCAGCGGAGAGGAGCCAAGGAACCGGGAGCGCACCTTGCGGCATCATGAAGGTTAGCGACTCGCTGTCGGTTTATTTATTGTTTGTGCTGTTTTAGTTGCGGAAATGGACTTCGCCACGCGCCGGATTGTCTCGCGTGCTCGCAGGAAGTCGGCTCTGCTTTGATCAGTAACATCTGTGGGTCACATTGTATCTTTGCGGGCGCGAGCGCGCGCCTGTACTGTGGTCACTTCAGTTCAGAATGCATAACCGTCTCGCGCTCCAGCGCACGCGCACACACACACACATGAAGTTTTCTTAGCAGAGTAATAATAATAATAATAATTATTATTATTATTATTATTATTATTACTGCAATACTGAAAGGTACAACATGACTACTTTAGTGTTCTTATGTGTTCTGTCCCCCCCCCAAATCATCAATCACATCTCCTTCACATGATCCAGCATTTTCAGCTGAACTGCTCCCAGGTTCCTCTGGGGGGGCTTCTGCATGTCATATCCATGATTGCATGGGTGTCCTCTGGGTTCTCCTAGGTTTCCTCCTCCCTAACATGCAGGTAAGTGGATTGACCGCGTCATTTGCCCCAGGACAGAGTGTGCCTGTGTGATATCCATGCGTCCCACCATCCTCTGACCTTGAGCCAGGGGCGTAGCCATCATTTTACAGTAGAAGTGAGGGGGACAAATTGTTCAGAGGTCTACTGAGTGATTTATCATCCTCTCGCATTCAATTGCACCTCTGCTTAGCAGCTAAAGAACCGCATAACCAGAATCTCATCTCATCTCATCTCATCTCATCTCATTATCTCTAGCCGCTTTATCCTGCCCTACAGGCTCGCAGGCAAGCCGGAGCCTATCCCAGCTGACTACGGGCGAAAGGCGGGGTACACCCTGGACAAGTCGCCAGGTCATCACAGGCCTGACACATAGACACAGACAACCATTCACACTCACATTCACACCTACGGTCAATTTAGAGTCACCAGTTAGCCTAACCTGCATGTCTTTGGACTGTGGGGGAAACCGGAGCACCCGGAGGAAACCCACGCGGACACGGGGAGAACACGCAAACTCCGCAGAGAAAGGCCCTCGCCGGCCAAGGGGGCTCGAACCCGGACCTTCTTTCTGTGAGGCGACAGCGCTAACCACTACACCACCGTGCCGCCTAGTAGTGACATAGCTAGTTATATTCTCTTCTTACCTGTGACCCTGCATAATCATCCCTGTTGGCCTCTGGTCCACTGTCTCCTCTCTCACCCTGCTCTTTCTATTGTGGCAATAAAGGTTAAAAAATATGTGGAAAGCAACATTTTGAAATAGAATTAGGAATACAGTAATAATAATCAGCAAATTCATGTACTTTAAACTTTAACTAATACAAAAAATAAATTAAATCTTAAAACAAAACAACTCTTAAGAGTACAATTTATCCAAAAAGTTACTCAAGTAAATGTAACGGAGTAAATGTAACGAGTTACTGCCGCCTCGAAGTTAGCTAGCTAGCTTAACTAACTAAATTGACATCTATTTGTCATCTTTTAGCTAAACATTATATACATTCATCAGCATTACTCAACTTACACGGTTTGTTTAGAAAAAAACTGTCTAAAGTCTTTAGCCTCTTGACTGGTTTGCTGAAGCACTGCCCAGATCTGAATTACACCAAAGGTAATCATACAATATTTTCTAAAGCGTCTCTGATCACACATGACAGCGGTGTTTGTTTGCCGCCTTAGCTCCGCCTGCTCATGATGCGTTTAGAGGCGGCTCGGAAAAACGCGTTTCCATGTGTTAAAAATGAATTGAGTGGTTGTAATGGCTGTAAAAAAGTGCGGGGGACAGAGGGCACAAATACGGGAAGTGCGGGGGACATGTCCCCCGCGTCCACTACGCCCATGCCTTGAGCCCAGTGTCCCCAGGAACAGACTGCGGATCCACCACGACTCTGAGCACTTTTGCAATTTCTACAGTATACCCCTTGCAAACTTTGGGGACAAAAATAGAATTTTAAGAACGGATAAAAGGCATGTCCGGTTGTTGAATCCCAGAATTAGATTGTGTTCGTACTGTATCATGCAGAATGTCGCTTTTTAACTCTTTACCCCTTAATGACGACCCCGTGTATATCCCATAATGACGACATATGACGCCTTGTCTAAAACCTTGTCGTTAGAATTTTTTTCTTGTAAATATGTCCTAAGGGTGAACAGTACTGTATATACATATATGCCTCGGTCACAACCGGCCGTACGTGCTCCTACGGCCAGTCTACGTGCAAAAAGCGCAAAGAAACGCACAGAGTGCTGATTTTCGAGCCGTAGACTGGCCGTAGACTGGCCGCAGAGGTTCTTTGTCATGTCAAACAAACTCTACGGGCGCTTACGTTTTTTTCAGGTTGCAAGACAAACTTACGGCCTCGTATGTCTTCCGTACGGCCGACGTGCGTCTTTCGTACGATTTGCTGGTGTCAGATTTGGGCAAAATGTCAGTTTTTTTCGTATGTCGCACTTGCAGACTCCGTATGTGTGTCGTGCGCCCCACATACGTAATTAGTGCGGCCAACGCGCGTTCAGATATTTCGTACGTCATCCATGCGTGTCAAGTAAGTCGGCCGTGCATTGGCCGTACTGCGAGAGGGCATCAATCGCAAGAAAACTCGGGTATATAAAGCTGCAAGGGTGCCTACGGCCATTTGTACACGTAGGCTTTGATTGAGAGAAAACCCAATTTCATTTAATTTCATTTCACTGCATTGCATCGCTTAAATTCAATATGCCGAAGGCAAAAGGGAAGAGGAGGATAGAAAAGGTGTCGGAGACGGAGGAGAGAGAGACGGCGGCAGAGAGGGAGGAGAGAGAGAGGACAAGGAGCAGTGAGGAGGAGGATGAAGACCATGACAGTGGCCAGCAGGCCAGGAGTTTGAGACGAAGTCTTTGCGGAGGGATTGCCATTTTCACAGTGAGAAACCAAAGTATGCCGAAATATATATACCCCTCTCCAATCGCCGCAGTGCGACAAACGAACGCCGTTGGTACGCACAACGTACAGATCGTGCGCAGTTCTTGCAACCTTCATATGAAACCTGCATGGAACGCACGGTCAGTACGATTAGCGCACGTTTGAAGGTGCGTTGGCTGTACGAATGAAGCGACAGCCGTACGTCCGAGCAGCCTCAACGTTCGACTTCCGGGTTGTACGTTGGGTGCGCGGTGATCTTACTCCTTCATGGTCACCACAACTACGTTCTCCACGAACAAAAAAAAAAAACGCAGCGATTTGGGAAACGCCAAAAATCGCATGGCCGAAAAATCGTACGTCCGGTTGTGACCGAGGCTATACAAGGGTGGCTGTAGCAACTGCTTTAAGTGGTAAAGAGTTAAAGGTGAGACTTTGACGTTTAATGGGCCTGCCTGCTAACTGCACTGTTTTATTTATTTATTTTGGGGGGGCCGGCATGGTGGTGTAGCGGTTAGTACTGTCGCATCACAGCAAGAAGGTCCTGGGTTCGAGCCCAGTGGCTGATGAGGACCTTTCTGTGTGGAGTTTGCATGTTCTCCCCGTGTCTGCATGGGTTTCCTCTGGGCGCTCCGGTTTCCCCTACAGTCCAAAAACATGCAGTTAGGTTAACATAGGGTGGCCTTGGGCTGAAGGTATCTAACCCCTAACTGCTCCCCGGGCGCTCTAGTGTGGCTGCCCACCGCTCTGGGTGTGTGCGCGTGTGTTCACTGCTTCAGATGGGTTAAATGCAGAGGACGAATTTCACCGTGCTTGAGTGTGCATGTGATAAATAAAGGTGGCTTCTTCTTCTTTTTTCCCCCCCAGAACCAGAGATTATCTTGTTTTTCTGGTGTAATGCGAGTAACAAAAGAGAAGCTATTGGATTATTGGTTTGCGTGCAAAATGACATTGATTCGTGAGGAGGAGAAAATCCAATCCATCAGTGGATCAGTCAGCTCTGTTGATCAGCTGACCCGAGGCTTCAGGAGCTTTGTTGTGCTAATTGAGTTTTGCCAGGATTGTAAGGACAAAGATGTAACTGTTTGGAACAAACAGAGGACACACACACACACACATGCACGCACACACTTTCTTGCAGTGAATATTTTTCACTTTTCCTTGCACTCACACTCACTCCCAGCGATTTACGTAGATCTGTGATTAAATGTCACAACTTCGGGAAGTGCTGTTTATTAATTTTGGAGTTTCCCCAAATCCAACCCCCTGATCCCGGCTGGGAAATTATTGTTTTGGCCAAGAGACTTTGTCCATCGGCTCGATCCATTCCAGTTTGCTTAGCAACGAGACGAAGCAGCGTCTTATTCTGTCACTCGCTGGCTTTATTGAATTCTGCTCTTGGCTGTGTGGGTGTTTTGGCACTGATGCAAGGGAGCGAGTGACAGGGAAAAGGATTGTGAGTGTTGAAAAGGCTGCTAGGTTTTGTGTTCAAACCCGATGTGATGTGTGTGGCATTGAAAACTAATCACAGACCAAGAAAAAAAAAATCTAATAATGTACTTATGATGCACATCCTTCATCTTGATTGATTTTTTTTTTGTTTGTTTGTTTACCCATCGTAATGTTTCCTTGTCATTTATAGATAGCACTTGAAGCCTTCAACACACAAACTGAATCCCGAATGATTTTCCGTTCACGATATAAACTCGCTACGTAGACGGGGTACTGCGTTAGCCTTCCTGTCCAATAAAATGGCATTTAAGATTCATCCTTGAATTAATGCATGTTGGAAAATAACTGCTAACAATACAGTAAATAACATGATAAAATACTGAACAGTTATTCCACGAAATCGAGTCGTACGTGAGCTGATAACCGGTGAGGTGCGTAGCACCGAGATTGAGTGGGATAACTGTTTTGTTTTATCCACATTGACTGGATTTTGAGAAACAGAGCATTTTTATTTTTTGCAAATGCGATAAATAAAAACTTTATACAAAACGTCAGACAAAATCATTTCCGCTTAGAATGTAAACAAATCGGTGAAATGACAGGAGCAATTTGTGAAAAATGCGATAATAATCTCATCTTATCTCATTATCTCTAGCCGCTTTATCCTGTTCTACAGGGTCGCAGGCAAGCTGGAGCCTATCCCAGCTGACTACGGGCGAAAGGCGGGGTACACCCTGGACAAGTCGCCAGGTCATCACAGGGCTGACACATAGACACAGACAACCATTCACACTCACATTCACACCTATGGTCAATTTAGAGTCACCGGTTAACCTAACCTGCATGTCTTTGGACTGTGGGGGAAACCGGAGCACCCGGAGGAAACCCACGCGGACACGGGGAGAACATGCAAACTCCACACAGAAAGGCCCTCGCTGGCCACGGGGCTCGAACCCGGACCTTCTTGCTGTGAGGCGACAGCGCTAACCACTACACCACCGTGCCGCCCTGCGATGATAATAATTCTTGAAAAAAAAGTTGTTCTTACCATCAAATACTTTATTCCATATTTTGTTGGGGTTTTTTTGTATTTTTTGGGGTTTTGTTTTTGAGCAGAGTTTTTATTTTGTCCTCGGTTGGTTCAGCAACACGCTCTGCCATTTTCTTCTTCTTCTTTAGGGTTTTTTGGCAGTTGGCAAACCAACTTAAAGGTGCATTACCGACCCCGACTGGGCTGGAGTGTGGAGCAGGAGATATTGGGGGGGGACCCACTATATTATTTAATTTATCTATTTCTGTTTCTTTTAAATACTTGATAACAAAGTGATATATCTGAATTGATGTGCTCCGCCATTTTGTTTTTTTTCTACTCACGGTATATATGAGCTGATATCCTAGTAGTAGAGTAGCCAATCGGAGTGCGCGATTGCTCATATCCAGTGAATGTGGATAGAATAATCAGTGATCTATATCAGTTTCTATCACGGTGCATCCTGAAGACTTTTATTACATTTCTTGTGTTTTAATAATGAACGGCACATTAGACTTTTTAAAATCTGTTTATTGTTAAATTCAATGTTGTGGAACATCCAAGAAATCGGTTCTTGTTACACGGGGCAGTAAATCACAGCGAAAAGGATTGCGAAGGTTGAAAAGGCTGTAATCAGAGATGACGTAATGTATGTGACTTTGAAAAATAACCATGGATAAAACATAATAATGTCTAATATTTTACGTATGATGTTCATCTTGTGATGCGTATCCCATTGGTCATCTAGTAAACGCTATCAGTTTTGAGAAAATCTGCTTGGAGGAAGAATGCTAAGAATGTAGGCATGATAAGTTGTCTAAACGCCGTGAGGCCTGGAGCAGTAAACCGGAGCAGTGTTACTCCTTGGAAAGATGTTGCGCTCCTGTTTCTCAGTGCAAACATAAATCAAACAAACAAATAAATCACTAGTGACTTCTAACAACATGACTGCCTTCTTTTGCACTTAACCTCTGAGCTTAACATCAGGCATGTGAGCTATGTGTACCATTTCATGGACTCTATTGAAATTCTGTTCTGTCACTCAGGCTTGCTCAGACAGATCTTCACACACCACACACACACGCGAGCCTCCAGCTGTGGCAGAGAGAGCGAAGAGGTGGATGAAAGTGTGCTCTCCATTTAACATTTTTCCCTGAACGAGATGAACCACTCCATCTCACTTCCCTTGTGCACTGCTGAGAGCCAGCATGGTTCACGCCGGGTCTCGGAGTGCGCCGTTCATCTTGCGTTCAACGAATTATCAATTTTGGTCCGTACAATTAGTGAATAATGAAAAGAGTAGAATTAATGGTTTCTATTAAGGATCCTGGCCAGGTGGATGTGGACCTACTCTTCACATAAACACCATTTGGGATGAGTGAAGTGTATCAGAAGGTAAATGTATTAAATCATTAACAGTGAAATCAATCAATTTTTAAGTAGAACCTCTAAGTATGGTTTGCTGTTACCTGCGTCGTCAAGGCGTGAGATTGAACAGCGCTAAACACAACCACTTTCTGAGAAGTGGTGGCTTAGTGGTTCAGGATTTTTATAGCCCCGTTCTGAAGGAGGGAGGGGTATACTGGTTTACCTCTGTCCGTCCGTCTGCATCTCCGTATTTCCGTCCGTCCGAAACACCCTTTTTCTCAGCAACCACAAATTATAGCCACTTGGTACCAAACTTCAGTTTGGGGTTCTATACCATGTATACCGTTTTCAGGTCTGTCACACATCGAGTTTCTGTTTACCGACTGAATGTATTTACGAAACATACAGCGTGGATTTACAAAATTTTCGTCACATTTTTCTCAGCAACTACAAATCACAATTGCTTGATATTTGGTACCGAGCTTCAGCTTGGGGTTCTATACCGCGTATACCGTTTTCAGGTCTGTCACACATCGATTTTCTGTTTACCGACTGAATGTATTTACGAAACATACAAGATGGATTTACAAAACTTTCTGAGAAGTGGTGGCTTAGTGGTTCAGGATTTTTATACCTCCACTCTGAAGGAGGGAGGGATATACTGGTTTACCGCTGTCCGTCCGTCTGTATCTCCGTATTTCCGTCCGTCCGAAACACCCTTTTTCTCAGCAACCACAAATTATAGCCACTTGGTACCAAACTTCAGTTTGGGGTTCTATACCATGTATACCGTTTTCAGGTCTGTCACACATCGAGTTTCTGTTTACCGACTGAATGTATTTACGAAACATACAGCGTGGATTTACAAAATTTTCGTCACATTTTTCTCAGCAACTACAAATCACAATTGCTTGATATTTGGTACCGAGCTTCAGCTTGGGGTTCTATACCGCGTATACCGTTTTCAGGTCTGTCACACATCGATTTTCTGTTTACCGACTGAATGTATTTACGAAACATACAAGATGGATTTACAAAACTTTCTGAGAAGTGGTGGCTTAGTGGTTCAGGATTTTTATACCTCCACTCTGAAGGAGGGAGGGATATACTGGTTTACCGCTGTCCGTCCGTCTGTATCTCCGTATGTCTGTCCGTCCGAAACACCCTTTTTCTCAGCAGCCACAAATTATAGCCACTTGGTACCAAACTTCAGTTTGGGGTTCTATACCATGTATACCGTTTTCAGGTCTGTCACACATCGATTTTCTGTTTACCGACTGAATGTATTTACGAAACATATAGCGTGGATTTACAAAATTTTCGTCACATTTTTCTCAGCAACTACAAATCACAACTGCTTGATATTTGGTACCAAGCTTCAGCTTGGGGTTCTATACCGCGTATACCGTTTTCAGGTCTGTCATACATCGATTTTCTGTTTACCGACTGAATGTATTTACGAAACATACAAGATGGATTTACAAAACTTTCTGAGAAGTGGTGGCTTAGTGGTTCAGGATTTTTATACCTCCGCTCTGAAGGAGGGAGGGGTATACTGGTTTACCGCTGTCCGTCCGTCTGTATCTCCATATTTCCGTCCGTCCGAAACACCCTTTTTCTCAGCAACCACAAATTATAGCCACTTGGTACCAAACTTCAGTTTGGGGTTCTATACCATGTATACCGTTTTCAGGTCTGTCACACATCGAATTTCTGTTTACCAACTGAATGTATTTACGAAACGTATAGCGTGGATTTACAAAATTTTTGTCACGCTTTTCTCAGCAACTACAAATCACAACTGCTTGATATTTGGTACCAAACTTCAGTTTGGGGTTCTATACCATGTATACCGTTTTCAGGTCTGTCACACATCGAATTTCTGTTTACCGACTGAATGTATTTACGAAACGTATAGCGTGGATTTACAAAATTTTCGTCATGCTTTTCTCAGCAACTACAAATCACAACTGCTTGATATTTGGTACCAAACTTCAGTTTGGGGTTCTATACCATGTGTACCATTTTCAGGTCTGTCACACATCAACTTCCTGTTTACCGACTGAATGTATTGAATATATGTACGAAACCTATAGTGTGGATTTTGATGCCATTTCAAAATAAGTTGACCAGGATGCTGTTTGAAATCCCTGGGGAGAACACTGCTCCTTACTTACTTGTTTCAGGGTTAATTATTTGTTGAAGTCACCATTCATAATAAGCATCCTGTTCCTTCGATTGCTTGCTTTCTGATATAAGCGAGAGCGGGGGGGGATACGTAAGTGAGCAGTAGCTCACGGTTGATCTTGTTTGGGCTACTGATTAAACGGTGAGTTCAAATCCCAGTACTACCCAGCTGCCGTGGTTGGGTCCTTGAGCATGACCTTTAACCCACAACTGCTCACATGTATCCTGTCTCAATGGTAAGCTGCTTTAAATCAAAGCATCATGAAATTGAGCAAAATGTTCTCAGATACCTGTTTTCAGCCAACAGGGAACAGTTCCTTTCTGGTTTGGGCATCGCATTTTGAACCGTTCAGAGTATTTCCACCCAAAATAAATTGGTTCACAACTTCCCAACCGGAAGCAAAATATGGCTAGTTTTTCCAGCGTGAACTGTGATGACATCAGTGGGTGTGTCATTAATTTGGAGAGGAAGCAGAGCGCAGCAATGGGAAAGGATACAACTACAGAAAAAAATGGACTGAAAACAAATGTGTCACATGCATATGTCACAGCTGTAAAGAAGGACAGGAAGGACGCAGGTGTCAAAGATGCAGATGTTGGTGGCACTATGGATTTTGCTACTGCACCACATTTGGACAAATCAGCCGAAGGTTCTACGGGCCGACCTTTAGAAGATAAAATTAAATGTTTGTCAGTAAAGAAAGCAGTATTTTACATACCAGACCATGTTTCAGACCCAAAAGCATATTGAAGGCTGCGTTACTGAAGGGGTTGATACACTCTGGAGAGTTCAATTCTGTATCTTTGCTTCATAGCATTTCTTACCTTCTATCCATCCATCCAGCCTGAGATGCTGATGTTGATGTCTGAAGAGATGTTTATTTAACATTTATGGAAGGAGGCGGCACAGTGGTGTAGTGGTTAGCACTGTTGCCTTACAGCAAGAAGGTCCTGGGTTCGAGCCCACTGGCTGACGAGGGCCTTTCTGTGTGGAGTTTGCATGTTCTCTCTGTGTCAGTGTGGGTTTCCTCTGGGTGCTCCGGTTTCCCTCACGGTCCAAAGACATGTAGGTTAGGTTAATTGGTGGCTCTAAATTGACCGTATGTGTGAATGTGAGTGTGAATGGTTGCTTGTCTCTATTTGTCAGCCCTGTGATGACCTGACGACTTGTCCAGGGTGTACCCCGCCTTTCGCCCGTAGTCAGCTGGGATAGGCTCCAGCTTGCCTGCGACCCTGCACAGGATAAGCAGCTGCAGATAATAGATGGATGGAAGGAGTCTCCAGTGTCAGTGTTTTCAGAGAAAAGGCTTCTGAACAGAGGACTTTTTGGTTTCTTGGTAGCAAATTTTTTTTTTGTGACGATAAAAGAGAGCCTGGTGAAGGGGTGGCTGTTTCTAGTTACTATAACATAAGTGATATAAGAGAAATATTACACTTTGGGCTATGCTGATATTGGAAAATAATAAACTTTGAGGTGCTAACAGTAACTCAAGTAAGGGGGAAGCCGTGGCCTAATGGTTAGCGAAGCAGCTTTGGGACCAAAATGTTGTTGGTTTGATTCCCTGGACCAGCAGGAATGGCTAAGGAATGGTTTAAGCAAGGTACCCGACCCCCAGGCTGCTCTGGGTATGTTGTATATCGCTCCGGATAAGAGCGTCTGCTAAATGCCTGTAATGTAACTCCCTTCATGTCAGGCCGTGTCACACTGTTGATTGTTTTCCTATCCCATCAAGTTTATGATGTTGCAGCTTGAACATGAATGAGTCGTGAAGGTTTAGCATTTAAAGGTCATAGGCAATGGTCGGAGGTGAAACGTAGAATATCAACTTTATTGTCTAGAAGAGCGACCCAAAAAGTGAATTCAATCTTCCTAGTGTCTAATTTGCGCCCTAAAATTGAATAAAACGGTTAAAATATACTGTTTTGCCCAATTTCCGAAGGTTTGTTTACATCTCACTTATGCACACTTTCACCACCAGGGGACCGTTGTCGTGATGTCATTCAAGCCAAACAGACCGGGAGCAGCTCTGTGTTTACCTGCGAACCGAGCACACGTGTATGGACTTTGGTCGTGAGAGGTTGTGTAAAATGTCTGAAAGCGAGAGCGATTTTGAAGTAGGAACTCTCCAAATTGAATATCAAGAGGTGAAACCATACATGTATGAACCTATGGCCGTTGCGAAGCAATCAGTGAATGTGGCTCACTGGTTTGACCGTGCGGCCTCGGAATCGGACAGCGACTTGGCCGACTCTGATCGCGGTGACCCCGGACCTCAACAAGACTCGCGCCCAAATGATTTATCCTGGTAGTTATGATAAATTCTTACTTTCATTGTAATACTAAATAAGAGCCCTTTTGAAGAATAATTAAACCGCCCTCCCTAGTGGATATAGGTAACGATTACTTGACAGTGCGCCAGTAGGCCACATTAGCCTGCCATCCGCAACATTATACTATTTATAGCCGACTCTAAGCGAGGAAATATCCCTTTGTCTCATTTCCACAATGATTGTACAGGATCCCTCAGGATTCTTGACTTGTCAGTTGCAAGCAAAGGTAAAAATGTTTACCGTCAATCTTCTACTTTTTGCTTGAGCGCTGCTGGTCGGTTTCTTCTTTGACTGCTTGATTTTGTTTCACGCGCACAATCCACTTTCTCTGCCTCTTCTCCTCTTTCGGAAAAAGCCAACCCTCTGGCTTCACGTGCCCAATCCACTCTCTCCGCCTCGTCTCCGCTTCTGGAAAAAAACAACCCTCTGGCTTCACGCGCACAATCCACTCGCTCCCCCTCTTCTTCTTTTTCGGAAAAAGCCAACCCACTCGCTCTGCCTCTTCTCCTTTTTCGGAAAAAGCCAACCTTCTTGCTCCGCCTCTTCTCCTCTTTTGGAAAAAGCCAACCCTCTCGCTCCGCCTCTTCTCCTCTTTCAGAAAAGGCCAACCCACTCACTCCGCCTCTTCTCCTCTTTCTAAAAAAGCCAACCCACTCGCTCCGCCTCTTCTCCTTTTTCGGAAAAAGCCAATGCACTCTCTGTCTCTTTTCCTCTCTCAGAACAAGGTAAAAACTTCTTCCTGAACCGGTCCTGTTGTTACAGTTCACTGCACAACAATAAGGCATGGTTTTTCTTTGGAAATTCCCGAACGCACGGCTGCACTCAAGCCAAACGGCAATGCAAGTAAACGGAAGTGGACTCAACTCAAGCGGTTTGTTTGTCTTGAATGATGTCACGCGCCGAGTGGTCACAAAAATCGCCGAAGAGAAATTTGCCGCAATCCACACTAACTTATTTTAATTATTACTTATTAACAATACTTCTTGAGACCAGAAGAAAATTACAGAGGGTTTTTTAACATATAAAGTTTCAAATGTGCATAAATTGAAAACCGTTGCCTTTGAGCTTTAAGGACGGTAGTCATTGGAAATCTGCGAGTTTGAATCTTCGCGCCACGGCTGAGTAATGTTTAACATTGTTCAGTACAGCGATTGAGGTTCATATGGATAAAAGCGTCCGGCAAATGAATAAATGCTATTTGAAAAGCTCTTTTGGTTCTTTCTGGAGTGATTTCATTTGCATTCTGTGTTGGCTTTATGAAACTGAAGCCTATCAGACCAGTTGGTAGTCGCTGAAAACGCTAAACTTGTCCAGCGCTAATGTGGAGCTCCTTATTTCAGCCATAACAGATAAAGAAGTACATAATCTGCTTCAATACACACCTTTATTTGTATTCATGTGAAAGGCTGACAGATGCTTGCAGCCTTATCTAATCAAGAGAGAAAGCTGTTGGAGTGGAATTACCGTGAGTACAGCCAAAGCAAACCAACCCAACCATGGCTGATTTCAAGCTATAATAATAATAATAATGGTATAATGCACGAAGTGAGAATGAACCTTGACTGAATATAAAGTGCTCCGATGGAAACGTAGATGATCATAGGCATTTCAAGGTCAATCAAATTCATCTCAAGTAATTGCACTTCAGTAAGGATGTAATAGTTGTAGAAAGTCCTACTGCACCTCACACAGCTCATCACTGCCGGTTTACTGACTTCATCTGGGACGTGTTAAATACACAGCAAGCCCTGACTCTCGTGTTCAGGATGGTCAGCGGGGAGGAAATGAAGTATGTACCATATAGATAAGAGGAACTTTTCATAACTCTTCAGAGATGTCCACGAGCGCCGGCGTCCGGCAGATTTCTCCTGCTACACAGACGGTCTGCTTCGGCAGCTACTCGATCCCAGAAGAAAATAAAAACTCACCCTTCAGCATTCAAGCAATTTTATATGATCTCCACTGCCCGTAATTTGCTACAAATCCAATTATTTCACCATGAAATTGTCTTCGATTCGGGTCATGACTGGAAGCAACTCCATATCTGTTGATCGATTCTTGCACTCTGATTGGCTGAGCCGGACCACGTGACCATGCTGTAGTGTATGTAGTTATGTTACAGAGCCAGGCAGCGTACTACAGAGGGGAACTGAGAAAACCAAGCATACACACACATCTGGAGAGAAATTTCATACAGATTTTGCAAGTATTTTACAGAGAAGTGGTCAGTAATTTATTTGCTGAGAATGCACCAGAAGGCATGTAAATTTAAAACTTTTCTGGGGGGGGCTAGTGATGTATTGTTTATGCCCCCCCCGCAGGAAATTTTTTAATTTACATGCCTTCTGGTGCATTCTCAGCGAATGCCCCCAGACCGCCCCCCAGCATTAGCGCACCTATGGTGCGCCATGTTGGGCTTTGCTGCCCCAAATTCCAGAACCCCATCCATTATCTTTAGCCACTTATCCTGTGTAGGGTCGCAAGCAAGTTGGAGCCTATCCCAGCTGGCTATGGGTGAGAAGCGGGGTACATCCTGGACAAGTCACCAGATCATCACAGGGCTGAAACATAGACACAAACAACCATTCACACTCACATTCACACCTACGGTCAATTTAGAGCCACCAGTTAACCTAACCTGCATGTCTTTGGACTGTGGGGGAAACCGGAGCACCCGGAGGAAACCCACGCAGACACAGGGAGAACATGCAAACTCCGCACAGAAAGACCCCCATCAACCACTGGGCTCGAACGCAGAACCTTCTTGCTGTGAGGCAACAGTGCTAACCACTACACCAAATTCCAGAACCACCTACTACTATTTTTTAGCTGGTTACTTCAGATTTTCTGCAGAACCCTGGTTCTTAGAATTGTTGTTCAAACTGTTGGAGGATTGTCCCCTTTTGTGTGAGTGTTTTTGCACTGCAGGAACTGAGAACAGTCATCGTTCTTAGAATGCTGTTTTGAGGGCCTTTTTTTTAACTTCGGGGAAGGTACTCTCCCAGGTGGCACAGTGGTGTAGTGGTTAGCACTGTCGCCTCATAGCAAGAAGGTTCTGGGATTGAACCCCACAGCCGATGGGGGCCTTTCTGTGTGGAGTTTGCGTGTTGTCCACAGTTCAAAGACCTGCAGATTAGGTAAAACAAACCAGTGCTGGTCCCAAGCCTGGACAGATGGGGGAGGGTTGCATCAGAATCAAATATGAGGAACAGAACTGCTGTGGGGGCGGCACGGTGGTGTAGTGGTTAGCGCTGTCGCCTCACAGCAAGAAGGTCCGGGTTCGAGCCCCGTGGCCGGCGAGGGCCTTTCTGTGTGGAGTTTGCATGTTCTCCCCGTGTCCGCGTGGGTTTCCTCCGGGTGCTCCGGTTTCCCCCACAGTCCAAAGACATGCAGGTTAGGTTAACTGGTGACTCTAAATTGACCGTAGGTGTGAATGTGAGTGTGAATGGTTGTCTGTGTCTATGTGTCAGCCCTGTGATGACCTGGCGACTTGTTCAGGGTGTACCCCGCCTTTCGCCCGTAGTCAGCTGGGATAGGCTCCAGCCTGTAGAAGGATAAAGCGGCTACAGATAATGAGATGAGATGAGAACTGCTGTGGCGGCCCCTAACAGGAGCAGCCAGAAGAAGAAGGGTAGGTACTCTCCCAACACAAGAACATTGAGTAATGTAAGTGTATGGTAATGAGTTAAACATGAGCCAGTTCAGTGCTATTTTGATGCCTCTAAACAAAATATAAAAATCTTCGCTAACTGTTACTGCTAATGTCACGCTGGCAAGCTGGCTCACACCACTTCAGTGTTCCTACTTCCGCTACATGATGGTATGTAGTTCTCGGGGGAGGTTTACAGCTCCCCAGTGTGTAATTCCTCTCAATACGTCCCGATAAGGTGCTTTTAGACAAAACTGTTATATCAGTGCTCGGACAACTGAAGTGCTCTGATGTGGAACAGTTTCTCGGGACACTAAAACTTACTGAATTTGCGTGTGTGCAATTCATGACATCTTGCAGTCGTGTTTAACCTTCATCCTACCAAGTGGGGTCCATCTGGACCCCGCACCTATATGTTTGTTTGCCATTTTAAAAATATGTGACATACTGCCTCACCGTTTTATGAATTTGTCGGAATTTATGTCTTAATTAAAACACTAAAGCACCGGAAGATCAGCTTTTTGCATTGTGAAGGTATAATTAATTTGTTACTGGGGTCCAACCGGACCCCAGAGTAAAGTTTATCTGTCTTTCATTTTATAATTGAATAGCACACTGAAAGTTAACTTCTTTTATTTCTTTTATGTTCCATAATGAAACTACCAAGGCATTCCTTCTTGGGGTCCGTGTGGACCCCACTGCTGCAATAAGCACAGGCTGCAAAACAAAAGCCCTAAATTATTTTACAATTACTTTTTTGTTTTAAATTCTGTAAGAAAAGACCTAAGTTGTAATCCAGAATGTTTTACAGCTGCATGAGCTGCAAAAATCATGTATATAATGTCATTTTTTTTTTGTGGCGCTATAATTTGCTACATGTATGCTAGTTATTGCAATATTATTGCAATGTCATTGCATTTATAATACATCATTGATATTCAGCCATAGTGGATTTTGTTCTTCAATAAAGTTATGTCTGTTTGCTGCATTGAATTGGTTCTTACCGCATTGATTTCAAGGTATTCCCTCCTGGGGTCCATACGGACCCCGCCTGGTAGTTTGTGTATGTAAAATTGGCTGGTAGGATGAAGGTTAAGCGTGTTCTTTATGCCTTTAGTGTATTGCTGTTATTAATACAAGATGTTCTGAACAAAACTTATCTGGTGATTTTGTCTTTATAAGCTTTAATTTTAAAGAAAAGTATCGGGGTCCAAATGGACCCCACATGGTAAGATTAAGGTGTAAAATAGCATGGTAGGATGAGGGTTAATGGCTGCTGTTCTGTAGCCCCGGTTCCATGGAGGATTTAATTTGTGCTGATTTGCCGGATCCGGGTCCTGTCGTGTACAGGGGTAGTGTGTAGTGTGGCGCCTGCACCCTGTCGGACCGTTGCGAATGCTAAGGTATGAGGTTCACCAGTATCCTGTTTGAACATGATGGAATGCGTCTCTGGTGATGAAATACCGTCTCTGTTTGTTGCAGTGTGACTCGGGAGAACATGTGGGAGCGACGTGTGAAAACGCACACGCATGTTCACAGGAACACTATGTAGAGAATCTGGGTCAGTGCTCTCTGGTGTTCACACAGGGGCCCTGTGGAGACATTCAACAATGTGTGTGTGGGTGGGTGGGCTGTAATTGAGTTCACACTATATGTGCTTATTCATTAATGCTAACTCTGCTCAGTCTGGAGGTGGAAGTGTGTGTGTGTGTGTGTGTGTGTGTGTGTGTGTGTGTGTGTGTGTGTGAGAGAGAGAGAGAGAGAGAGACTATGAGGGAAAGAGAACAGGCATTTATCAATCACTGTCTCATGTTCCTCAGTGATGCCTTTGCTTTCTTTCTTTCTTTCTTTCTTTCTTTCTTTCTTTCTTTCTTTCTTTCTTTCTTTCTTTCTTTCTTTCTTTCTTTCTTTCAAGCCAGTTTAATGTTCTGCAGTAATGCCTTTGCAGTTCTTTTATTCATTCATTCTTGTTCTTTCCTTTGTTCGTTTGTTTCTTTATTCCTTCCTTCATTTGTTTTTGCCCTTCCATTCTTATAGTTCATGCCTCATGTTCTGTAATGATGCATTTGCAGTTCTCTTTCTTCCATCCATCCATCCATCCATCCATCCATCCATCCATCCATCCATCCATCCATCCATCCATCCATCCATTCAAAATTCCTTTTAGTATCCAATAGTCACTGCACAGCTCCAGAATCTGTAGTTTGTTCCTGAACCTTGGTTACCATCTATGTGGAGTTTCTCTCTCTCTTTTTTTCCCCCTCCACATTCACATGGGTTTTCTTGGGGTTCTCTGGTTTCCTCCCACCACCCAAAAACATGCCCTAAATTACCCCTAGCTGTGAATGGGGGTGTGTGTGTGGATTGGTGTGTGGATGAATAAGTGTGTGTGTGTGTGTGTGTGTGTGCATGAATGTGCGTGGATGAATGTGCAAATGAGTGTGTGTGTGAAATGGGTGTGTGGATGAGTGTGCATGCGAATGGGTGTGTGTGTGTGTGTGTGTGTGTGTGTGTGTGTGTGTGTGTGTGTGTGTGTGTGTGTGGATGAGTGTATGCATGAGTGTGTGAACCTTGACCAAAATAAAGTGCATACTGAAAATGAACGAAAGAATGAATGAATGTTGTTGATGATGAACCCCAGTAAGTCCTGAGCTGAGCTCAGTTAGGAGCTGTGTCCCCTGTCTGACAGTGTTATTGGGAAATCTGTTCACTCTCCGTTTCCTTTGTACTCGTTCAGAATCACCCCATGTGCTCCCTTGCTCCGTTTCTCAGGAAGTGGCTTTATTATCCAGTAGCTCTCGTTCCACCTCTTGCCTGGGAGACGACCATGAAACACGACACACTTTACACTCACGTACTGTGTGTGTGTTGATATGGGATGAGTGGAGTGTTTGAGAGCTTGTACCAGGATGATTACTTTGGATGCGGAATAAATTCCAGGATCCGAGCTTGTGTGTGTGTGTGTGTGAGAGTGAGAGAGAGACTGACCTGAAGAAGCCTTTATAGTTTCAGATCAGTGCACTTCTCACAACAGGTTAAGTGTAACTCCAGAAAGGCATAATGAATAGAACAGGCCTGCTCCACTATCGCTCTCTTCACACACTCGCTCATCCTCTCCTCTCTCTCTCTCTCTCTCTCTCTCTCTCTCTTTCTCTCTCTCTCTCTCTCTCTTTCTCTCTCTCTCTCTCTCTCTCTCTCTCCCCGTCTCCCCATTTTGCCTGGAAGAGAAAAGGATACAGAGCTATCCAGTTACTCCACTGAAAGCTCGCTCTAATCATTGTACTTATGTGCGTGAAAGAAATGAAAGTAGGCAGTCTCTCCTCCTCATTTCCATTCCTCTTCTGTAGATTCCTCTTATCTTCTCCTCCTCTTCACTTTGGCTTCTATTATTTATTTATTTATTTATTTTTTACTTTCACCTGTCTGTGCGGAGGATGAGGCAGACGATCACACTGTCGGCCGAATTGTTGCACTGAACAAATTAGCCTGGTACTCAGTACAAGAGTAATGTCCTTAAACGCCCACAAGGTTGAGAATTAGTCTCAAATCAATGAGGATCTATCCAACGCTCTCTCTCTCTCTCTCTCTCTCTCTCTCTCTCTCTCTCATCTCTCTGCCTAATATCTGAACTATATGTTTAGTAGGTTTTTACAAATGGGGAAATTTCCATCCACCCAGCCCCCTCTATCACTATCAATTCATAAATCTGTCCATGAATACATTAAGCCATCCATCCATCCATCCATCCATCCATCCATCCATACATACATACATACATTTTATACTTAAATCTGCCTATCCGCCCACACTGTTTGTCCATCAAGTCATTGATCGATTCTTCCATCCATTTATCTGTCCCTCAGTAAATCTGTCTGTTCCTTTCTACATCCATTCAGACATTTATGTGAACATGTAATGGACAGATTAATCAGTCCATTCCTTGGTCCATCCATCATCCATTCAGCCATTCTGGGTACATTAATTTACCCATTTTTTTCATCTACCCATCATCTATCTATATGTATGGCTCTGTGTTTGTCCAAACATGTTTAT
The DNA here is from genome assembly GCF_027579695.1 of Neoarius graeffei. Classification (NCBI taxonomy): domain Eukaryota; kingdom Metazoa; phylum Chordata; class Actinopteri; order Siluriformes; family Ariidae; genus Neoarius; species Neoarius graeffei. Next base: position 53,080,644 of record NC_083588.1, read on the forward strand.
CTGTCTGTCCATCCATAAATATATCTGTCCATCCATTTATTCTTCCATCGAACCATTTGTTCATTCACCTCTCCAACCATCATTCATACATACAAAAATCTGCATGTTCAATACTCCTTTGCATATCCATCCATCCATCCATTGATAAGTCTATCTTTCCATTTATTCATCCATTTAACCATTTGCTTATTTGTCTATCTGACTGCCATTTATGCAAACATAAATCTGTTTATTTCTTTGCACATCCATCCATCCATCCATCCTGCTCATTCAAACATACAACTCCATCTTTTCATTTCTCAGTCTATCCATTCAGCCAAAATTCCATCCATCCATCCATCCATCCATCCATCCATCCATCCACTCAACCATCCATTGATAAATCTTTCTATTTATTCACTCCTCTAACCATTTTTCTATTCATCTGTTTGTCATTTATACATCCATAGATCTGTTTCTTTGCACATCCATCCATCCATCCTGCTCATTCAAACATACATCATTTCATCTATTCATTTCTCAGTCTACCATTCAGCCAAAATATATTCCATCCATCCACCCATCCATCAAAACCCCACCCCACCCATTTCTGGAAATGTAGTTTGACTGCAGTTTCGACAGAAAAGGAAAGTACTGGCTTTTATCCTTCAGCTCTTGACTGTTGTCTAATACAAATTCTCAGGTCTAAAAATGCTGTATCAGTGAGGCAGGGCTTGAGAGGAGAGGATGAGGATGAAGATGTTGGTACTCAGACATCCTAATGAAAGAGAAGACCGAGAGATGGAACATCTCTCCCATCACATCTTACCCTGTCTGTCTCGTACTCTCTTCAGCTCTCCTTTCATCTCTTCTTTTAGTTTCTCTTCTTTTTTTTCTGTTTTCTCTATATTTGTTTTGTTAGCCCACAGCCTTTTGGTGAAGTTTTACGGAGGGTAGAAAAGGATGGTGGCGGCACGGTGGTGTAGTGGTTAGCGCTGTCGCCTCACAGCAAGAAGGTCCGGGTTCGAGCCCCATGGCCGGCGAGGGCCTTCCTGTGCGGAGTTTGCATGTTCTCCCCGTGTCCGCGTGGGTTTCCTCCGGGTGCTCCGGTTTCCCCCACAGTCCAAAGACATGCAGGTTAGGTTAACTGGTGACTCTAAATTGACCGTAGGTGTGAATGTGAGTATGAATGGTTGTCTGTGTCTATGTGTCAGCCCTGTGATGACCTGGCGACTTGTCCAGGGTGTACCCCGCCTTTCGCCCGTAGTCAGCTGGGATAGGCTCCAGCTTGCCTGCGACCCTGTAGAACAGGATAAAGCGGCTACAGATAATGAGATGAGATGAGAAACGGATGGTGTGTGAGCTGCTGTTCCTCTGTGTACAATCACTGTGTTTAAACACTGCACTCATGCACTAATAACTGAACTCAATCTAATGATGACCCAGAGGTCAACTGGTTCCTGTGTGTTTATCTGAGTATTTGTATCCCGATTCTTTCTGTCTTTGTTCGTTTGTTTCCCTTCCCCTCGCTGTGGTATGGCTGAGAGCTGCAGGGACACGGTGTCTGTGAGAGGAGGAAGTTGTCTGCCGTTGGAAAAAAGAGAAAGAAAACAGGAAATGAGAGTAGTTATCAGCACCCTGCAAGTCATATTACCAGCTGTGTGTGTGTGGGGGGGAAGTGAAGCGGGAAGGTGTTTGCTCGTGCACATGCACTGCACTATTGCACCGTGTTGCGTGTCTCTGTTTGCATGTGTTTACTCCAGTCACATGTTTTTCTCAGTTGCTTTCTGAGTTTTTCCATCACATGTCTTCTTGACTCACCGTGTCAGGTTAGAAATGTTAAAAGCCCAAACTCGTATACGGTTTCTGTAAGTGACTATACACACACTCTGTGACCTTCAGGGACCTCTAATTCGGACAGCTCTGATTGTTCTACCTGTTCTAGGTCTCCTCTGCTACTAGTACAAAGCTCATCCAAGCTTTCAGTAGTTATTAAAGGAGAACTGAAGTCACTTTTAAACGTGCTTTATTTCTTAATTAACGTGTTATTCAATTACGTTTTTGGTTTTAGTAACCTTATATCGTGACTCGTATTGGCAACTAACTGCAATTAAATATTCTACTTATCGGCCTATTCGGTGTTTAGCCGTGTTGAATTTAGTTCGTTTGGTCCACGGCAGGCGTCGCTTATCCGCGCGATCTTCACGAGACTTGTGCGAGACTTCGAAACGTGAAGTGTCAACCAGGTGTCAGTGCCGCCATTTTGAAAACTGTTTTTGTCCAGGGTGTACCCCGCCTCTCGCCCATAGTCAGCTGGGATAGGTTCCAGCTTGTCTGTGACCCTGTACAGGATAAGCGGCTACAGATAATGGATGGATGGATTGTTTTACAACCCCGATTCCAAAAAAGGTGGGACAAAGTACAAATTGTAAATAAAAACGGAATGCAATAATTTACAAATCTCAAAAACCGATATTGTATTCACAATAGAACGTAGACAACATATCAAATGTCGAAAGTGAGACATTTTGAAATTTCATGCCAAATATTGGCTCATTTGAAATTTCATGACAGCAGCACATCTCAAAAAAGTTGGGACAGGGGCAATAAGAGGCTGGAAAAGTTAAAGGTACAAAAAAGGAACAGCTGGAGGAACAAATTGCAACTCATTAGGTCAATTGGCAATAGGTCATTAACATGACTGGGTATAAAAAGAGCATCTTGGAGTGGCAGCGGCTCTCAGAAGTAAAGATGGGAAGAGGATCACCAATCCCCCTAATTCTGCGCCAACAAATAGTGGAGCAATATCAGAAAGGAGTTCAACAGTGTAAAATTGCAAAGAGTTTGAACATATCATCATCTACAGTGCATAATATCATCAAAAGATTCAGAGAATCTGGAAGAATCTCTGTGCGTAAGGGTCAAGGCCGGAAAACCATACTGGGTGCCCGTGATCTTCGGGCCCTTAGACGGCACTGCATCACATACAGGCATGCTTCTGTATTGGAAATCACAAAATGGGCTCAGGAATATTTCCAGAGAACGTTATCTGTGAACACAATTCACCGTGCCATCCGCCGTTGCCAGCTAAAACTCTATAGTTCAAAGAAGAAGCCGTATCTAAACATGATCCAGAAGCGCAGACGTCTTCTCTGGGCCAAGGCTCATTTAAAATGGACTGTGGCAAAGTGGAAAACTGTTCTGTGGTCAGACGAATCAAAATTTGAAGTCCTTTATGGAAATCAGGGACGCCATGTCATTCGGACTAAAGAGGAGAAGGACGACCCAAGTTGTTATCAGCGCTCAGTTCAGAAGCCTGCATCTCTGATGGTATGGGGTTGCATTAGTGCATGTGGCATGAGCAGTTTACACATCTGGAAAGACACCATCAATGCTGAAAGGTATATCCAGGTTCTAGAGCAACATATGCTCCCATCCAGACGACGTCTCTTTCAGGGAAGGCCTTGCATTTTCCAACATGACAATGCCAAACCACATACTGCATCAATTACAGCATCATGGCTGCGTAGAAGAAGGGTCCGGGTACTGAACTGGCCAGCCTGCAGTCCAGATCTTTCACCCATAGAAAACATTTGGCGCATCATAAAACGGAAGATACGACAAAAAAGACCTAAGACAGTTGAGCAACTAGAATCCTACATTACACAAGAATGGGTTAACATTCCTATCCCTAAACTTGAGCAACTTGTCTCCTCAGTCCCCAGACGTTTACAGACTGTTGTAAAGAGAAAAGGGGATGTCTCACAGTGGTAAACATGGCCTTGTCCCAACTTTTTTGAGATGTGGTGTTGTCATGAAATTTAAAATCACCTAATTTTTCTCTTTAAATGATACATTTTCTCAGTTTAAACATTTGATATGTCATCTATGTTCTGTTCTGAATAAAATATGGAATTTTGAAACTTCCACATCATTGCATTCCGTTTTTATTTACAATTTGTACTTTGTCCCAACTTTTTTGAAATCGGGGTTGCATTTGAAAGAACTAGACCTTCTGCAGAAAACTTGATCATTGTATTGTCAATTTTTTGCTAACAAATGAGTAATTGGTTCAATTTAACGAATTCTCTTCTGACTAGAATTGTATCTCCCCTCTCATTTATCATGCGAATTCAGTTCTGGCGGATACTTTGGGTCGATCTTCCCTTGGGGACTAAAATTTAGTCCCTTGTTGATTTTCCTGTTGTAAACAGTTTGTCGTGGAGGTTGGTCATCTCATACATCGTCACATTTCAGTTCTGTTTGATATTTTGGTCATCATGGTTGTTTTGATGGACGGCCAGATGAGCGACTATGGCCTTGACATTCTGGTCTGTTTATATACAGGAATAGCAAAAAAAAAAAAAAAAACTCCAGCAAACACAAGCTGATATTTTAACTTAACATTGTGATACATCAGCAGTGAGCATGCAGATTTATACTTATTCATAGATCCATGCTTTTTCCTTTTTTATCAGGATAAAGGTGTCAAGATTTTTCGAGGTCCCTTTAATTAACATTTATCCGCCTCAGGCTCAGTGAATATTGGTGAGTAATAACAGAGACGAAGTCGAGGTTATTATTTACCGATATTCACTGAGCCTGAGGTGAATAATTGTTTGAGTATAAATACGCAGTTGATGAATATCTCATCTCATTATCTCTAGCCGCTTTATCCTGTTCTACAGGGTCGCAGGCGAGCTGGATCCTATCCCAGCTGACTACGGGCGAAAGGCGGGGTACACCCTGGACAAGTCGCCAGGTCATCACAGGGCTGACACATAGACACAGACAACCATTCACACTCACATTCACACCTACGCTCAATTTAGAGTCACCAGTTAACCTAACCTGCATGTCTTTGGACTGTGGGGGAAACCGGAGCACCCGGAGGAAACCCACGCGGACATGGGGAGAACATGCAAACTCCGCACAGAAAGGCCCTCACCGGCCACGGGGCTCGAACCCGGACCTTCTTGCTGTGAGGCGACAGCGCTAACCACTACACCACCGTGCCGCCCCTACGCAGGTGATGATTTAAAAAAAAATCATAGAAAAAATAATTTATTTCCAACTTCAAAAACAGGCGGCACGGTGGTGTAGTGGTTAGCGCTGTCGCCTCACAGCAAGAAGGTCCGGGTTCGAGCCCCGTGGCCGGCGAGGGCCTTTCTGTGCGGAGTTTGCATGTTCTCCCCATGTCCGCGTGGGTTTCCTCCGGGTGCTCCGGTTTCCCCCACAGTCCAAAGACATGCAGGTTAGGTTAACTGGTGACTCTAAATTGACCGTAGGTGTGAATGTGAGTGTGAATGGTTGTCTGTGTCTATGTGTCAGCCCTGTGATGACCTGGCGACTTGTCCAGGGTGTACCCCGCCTTTCGCCCGTAGTCAGCTGGGATAGGCTCCAGCTTGCCTGCGACCCTGTAGAACAGGATAAAGCGGCTAGAGATGATGAGATGAGATGAGATGAGACGAGACTTCAAAAACAGCATGTAAATGTCATAAAGGTGCGCACAGATTTGTGTCTCTTATCTACGCTGAGTCTCATAAAATACTTTGTTTTGAAATCCATAAAATAAATCACAATTCCACCTTAAATTTGAATAGTTTTAGACCAAACTTTGTAGCATCTTTAGTGCTTTTAGGAACAGCATTTTCTTTCATCGTTTGTCATTCTTCCTCACTTATGGTGATGAAGCACTTGGCTGCCATTTTGCCGAGTCGCTCAAGGTGATTATTGAGAAATAGTCCGAGTTTCTTGACCAATCAGCGCGAGTGTTTTATTTTATTTTTTTAAAAATAATCACCTGTGTTGTGAATGTGAGTGTGAATGGTTGTCTGTGTCTATGTGTCAGCCCTGTGATGACCTGGCGACTTGTCCAGGGTGTACCCTGCCTTTCGCCCGTAGTCAGCTGGGATAGGCTCCAGCTTGCCTGCGACCCTGTAGAAGGATAAAGCGGCTAGAGATAATGAATGAATGAATGAATCACCTGTGTATTTATACGAATAGTTTCTTAAGCATTAGAAGTTGTTCAATATTGATTACAGAATAATTTATTGGTTAAAATCAGCATGTTCTGAGTTATCTCCTTAAACTGCCAGATCGTTATTCAGTTATCGGTTGGAAAGGATATTATTTAGTACCTACAGTGAAGTAAACGAAAAGACTTATCGTTACAGTATGGGTTTATTTTGCAGTTCCAGAATCCTGGTGATTTTAGAAGATACTGTAGTTGGTTTATCTCCTGTGGGACCAGGAGGTCAGAAGTCAGAGCTAAGCTCAAATCCACTGAGCTCTGTATAGAGAGCGTGCACGTGACGTCACGAGGTCACGTGATATTTATTTATCTGCCATCTTGGACGGCATGGTCGCGCATAGGACTTAGACGAACCCGTTCTAATTATCAAGTGTGTGGGAGTAGATCTTTCGAGAATGGTTGGTTATATCTTGTTCAGCATTTGGCTGTACCAATAGACAAGGCCAAAAGGAGGGCCTGTCATTTTATAGATTCCCCGCAGACGAGGAGAGACGCGCAAAATGGGTGTCCGCTGTGCGAAGAGAAAACTGGTACCCCAGTTCTACCAGCCGAATTTGTAGTGAACACTTCATATCAGGTAGGTGTAATCTTCTAATTCAATACTCCTAGTACATCTGTTAAGTTGATTTTCAGATTCAATGATAACTGCATACTTAGAAACTAGACAGTCTCTAACGTTTAAAATGGCTATGCCTAGCCCTACTACCCTGGCCTAGTCTATGACAATGTTTTATCTTTTTGGCTCATATATGCCTTTGAAAGGCCAATCCATAGTAGGGATGGCGAAAACTAAAAAAAATCTTGACCGACCACCGAGCCTCATTAGCCGGTTAACCTATGAGTTTAAACAGGGATGCAAACGGTGCGCCTTTTGGCGGATGCCGACTTTTTCACGGTGAATCGTGCAGATCCGATTTTTTTTCCAGGGTGGGCGTTGGAGTGTCTGAATAATTTCATCAGAGTAAATTCTGTATTAAAATTACTAAATAAGCAAATGCCGTTACAGTCCATGAAACAGGAAGTATGAGAAGAAAACAGTAAATCAGAAAGCTGCAGACTTTTTCGCGGAAGCTGCGCAAATGTGCGCAGCTTTCTGATTTACTGTTTTCTTCTCATATCTGGAACTGAGTTTAGATTTCGAACATTCTTACGATAAAACGTCCTGCATAGTCTCTTTATGATAAACGTCTGAATGCCACTTACCCGTGAGGTTATCAAGTAGACATTCTTCTTCGGAACCTTCCAGAGGTATAGTTGAGATACCCATCCCGCAACAAAATATTTATAAGCTTCCAGGCTCTTGTAAGCTTTGAGGGCTTTGCCAGTGTAACACGATTCACGATTAACGAGAAAATTGTAAATATCGTCGTAGGCCAGATCGGGCAAATCGCCGGCACCGCAGCTCTGAATTTCCCTGAACAAGGATTGCGGCAAGTTGTACGGATCTGCAATCCCCAACCTGGAACACTTTTCCATGTAACGCTGCCTCACGTCACCTTCAAGATGCTGAACAAACTTAGACAAGTTATCGCGCGATGTAGATGGGGTATTTTCCGAATTTTCTTGGGGGTTACTCCCTGGCTCCATTACGCTCGCGCAAGGTAAACAATCCTGAAGCCGTCCAATATGGCGGAGTATACACAGACGGGTAACGTGACTGCACATCCTCTATAAAATCTGGAGAGCTCATAGGCTTGTCAGAGTGAAGCCATCTGGCTGCCATCTTGCCACTCGCATCATGTGTATTTCGCTTGTGTGTTAAACTGTCGTATCCAATCAAATTTGGCCCAAGAAAAGTATCTCCTAACTTTTTTTCCTCTTTCATTACCTCGTCTTATTTTTTTCCACTTTACCCCCATTCCTTACATATCTTTATAGCGCTCCGCTTTACTGTTTTTTTCTTTCTTTTCCAGTTCAGTCTCTGATCTTTTTTTTTTTTTGAACGGCTGTTTTACGACTATAATTATTCTTATGGAGACTTTCAGTTTTTCTCTTATGCAGTGTTTCTTTCTCTGTCGTATAGTTCTTCTTTCTTCCTTTCTTTCTATCTGTCTCTATTTATTTATTTATTATACCAACATAAAGGCTGTACAGTATTTCCTTTCTCTTTAGGACAGCTGTTGAAACGGGATTATTTCCTCATGTTATTTGCCATTTTCACTGCATACTTCTCCCAGTCATGTCTTAACAGTATTTATTGGTCATAAGCTGCATGAATATTGTGCCAGTGAATTATGTGACCAATAAATACTGTTCAGACCTGACTGGGAGAAGCGTGAAGTGAAAATGGCAAATAGATAGAAAGAAAGGAATAAGAACTATACGACAGATACACTGTATAAGAGAAAAACTAAAATAATTTCCATTTAAATAATTATAGGAGTAAAAGAGCCGTTCAAACAAATGATCAGAGACTGAACTGGAAAAGGAAAAAAAAAACAATAACAGTAAAGCGGAGCACTATAAAGATGTGTAAGGAATGGGGTTGAAGTGGAAAAAATGAGTCGAGGTAACGAAAGAGGGGAAAAAAGTCAGGAAATACTTTTCTTGGGGAAAAATTGATTTGATACGACAGTTTAACCCGCAAACCCAGTACACACGATGGGTGTGGTAAAATGGCAGCCAAATGGCTTCACTCATCTCGAGAGCGGAGAATAGGCTCTGAGCTCTCCAGATTTTATAGAGAGCTCAGTGCTCGAATCCTGTTGTGTTGTTTAGGAATGGTATCATAGTGTGTTTCCACCCATAGAGGAAGAGGCTCTAATTTCCACCTGGTGCACACGTGGATGTCCTTCTCCAACACTGCTGCCTTTAAAGCTACTTGGGATGTAAAACAGATTAACCAAGGATAGTGTCACCGTACAAGCAGCTTTCAGCTGACTCACTGGGAGAGAGTGGACACGTATGCGTGTTTCTGAGAGAGAGAGAGAGCGAGGGGGGGAAGAGACGGCGAGCGAGAGAGAGAGAGAGAGAGAGAGAGCAAGCGAGACAGACAGAGAGAGTGAGCAAGAAAGCGAACGAGAGGGGGGAGAGAGAGAAAGTGAGCGAGAGAGAGAGAAAGCAAGAGCGAGCGTGCGCGCGCACGTGAGAGAGAGAGGGTGCGAGAGCAAGACAGCGAGCGCGCACGCGAGAGAGAGAAAGCGGGCGTGAGAGAGAAAGCGGGCGCAAGAGAGAGAGAGAGAGAGAGAGCGCAAGACAGCAAGTGCAAGAGAGAGAGTGCGAGAGAGGAAGAGGGAGAGTGGGAAAGAGAGCGAGAGAGACTCAAGCACTTTAGTAACACTTATCAACGTTGGCATAGCTTCGGTCAAATACTGATCCTAATGTTTTGGTAATGTCTTGACTGCTGTTTGCTCTCTGTGTGTGTGTGTGTGTGTGTGTGTGTGTGTGTGTGTGTGTGTATGTGTGTGCGCGTGTGCGTGCACGTGCACGTGCAGCCTTTGGCTATTAAACAGACGCCTCAGTCAGCACAGAAATGCATTGCTCCTGTCTGTCTGTCTGATATCTGGAACTGTACCGTTCCTTGTTTTCATTCTAATCTGCAGTCGAACGTGCTGAGTCAGATTTGCACACTCGGTATGTGCGTTACAAAAAGCATGTAACTTGGTTAGTTCATTTGTGTGTAATGGTGTTCGCTCGCACATTGGTTGCTATAGCTACAGTGCAGGTGTACGTGCAAAAAAAGAAGTAAGCAGGCAGGCCACCTCAAAACCAACTCTTCTTCTGACCTGCCAAAGATGTGCTTATTGGAAATTTCTACCCTCAGGAAGGTAGAAAGAATGAAGAGAAATAAAAAAAAAATGATGGACGAAATGGCAAAAATCCACTTAGATGTAAAAAAAAAAAGTTGGTTGAATTTTATGTTGTTGCTGTTCTGATGGCAGACTTCCTGGAGGAAGTGGGAAGCCTCAACTCGCAATCACATACACCGTAAAAAACAATTTGCTGCTTTAACTTAAGAAATTAGGGCGGCACGGTGGTGTAGTGGTTAGCGCTGTCGCCTCACAGCAAGAAGGTCCTGGGTTCGAGCCCCGGGGCTGGCGAGGGCCTTTCTGTGTGGAGTTTGCATGTTCTCCCCGTGTCCGCGTGGGTTTCCTCCGGGTGCTCCGGTTTCCCCCACAGTCCAAAGACATGCAGGTTAGGTTAACTGGTGACTCTAAATTGACCGTAGGTGTGAATGTGAGTGTGAATGGTTGTCTGTGTCTATGGCCCAATCCCAATTCTAATTTCTACCCCTACCCCTCCCCCTTCCCCTCCTCCTTCCCCTTGGCCCTTCCCCTTGAAACTGAGCTACAAGGGATAGGGCTTGAAATTCAACCCTATTGTACTGGGATAGCCCTTCAACGATCGCATACGTCATCGCGTACCTCCGTCAGCGTTTACGTTAGCAAAACGCGACCAAATGCGTCATTGGCTGCGACCAGCCGCTACAGTCAGAGCCAGAGGCAGAACCAGAAATCTCTGCTGGCAGGGTGTGATTTGTTAACTAACACCACTGAATGGGATATTTGGCGCTTCGTGCACCACATCCGACAGAATGAGGTGTCAGAACACTCATGTAAACAATAAAAGCGAGAATAACAGAACAAAACGTACGCAGTCAAGCAACCGAAAACAATACTCACTCCCAAAGCTTTTTAGCAGCAGCTTGGATTTCAGAAATCGCTGCTCATTCTCAACTCGAAAGCGAATCAAGCGGCGTGTTTCCTCTGGATAACAACTTAAAACACGTAAATAATGGAGAAAATACATTTATGACAATCTTTCGCCGCGGGAACCGCCATCTTTCTGAAATCCGCATGAAATCTCGCTGAAATCCGCATGGCATTGTGGGAAATCACTCAAACCCCTTCGTTCGGAGTCAGCTCCAGGAAAATCTCCGTTTGGAGGGGTACAGAAGCCCTACCCCTTCCCCTACCCCTCCGCGTTAACTGGGATTGGGATACCCCTACCCCTTCACGTGAACGCGCAAAATGGAGGGGAAGGGCCAAGGGGTTGGTCCAAGGGGTGAAATGGGATTCGGCCTATGTGTCAGCCCTGTGATGACCTGGTGACTTGTCCAGGGTGTACCCCGCCTTTCGCCCGTAGTCAGCTGGGATAGGCTCCAGCTTGCCTGCGACCCTGTAGAACAGGATAAAGCGGCTAGAGATAATGAGATGAGATGAACTTAAGAAATTACTAACCAGACTGCCTTCAAATTTTGAGTTCATTGCAATTCATAAAGCAAATTAAACTGATTCTCATCGTGCTAAATTGCTATACGAGTTTCAACTCAAAATTGCTTTTAAGTAGTGCTGTCAAAAATGTCGCGTTATTAACGCGTTAACTTGACTCAATTTTAACGGCGATAATTTTTTTATCGCGAGATTAACGCTCTGTGACATGATGCCACGCCCTGCACAGCCAGAGTCCTCTGCCCTCCCCCGGAGAGCCACGGTGCTCGGTTGAGGTTTCGTTTTCCCATCGGCGGCTCCAGCCCCACTTTGCAGTGGCTGTGACAAGACGTGTTATGCTCTGCAATAAAAAAAAAAAAAACATTGGTACAACCAGTGTTCGAACTATGCCGATATTTTCGGGGGGTCCCTTTTTTTCCCTTGGGGGGGAGGGGGGGGGGGGTGCTTGCGCTTGTCTCAGAGTGCGGCTCTCCATCGTGCGCTCACTTCGGATATGCAAATGCTTCCCGTTACACACGATTGCTATGTCAATAAACATCATTTTGCCAATATTTTAGAGACCCCCCCAACATGTCCCAAATCATGTTTTCAAGGGATCTCATGTCTGTTTCAGGGGATCTCTGATCCCCCGAGTACCCCCATAGTTCGAACGGTGAGCAAGCCCATTCACTTTTTTATGCTGATAAGAGAATTACAATGGTTTTTCATGTGACAAAAATGTGCGATTAAATTGCGATTAATCGCGAGTTAACTATGACAGTCGCGACATTAATCGCGATTAAATATTTTAATCGCTTGACAGCACTACTTTTAAGTTCTCATCTCATCTCATTATCTCTAGCTGCTTTATCCTGTTCTACAGGGTGGCAGGCAAGCTGGAGCCTATCCCAGCTGACTACGGGCGAAAGGCGGGGTACACCCTGGACAAGTCGCCAGGTCATCACAGGGCTGACACATAGACACAGACAACCATTCACACTCACATTCACACCTACGGTCAATTTAGAGTCACCAGTTAACCTAACCTGCATGTCTTTGGACTGTGGGGGAAACCGGAGCACCCGGAGGAAACCCACGCGGACACGGGGAGAACATGCAAACTCCACACAGAAAGGCCCTCGCCGGCCACGGGGCTCGAACCCGGACCTTCTTGCTGTGAGGCGACAGCGCTAACCGCTACACCACCGTGCCACCCTGCTTTTAAGTTAAAACAACAAATCATATTTTTAAAGTGTAATATCATTGTGGGGTTTTTTTGGACAAATTTGAACTCCAAAGTGGGAAGAACATGGACATTCCTGCATGAACGTCTTAGTAACAAGTGAGCCAGCTAACATTCATGATCATGAGTTTATGATGTATTTACTTTCTCAAAACGGTGAACTGTTTGGCCAGTGTTAGCATTTTAACCAATTAATGCCAGGATCAGACTACACGATATTTTTGTCTTGAACAATGGTCACCGTGTCCGATTAGAGAATCAGAGTGCCATAAATTCTTCTGGTTGGGAGACACTAGAAGTTTGACCCCGAGCTATCATCGCTCATGTCCTTGTGTATCGCTAGGGAGGAGGGTCAGGAAATTCTCGATCATAGATACAGAAGCATTGGTTGGTGCTGTGTGTGATGTTGGAGAAACACATCGTAGGATTTTTCAAACTAGGTGAGAAAATACAAAAAATTATGACATGCTAGACTTTTTGTTGTTATTGACTACCCATAATGCTTTGCACCGGGGGGAGGCAGACTAAAACATAAACAAACTAAAACAACATGGTGCCACACACTGACCGTAATCTTTCGAATTTAAATCTCCCTAAAACTAACTAAACCAAAGCTTAAAGAAATCTGCAAAGCCTTTTCCGTGGACTTCGAGAAATCAGTCGGTAAAAAAGCGCTTGTAAATAACGCATCGAACACTTTGAACATCTCTACTTCAGATCAGTGTTGTAGTCGAGTCACTAAACCTCGAGGCCGAGTCCAGTCTCGAGTCTCCGGTGTTCAAGTCCGAGTCATTAAAAAAATTTCACATCCGAGTCCACTATTGATCCGAGTCGAGTCCGAGAACAAGACTCCAACCGCACCATTTGACGGTGGCTGTTTTAGCGCCATTAACATTAGTTTGTTCCTGAACATGACGTATGAACAGGTGAATGTGCTTCTCTTTATCAGGGAGTGCGAAGTATTGTGTCAGAGATGGTTGGGAGACGGATGTAAGTGCAGAAGGTGTGTTTATTAATACAAGTGAAGACACGTAAACAATCCAGAACGGCAGGCAAAATCGTAAAACGGTGAAACAGGCGATAGGTCGAGCGAGGCTATCGTAGACTCGACAGAATCAAACACGAGAAACAGGAAATCCGGGATCAGGAAACCAAACAAGGAAATAAGGCTCGGCAATGTGTCAGCAATGCAACTCAATACTTCGCAAAGTAAGTGTGTTTTCAGAGTTTTTATATCAGCGCGCTGATTGCGCCTTAATCCTGTGCAGGTGCGAGTCGTTTACGGCGCGCGCACAAGAGTCCGCTTCACGTGCGCTGTCCGGAGCACGCCCGAGAGCCTATCTGATGCACGCGCCAAGGCGTGCAGGTGTAACACTCTCTTGCGTGAAATTTGTACAAAAATTTAATGTAGATATAAATATCTTATGCCAAATTATGATGGCATGTTACAAAAAATAAAGGAAAAATCAGAGTCTCCGTCTCCAATTTACGAGTCCGAATGCAGTTAATGTCCGAGTCTGAGTCATCAGTGCTCGAGTCCAAGTCGAGTCCCGAGTCCTTAAAATTAGGGCACGAGTCGGACTCGAGTACCACAAGCCTGCTTCGGGTGACAGTGAGTCAGGAGCCTTCTTTGTCTGTCAACACGGTGTTCCAAGAGTTACTGACCTGCAGAAGAGCTGGGAAAGATCGACAGTGAAATGGTTTTTGCTGGCTGCTAGTTACGACAGCAAAGCCGTAAGAAAATACAAAACGCTTCGTGCATGGGAACACGAGCAAGGAATGCAGTCAGTCGAGTAAGTCCTGTAAACACAGCAGGGGTGTCAAATTTATTTTTTAAGTTGCAGTTGATTTTGATTTCCTTCACTCTGATTTTCCTCGAGCTCATACGCTACCGGATTACGACAATCTTTGGGCTGTTAGAGGAAGCTGTTCAGACTGCAGGGTCAAATACAGGGTGTTGTCTGTCGGTGTAAAATTTTGACGGCGAATCCTGTCTTGCCACGCTTTTCGACGCTTCGCCTCTTTATTCTATAAAACTTTTAAATCAGGATTCCTGGTGTTTTGAACAAGTTGGTGCACAGCAAAAGTTGTCCCCCCCCAATGTGAATTCGAAGAAATGACTGCAATTATAATCTGTGGTTGGTTGAAGAGAGCAACTGGACTTGCTTGACGATTCTTGAAAACGTTTCGCCTCCCCTCCGAAAGGCTTCCTCAGTTCTGTCTGACTACTAGGGAGTATCCAGTATTTATTCTCTCATGGATCATCATAGAATCCGAATGCTGATGGCTGCATTGTGGGCGGCTGATAAGATGTCGGAGGAGAGGCGAAACGTTTTCAAGAATCGGCAAGCAAGTCCAGTTGCTCTCTTCAACCAACCACAGATTACTATGTACCTGGACGACTGAGTTTCTTCACAGATATGTTTCTACGCACTTTGGGATGAGATCCCTTCGACTGGTGCGGGAGTATGAGAGGACTTCCAGAAAACTGGCAGACATCTTAGCCAGAGAGGATCGTTCATTTTTGTCAACCTGGAACGACCATCACTGAACAGAGGTGGGTGTCTATGACATCTTTTATCAGCCACCTACAATGCAGCCATCAGCATTCTGATTCAGATTCTATGATGATCCATGAGAGGATAAATACTGGATGCTCCCTATTAGTCAGACAGAACTGAGGATGCCTTTCGGAGGAGAGGCGAAATGTCTTCAAGAATCGTCAAGCAAGTCCAGTTGCTCTCTTCTACCAACCACAGATTACTATCTACCTGGACGACTGAGTTTCTTCACAGATATGACTGCGATTATACGACGACTTAAACAAATATAGCGCCTGGTTACCCCCCCCCAAGGCGCAAGGCATTCTGGGTATGTGAAAGTAGTGAGTGTTCGGTGTTATGGCATGGCCCAGATATCACATCACTGTTCTTCAATCATGTCCAACTACAAGTCCTGCTCTCATTCCCTACGTTTATATTAAAACCCGACGCTGGAAATTTGTTTGGTGAATTTTGAAATGAAAAATATGACCGCGATGACCCTGTACTGCTGCACAGAATGAGACAAAAATAACACCTGGAACGCTTTATTAATTGGTGTCCTCAGTCCCTAAACAAGGAGAACTGGAGGCAAATTTTTTTATCAAAATTCTATTTATCTCGTTTTATTAAATATAGGAATGCATTTCTGATAGCTATTTTGTCACTGCTATAGCAAGTTATGAGTGTTTGAAATACGCTCTGTAATATATCAGTCCATATGTCAAAGCGATGGCCGTAAACGAGATTCGCTGAGACCTGTGCGAGACATCGTAGGACGGAAGTAAAACGTACAGCGGAAATCAAAGCGACCAACATCTACCAACGTTGTCAAAAGACGCGCGCGCCCTCTTTCGAATGCTGACGTAATCAAGCCGGAAGTTTTCCCTGTGTCCAAAATCGCTCCCTACTCACTGTATAGGGCACTATATATTGGGGACGCCATTTTGTAGTACTGTCCGAAACCTTAGTGAGGATTATGTGGGAAATGCACTCAGGATAATATGCATTTATCACAAAAATACATGTGTTATTTACCAGCTGGGAGGTCCGTATCGTGAAATACCGTGACCGAGGTCTTAAAAGTACTGACCGAGGCCCTCTGGGCCAAGGTGAGTATTCAAGACCGAGGTCACGGTATTTCACCATACGGACCGACCTTAAGCTGGTAAATAATATATTTATTTTTTTCTTTACCAAATTCTAACAGAAAACGAGAGCGCCCGAAAGGGAAAACCGAGCCGAGCCGCCATTTTGAATCCTCATTCACGGCTGTAATGCAAATGGCTTCCTCCTCGGTATACAAGTGCACTTCCATGGCAGGAAAAAAAAAACTACATTTTGCCACCTGTGTAGTCCCCTATTTATACAAATAGGAGTCATTCAGAATTCAGCCATGTTTTTGCTCGGCGTTAGCAAATTACAGGTTTTTAGCTTCCTCCTGAAATGTTTTCTTTTATTTCTTCTTCCTCAGGGTAGTAAAACTCGCTTTCGCTGTGAACACTGTCGTTATCACTATCCATGCTGTAAAATTAATGCTATTCTCCTGAGAAATGCTGGCAAAAATTTATAAGATTTTTTAAAATCTTATAAATAAATCTTATAAAAAAAGATAAATGTTGACAAAAAATGCTACTATGTTTGTTGTTGTGAACGAGCGAGTCACCAGAGGTCCGTAACTGGGGTCCGTACCATAGGATACGGACCCGCTCGCCAGCCAATCAGAGCTCAGGATTTGGACTGCGAAAAAAATAAATGCATGTATTTTTATTATTTTGAAAACCCACCAGCCGCCTGATCTGGCACGTTTTAATTGTGCAACAGTAATGACGTAAATACCAGTGCGACGGACTCGTCCTTATCCTGTCGTCTTTCCAACTTTTCTCTACTCCACGTTGGTTCGGCGTCGTATGGAATAATCTCCATCACTGATGAAGCTGGCAAATCTCAAAATTAATCTAAACTGGAATGATATGGCGATCTGGCCGCTGTGTAAACGGTTTTCAAAATGGCGACGCTGACACTTCACGTTTCGAAGTCTCGCACAAGTCTTGTGAAGATCGCGCGGATAAGCGACGCCTGCCATCGACCAAGCGAACTACATTCAACACGGCTAAAAACCGAAAAGGCCGATAAGTGTAATATGATATGCTGATATGAGTCACGATATAAGGTTAATAAAACCAAAAATGTAATTGAATAACACGTTAATTCAGAAATAACACTCCACGTTGTTTCGGTGTCGTATGGAATAATCTCCATCACTGATGAAGCTGGCAAATCTCAAAATTAATCTAAATTGGAATGATATGGCGGTCTGGCCGCTGTGTAAACGGTTTTCAAAATGGCGACGCTGACACTTCACGTTTCGAAGTCTCGCACAAGTCTTGTGAAGATCGCGCGGATAAGCGACGCTTGCCGTCGACCAAGCGAACTACATTCAACACGGCTAAAAACCGAAAAGGCCGATAAGTGTAATATAATGTGCTGATACGAGTCACGATATAAGGTTAATAAAACCAAAAATGTAATTGAATAACACGTTAATTAAGAAATAAAGCAGTGACTTCAGTTCCCCTTTAAGTGTTGTGAGAAGACATGGTAACGTTTCAAAGTGGTAAATGCTGGACTGTCCCAACGTTTTTGAAATGTGTCGCAAGGATCAAAATTAAAATGTTTATTTTGAAAATGCAACATCAAAATGTGAAAAAAAACCCCAAAAAATGACACGTTGGTGTATTGTTCTGAGTGCAGTACAGGTCAAAGATTGTTTACTAATCATTGTTTTCAGTTTTAATTTTGATTTCAACATACCGTCCCAACTTATTCTGATTTGGCGTTGGAGCAGAGCTGTAACAGCCTCGTCATCTGACCGATTGTGCCGGACCTGAGCAGGTAACAAGTGGCAGAAATGGGAAGTGTGTGTGTGTGTGTGCGCGCGTGTGTGTGTGTTTAATGCAGGCATGCTTTGGCCATAGTGATGGTAATGGCATGTTATTTAGCTGTCAGTTTGATCCAGTCTTTTGCTTCGTGTGTGTGTGTGAGAGAGAGAGAGAGAGAGAGAGTGGGCGTGAGAGGGAAAGAGGAAGGGGTGGGGTACGCGAATATGATTTGATCTTACAAAAGACACACACACACACACCAAAATCCAATTCCAGGCTTGTCCAATACACTGCACAAAAAACATGGCACAGGCAGCATGGTCACGCTTTTGGAGAAAACACACACACACACACACACACACACACACAGACACACATATATATATATATATATATATATTAGAGATGTCCGATATTATCGGCCGACAGATATTATCGGCCCGATATTAACATAAAAATGTAATATCTGTTAATATCGTTATCGGATTTTTTTTGCCTCAAAACCGATAAAATAATGCTTGCGTTACACCCAAATAGTGCCTATGCGCTCCTGAAGCGTTTACCGGCGCAAAGATGATGACCTCATCAAGCTGCGTCTTGAAGCGTACAAACAAGCGTGGATGGCTGCAGTGACAAACTTGCTCGCTCTGTTTCAACATTATGTCTGTGGTTTGGAATTATTTTCAAGTGTCTCCTTCGGACGTTAAAGTTGTTTACTACTCTGGAAGGTCTGGACTGAAACTTTGTGCCTTCCTTGTTCTTATTGCACACTACCTTAATGTGGCATATCTTTGTTGTTGCTCATGTAGAGCAGTGCTGATTGAGCCCAGTTTATAATTTCAATGATTGCATTAGCCCAAGTAATGGGCTAGGGACACAGGCTGCTTACACCTTAAAATGTTTCATTTTTTGTACTTCACCTCAAGCCTGAAGTATTTTTTGTAGCTCAAACAAATGTGCAGTTTTCAAAATTGTGCAGTATAGTTGCCACATTGTAATTGACTCATATTTGTGCATTCATTCAATTAAGGTGATTGAGTTTTAGTTAAAGAAACAGTTCATGAGGCATCCTACAAACGCAGGCTCATTTAACACAGAAAAAAGAGTAGCCTGTCATACACTATGCCTGTTATTTTATGGCCCTTTTCCACTACCCTTTTTCAGCTCACTTCAGCTCGCTTCAGCTCACTTCAGCCCGACACGGCTCGCGTTTCGACTAGCAAAAACCAGCACGACTCAGCTCGTTTCAGCCCTGCTTAGCCCCTAAAACTCGCACCGTTTTGGAGTGGGGCTGAAGCGAGCCAAACTGAGCCGAGTGGGGCTAGGGGCGTGAGGAGACACTCCCCTGTGCACTGATTGGTGAGGAGGAGTGTCCTCACATGCCCACACACGCCCCGCGAGCGCGCTGGGATCTGTAAACACCGCAAACCCGGAAGGAGAAGAATTACGAATTGCGAGAATTTCTGAAGCCTTATGCGCCTCGCCTCATCTATACGCTCTTGCCAGTATCTGTTGGCGTTGTCGGTGACAACAAGCCACAGCACCAAGACCAGCAACACTAACGACTCCATGTCCTCCATGTTTATTGTTTACTATCCGGGTCGTGAGACTACCGCTTAAAAGCTCACTGATGTCACTGTTTGCGCTGCTTAACGACATCACCTGACGTCCACCCACTTTCGCTAACTCCACCCAATGTGTCCACCCACTTCCAGCCAGCACGGTTCAGCATGGTTGTAGTCGAAATGCAACTCCAACAGCCCCGCTCAGCTCGACTCAGCACGGCACGGCTCAGCCCAACTCAGCCGCGTTTGTAGTGGAAAAGCGGCATTAGTTGACTTTAGATGCTGCTATGTTGCACATAGTTGTTCAGGTACAATGTTTTATCATTTGTGAAGAAGTCAAATTTGCCCTATTTGTTGTGGGCATTGCCAAGATTATCTCAGGGAGAGTGTAATCCAAACTGTTGTTTGAGACAATTTAAAAAAAAATAAACATGGCACTTTTTCCCTAAATTAAGTTGAAGTATTTTTCTTATTTTGCACAGACAATGTTAACATTTGGAAAGCCTTGTTGCATTCAAGAATGCATCCAGTGGGGCATCACAATAACATTAAGCATGTTGTGTTAATTCCACAACAGGAGATATGTGATGTTACCTAAATTAGTTCTGAGGAAAAATAACCCGCATATCGACATCGGTATCGGCTGATATCGGAATCGAAAATTGAGAGTTGGACAATATCGGCATATCGGATATCGGCAAAAAAGCCAATATCAGACATCCCTAATATATATATATATATATATATATATATATATATATATATATATATATATATATATGCGCTATAAGTCATGTACGAGGAGATTGAGTGGAATAACCGTTTTATTCTGTCCACATTCACTGGATTTTGAGAAATGGAGCATTTTTATTTTTTGCAAATTCGATAAATAAAAACTTTATACAAAACGTCTGACAAAATCATTTCTGCTTAGACTGTAAACAAACCGGCGAAATGACGGAAGCAATTTGTGAAAAATGCGATAATAATAATTCTTGAAAAATTAAAAAAGATACGTTCTTACCATCGAATATCTCATCTCATCTCATTATCT
Organism: Neoarius graeffei; assembly: GCF_027579695.1. Classification (NCBI taxonomy): domain Eukaryota; kingdom Metazoa; phylum Chordata; class Actinopteri; order Siluriformes; family Ariidae; genus Neoarius; species Neoarius graeffei. Next base: position 53,101,091 of record NC_083588.1, read on the forward strand.
CTAGCCGCTTTATCCTGTTCTACAGGGTCACAGGAAAGCTGGAGCCTATCCCAGCTGACTACGGGCGAAAGGCGGGGTACACCCTGGACAAGTCGCCAGGTCATCACAGGGCTGACACATAGACACAGACAACCATTCACACTCACATTCACACCTACGGTCAATTTAGAGTCACCAGTTAACCTAACCTGCATGTCTTTGGACTGTGGGGGAAACCGGAGCACCCAGAGGAAACCCACGGGGAGAACATGCAAACTCCGCACAGAAAGGACCTCGCCGGCCACGGGGCTCGAACCCGGACCTTCTTGCTGTGAGGCGACAGCGCTAACCACTACACCACCGTGCCGCCCCATCGAATACTTTTATTCCATATTTTGTTTGGTTTTTTTGTATTTTTTTAGGGTTTTGTTTTCGACTCGAGCTTTTATTTCATCCTCAGTTGGTTCAGCAACACACGCCACCATTTTGTTTTTCTCTACTCACAGTATATGAGCTGATATCCTAGTAGTAGAGTAGCCAGTCAGAGCATGTGATTGCTCATATCCAGTGAATGTGGATAGTGCGTGTGTGTGCATAAAAATAACCTCCTTCTGTTTTTCACCATGCCGACACATGTCCACTTTTACGAGTGTGTATGCATCTGCACGTGTTGTATGTGTGTATACATGTCAACCTGTGACTGTGTATATATTTGTGTGTGTGTGTCAGTGGTCTGCGTGTGCGCCCTGAGGGTGAAATCACTCAACAGTGTGCGAGCAGAAATGCACTGTGATGGCGAAGAACAGACCTGCAGTCAGTGTTGGAATGCTGTCAGGTTGTTACCCGATCAGCTCTGTGTGCTTCAGTTACAGCAACAGGTGTATGATCCCCTGAGAACTTTGTGTGTGTGTGTGTGTGTGTAAAACCCGTCTGCTGATTAGGACCCTGGAGAAAAAGTCTCCGGCTGGATTTTCTTGCGCAATTTATTGACACAAAATTGAGCGAATTGTTCTTTAATGTGTCATCATAGTGTCAGTTCATCCCGTTCAAACTAACCCAGTACACGGTCATAATACTGACATTTCCAGTTATTTACATTTACAAGTTGGCCTAAGATGAGGAGTAGATTTTCTCCCTACTTTGGTCTTTGGACAGGTGGCACCCAGTGGCTCAAAAGATCACTCATCGCATGTGTTTATTTTACCTTTTCATTTGTCTTATTTTCATCAGGGGTGCCAATAAATAAGACAGTTGTTGACTGTCTTTCTGCAATAATATGAATATTTCATACAAAAACCCCTCAAACGTAAAGCAAATCCAGTTCCTTTCAGTGTATCCTAAGGGTTTCATTTGTCCAATACATTTCTGATGGGGTGTGTTTTAGAGCAGTGAGCAAGCGATGTAGTGGGACTGATTTTATCCCGAGCTGTCGGGAGAGTTTGTGAGGTTTTGATTGACTGTGATGGGTGACGTTAGTGGTGAGGTGGGACGGATCACGAGCGTGTGGGGAGTTGGCGCTAGTGGAGGGAAAGGCTGAGTAATGGAGCGATGCTGATGGAAGGATTTCAGGGGGGGAAAATGAAAGTTTCTATCTTTTCTGACAAAGGTCAGGGTTCTTGGTGTGTATTTCAAAGTAAAGCGTGTGTGTGTGTGTGTGTGTTAGCACTGAGCTTAAAGGAACAGTCCACCGTACTTCCATAATGAAATATGCTCTTATCTGAATTGAGACGAGCTGCTCCGTACCTCTCCGAGCTTTGCGCGACCTCCCAGTCAGTCAGACGCAGTCAGACGCGCTGTCACTCCTGTTAGCAATGTAGCTAGGCTCAGCATGGCCAATGGTATTTTTTGGGGCTGTAGTTAGATGCAACCGTTGGGCTGGTCATGTCCGTCGCATGGACGACAGTCGCCTCCCGAAAAGACTGCTATATGGCGAATTGTCAACAGGCAAGCGCTCACTGGGGCGTCCAAAGATGCGTTACAAAGACACCCTGAAAGTAGCCCTCAAACACTGCTTGATCCCGAATTCTTCGTGGGAAAGGTGTGCTGAGAACCGGTCTGCGTGGCGTTCGCTTGTCAGCTCGGGAGTAACTGCCTTCGAAAACAAACGCATCCGCGACAAAGAGCAGAGCCGCATGAGGAGGAAAGAGAGACAAAGCGCTACCTGTCAACCTGGCCAGACACCAAGGATTCCCTGCCCTCATTGCGACAGACATTTCTCAGCCAAGATTGGTCTCATCAGCCATCTTCGTACCCATCCCAACCCCCAGTGATCAGAAGTCTTGGTCCTATTCGAATACGAATGACGAACATCATCATCATCAGTTAGATGCAACCAAACTCTTCCGCGTTTTTCCTGTTTACATAGGTTTATATGACCAGTGACATGAAACAAAGTTCAGTTACACAAATTGAAACGTAGCGATTTTCTATGCTATGGAAAGTCGGCACTATAATGACAGGCGTACTAACACCTTCTGCGCGCTTCGACAGCGCATTGATACGGAGCTCAGATATCAATGCGCTGCCGAAGCGCGCAGAAGGTGTTAGTACGCCTGTCATTATAGTGCCGACTTTCCATAGCATAGAAAATCGCTACGTTTCAATTTGTGTAACTGAACTTGTTTCATATCACTGGTCATATAAACCTATGTAAACAGGAAAAACGCGGAAGAGTTTGGTCGCATCTAACTACAGCCCCAAAAAATACCATTGGCCATACTGAGCCTAGCTACATTGCTAACAGGAGTGACAGCGCGTCTGACTGACTGGGAGGTCGCGCAAAGCTCGGAGAGGTACGGAGCAGCTCGTCTCAATTCAGATAAGAGCATATTTCATTATGGAAGTACGGTGGACTGTTCCTTTAAGGTCTGTAATCCAGTCCTTCCAATCGGACGTTGTGATGTGTCCGTAAAACAAGATGTCTGCTGTTATCACTTACAGTTGTCCCTCCTCTGTCTCTCGATGTTACATTACATTACATTACTGGCATTTAGCAGACGCTCTTATCCAGACTGTCATGCAACACACCCAGAGCAGCCTGGAGAGCAGTTGGAGGTCCGGTGCCTTGCTCAAGGGCACTTCAGCCATTCCTGCTGGTCCAGGGAATCAAACCAGTGACCTTTTGGTCACAAAGCTGCTTCTCTAACCATTAGGCCATGGCTTCCCGTATGTATCTGATATAACACTCAATGCCAGCCAATATTACTGTATTTAAAGGAGAACTGAAGTCATTTTTAAACTTGCTTTATTTCTTAATTAACGTGTTCTTCAATTACGTTTTCGGTTTTAGTAACCTTATATCGTGACTCGTATTGGCAACTAATTGCAATTAAATATTCTACTTATCGGCCTATTCGGTTTTTAGCCGTGTTGAATTTAGTTAATTTGGTCCACGGCAGGCGTTGCTTATCCGCGCGATCTTCACGAGACTTGTGCGAAACTTCGAAACGTGAAGTGTCAGCCAGGTGTCAGTGCCGCCATTTTGGAAACTGTTTTCCAAACGAAGTATTGCACAAAAATGAGTTTAAATGACGATTACTGCCTACTTTTTCCAAACTTTCCTGATTGCTATCAAAACAAACACAACTTCCGGCTTGATTATGTCAGCATTCGAAAGAGGGCGCACACGTCTTTTGACAACGTTGGTAGATGTCGGTCACTTTGATTTCCGCTGTATGTTTTACTTCCGTCCTACGATGTCTTGCACAGGTCTCAACGAATCTCGTTTACGGCCATTGCTTTGACATACGGACTGATATATTACAGAGCGTATTTCAAACACTCATAACTTGCTCTAGCAGTGACAAAATAGCGATCGAAAATGCATTCCTGTATTTAATAAAATGAGAAAAATAGAATTTTGATAATAATTTTGCCTTCAGTTCTCCTTTAAATGTTTTTATTTTCAATCCATCCATCCATTATCTGTAGCTGCTACTGGGGGGGGGGGGTTGAAAATTTCATCTTTTTTGGTGCAGTCTGGTGACTTCTGGAGCTGCAAATGAGCCTTAAAAAGCAATGAAAGAAAGCATTAATTTCAAGTGTGAATTATATTTTATGAGGCATTTAACACATTTTATTTACTAGCATAATAAAATGTTAGAGCAAAGTTTAAATTTAGTTTCTTATTCATTAACCAGAACTTTACAAATCAGACTGTAATTATCAATAAAATCTTCTACAAATTCCTGTGATAAAAGCAAAAACCTTAAATTAAAATTTCTAGTGCATCTACGACAGAAAACAAAATCCAAATTGCTGCAGTCGAGTCCTGTTACACAGAATACATCTTTACTAAATACAGCAAAGATAACACGAGATTCAGCCGACTCTGAAGATTAATATTATGAAATATTATTTCATAATATTAATAAACTCGCTTTTCCTTTTATGTTTAGTAACTTATTAGTTTCATTTTGAATTTCATTTCATAGATTTCAAGACTCTTATTTGTTTTTCATATGTGTAAGCTTCCGATGTATATAGATTTTATTTTATAATTTTTATTTGTTTCTTTCATTAGTTAATTTTGTTTGCTTATGTATGTATACCGGGCAGCATGGTGGTGTAGTGGTTAGCGCTGTCGCCTCACAGCAAGAAGGTCCGGGTTCGAGCCCCATGGCCGGCGAGGGCCTTTCTGTGTGGAGTTTGCATGTTCTCCCCGTGTCCGCGTGGGTTTCCTCCGGGTGCTCCGGTTTCCCCCACAGTCCAAAGACATGCAGGTTAGGTTAACTGGTGACTCTAAATTGACCGTAGGTGTGAATGTGAATGGTTGTCTGTGTCTATGGCCAAGTTTACATTAGACCGTATCTGTTTCGTTTTCTTCGCGGACGCACTGTCCGTTTACATTAAAACGCCTGGAAACGCCGGGAAACGGGAATCCGCCAGCGTCCACGTATTCAATCCAGATCGTGTCAGCTCCGGTGCTGTGTAAACATTGAGATACGCGGATACGCTGTGCTGAGCTCTAGCTGGCGTCGTCATTGGACAACGTCACTGTGACATCCACCTTCCTGATTCGCTGGCGTTGGTCATGTGACGCGACTGCTGAAAAACGGCGCGGACTTCCGCCTTGTATCACCTTTCATTAAAGAGTATAAAAGTATGAAAATACTGCAAATACTGATGCAAATACTGCCCATTGAGTAGTTATGATTGTCTTTAGGCTTGCCATCCTTCCACTTGCGAGTGGTAAGTGATATGCACTGGGATCACACACACAGCGGCTCAGTCCCGAATCAGTGGTTGTGCACTTCACTCGCACGCTCTGTGAGCTGCGCAGGGCCGGAGTGCGCACCCTCCAGAGGGCACTCGCTGTTCAGGGCGGAGTGATTTGGAGCGCAGGATGCCTGCGGAGCCGAGCGTATCCGTGTATCGGTGTTGCTGTGTGCACGCAAATCATGTATTGGTGTTGCTGTGTGCACGCTAATTGTTTTAAAAACGTTAATCTGATGATCCGCTGATACGGTCTAATGTAAACATGGGCTATGTGTCAGCCCTGTGATGACCTGGCGACTTGTCCAGGGTGTACCCCGCCTTTCGCCCGTAGTCAGCTGGGATAGGCTCCAGCTTGCCTGCGACCCTGCCGAACAGGATAAAGCGGCTAGAGATAATGAGATGAGATGTATGTATACCTTAATTACAACGCTAGCATTCTCATATTTCATTTCATAGGTTTCAAGACTTTTAATTGTCTTCATATGTGTAAGCTTCCGATGCATATAGATACTTTATTATATAATTTTGATTTTTTTTTCATTAGTTAATTTTGTTTGCTTATGTATGTATACTTTAACTATAACGCTAGCATTCTTATATTTTTAAGTTTTGGGCGGAGGCCCATGAAAAACCATATAGGTTTCTGGCCTCCCCTGCATGTTTTTTTTTTTTTTAAATTGCTATTATTATACGATTTAATGTCCTTTATACATGCGAATAAACAATAACAATATACAACTGAAAATAATAGATGCCTTTAACAAGCTTTGATTTTACAAAATCTACATAATGCAAATGTTACATCACAAAATGTTAGGAATCGTTTTGATTCCTTTAAAAAGTGCAATAAACAGGAGATAAAATTAAGTGAAATTAAGTTACAAATGAAAGAAAATGTTCCTGTAGTTACTTGAAATGTAAATACTGTAAACAACAAAAACAAATTCAATAATAATGGTAGTTTATGAAAGTACTATTTAAGATAATGCAAATCTTGGCGAAAGAGAAACCAATCGAAACCGAAAGAGAGAAAGTGATGATCATGCTGTTACCATGGGAACAGTCTTTTATGAATGTGGAAGTGGGCTCTCAGCGCGCCGAGTCCGGTGTGACTGAGGAAGGGGACAAGTTTTATGTTTCATCCAATTTAGGGAATTTAAAAATTATAATATTATTTGGCAGTGGGCACATAGGAAAGTGTAAAGTTTCTGTCAATATGTTTATCAGGCTTGGATGGAAAAAAAAACTCACGAAGATATTTATCTAAATGCATGACCTACTCATTATAAACCTGCTGAGCTTCGCTGGCGAAGCTCTCAAAACTCATTGTATTTTGTTTCCATTCAAGCCTCGTTTCAAAGTCTGACCAATAAGAACGCTACGTTTTTGGCGGTAAATTTGATTTTCTTGATTTACCTTCCATATATGGAAAGCGCGCACGTCGGGGACGCCCTGGGGAACCTCTGATTGTCAGCAGAAATGTCCACAGAAATGCACAAAATTACTTCACAAAACAACAAAATTTTGGTTGGCACAGGTTAGCGTAAAACTTATAGGCTGTGTTTGGGGATTTATAACTGTTTTTTTTGAGAATTGGCCGTGTAAAGCATGGCTCACTAGCTAAGCCTGTGTGTGTGTGTGTGTGTGTGTGTGTGTGTGTGTGTGTGTGTGTGTGTGTGTGTGTGTGTGTGTGTTATTAGGTTTAGATTAGGTGGCACGTTTGCTATAAAAGTCCCTGTGAATTAGCTGTTACAGTAGAAACTATAATGCATTAATATGAACTAGTGCTGTCAAGCGATTAAAATATTTAATCGCGATTAATGTCGCGACTGTCATAGTTAACTCGCGATTAATCGCAATTTAATCGCACATTTTTGTCACATGAAAAACCATCGTAATTCTCTTATCAGCATAAAAAAGTGAATGGGCTTGTTTTGTACCAATGTTTTTTTTATTGCAAAGCATAACACGTCTTGACACAGCCACTGCAAAGTAAAACCTAAGCCGAGCACCGGGGCTAGCAAAAGAACCATGAGTGTAGTGATCTCCTGCTTGAGTTAGTCTACAACTCTAATCAGAGAGACAGGTTACACAGTGATGGTAGGCTTGACATGCTTGATTATAATATAAAGTACCCTATTATATTAAGTTGTTCGTTGATAAATATTGCATTGAATCTGATCTTTACTGTTTCAGCTCACTTAACACATTTTGTACTTTTACACTTTCTGCCTGTTGATGCGTCGCGCTGTCCAATCAGAGGCGGCCAAATTTGCATATTACAGGAAGGATTTCTGGGACAGCATTGAGCTTACAGTTCAGAGGGATCTGGCTTCTTTAGACGCTGTCTTCTTAAAACTGAATAAATATTTAAAAAGAGCCAAATGAGCCAGTCTTTTGAACGGCTCTTTTCAAAGAACGGATCACAAAGATGCGGATCCCATCAAAGAGCCATAAATCCCATCTCTACTAGCGCGCCCTGCCTGCACTGGTTCTTTGGGGGAGGAGGGCAGAGGACTCTGGCTGTGCGGGGCGTGGCATTACAGTCTAGCTGCTATCGTTTTTCTAAGCAAAGTCTCTGTTCCAAGTTCCTGGCAGTTTCAAAAGCTTATGAAAAACCTACATCATGTCACAGAGCGTTAATCTCGCGATAAAAAAAATTATCGCCGTTAAAATTGAGTCAAGTTAACGCGTTAATAACGCGACATTTTTGACAACACTAATATGAACACATTGGATGGCACGGTGGCGTAGTGGTTAACACTGTGGCCTCACAGCAAGGAGGTTCTGGGTTCAAGCCCAGTGGCCGACAGGGGCCTTTCTGTGCGGAGTTTGCATGTTCTCCCTGTGTCTGTGTGGGTTTCCTCCGGGTGCGCCAATTTCCAAAGACGTGGTTAGGTTAATATATTGACCTGAAGGTTGGGCTGAAGTGCCCTTGAATAAGGCACTGAACCCCCAACGGCTCCTCGTGAGCTGTAGCATAGCTGCCCACTGCTCTGGGTATGTGCGTGTGCTCATTGCTCACTTGTGTGTACATGTGTGTGTTCACGGTTTCACATGGGTTAAATGCAGAGAGGAATTTCACTCTGCTTGAGTGTACGTATGGGAAATAAAGGCTTGGTTTTCGTCATGTATTATTAACCTGCAGTTCAAATCCATCCATCCATCCATCCATCCATCCATTATCTCTAGCCGCTTTATCCTGTTCTACAGGGTCGCAGGCGAGCTGGAGCCTATCCCAGCTGACTACGGGCGAAAGGCGGGGTACACCCTGGACAAGTCGCCAGGTCATCACAGGGCTGACACATAGACACAGACAACCATTCACACTCACATTCACACCTACGCTCAATTTAGAGTCACCAGTTAACCTAACCTGCATGTCTTTGGACTGTGGGGGAAACCGGAGCACCCGGAGGAAACCCACGCGGACACCGGGAGAACATGCAAACTCCGCACAGAAAGGCCCTCGCCGGCCACGGGGCTCGAACCCGGACCTTCTTGCTGTGAGGCGACAGCGCTAACCACTACACCACCGTGCCGCCCGCAGTTCAAATCATAACCGTTATAACCCGAATTATTGCGATGGAAAATTTATGTCAAAACCTTCTGACCAATCAGAATCGAGAACCCAGCAGCGCTGTGTTGTGAACTGGTATCTAGACAGACAGCTGGAATGGACTAAACGACGTAAATCATTGACGCACCTCGAGTCAGAGGGCGAAGGTCAGTGTGATGGAAATGTCTGTTCTGTGGTTACAGATTTGAAAACAATTTTAAAATCAAATCTTGGTGAAGTTTACTGGGCGACTGGTGACTTCCCAGTAAGGCTGTTTAGAGGACCTTGTGGTAAAAGTGGCGTTGTTATATAAGCACAGTGATTAATCACTCGACTAACATGCTGAAGTTAATGTGACCTACTTGTAAGACACAGAGTTAGATTCTTGTTGTATAACATCGATGGTTAATGTATGCGAATAAAACGGTGTGGTACATCAAAGCTGATCGTGTCATTTGTTTTGGAATGTGAATTTTTTTCATACTGATGAAAACGTGTGTGTGTGTGTGTGTGTGTGTGTGTAAACAGGTCAAAGTCTTTCTTTTCCTCAGATTTGGAGAAGGAGAGGGCTGTGCTTTCCATCACTCTCTCGGGCGCAGCAGGGAGAGAGGAGAAAATGTCTGTAATTACTATAAAAAGGGGAATAAAAACCCCTCCGAAAGAAACTGAGTGTGTTAGTGGGGTGTTTAGAAGACACACACACACACACACACACACACACACACACACACACACACACACACACACACACACACACACACAGAGACAATAAATAACTGGCATGATCCCTGTAGGCTGAGAGTGAGTCAGCCCTGCCACACACACACACACACACACACACTCTCTCTGATCCAAACACAGAACCTCCTACACACACGTATACAGATGCACCGTCACACACAGGTACACACAGACATATACACACACTCCTACACACACTGACTCCAAACAGAGAATCTACTCCACACAAGTATACTGATTCACCATCTCATCTCTCACACACACACTTAAACAAATGCACACACGCTCCATCTGTTACAGAGCATGCTCCTATTGCATGTGATAAATATGCAAATGTCCATACAGGCAGTCACTGAACACCCAGGATGGTGTGATGGTCTGAGTGAGAGACGTGGAAGATGGGGGGGGGTTGTTAAGACGGTGGACAGGGCAGGGAGTGTCCATTAGATGAGGAGATGAGTGTAACCAAATCCGATTAACGAGACATATATCAAACAAACGTCGACACTAATGCTTTCCCCTGAGACTGCACACATGCATGCATTACACACACATTACACACATATTACACACACGTGCACATTTTGTCTGTTTTTTTTTTAAAGTAACACAACTCGGTACATTTTACAACCACTGAAGACAAAAATGACAGAAACGAACCGTTATGAATCCAGGTTGTGTTTGTGTATCACTTTAAACGACGGATAATTATGACAGAGCATATTCATTTAATTCCGGTGTAATAATAATAATAATAATAATAATAATAGAAACCGGTCCTTCAAAAGCCGATCCAATTTCATGGAGCAGCTAATCCCAGGGGCGGCACGGTGGTGTAGTGGTTAGCGCTGTCGCCTCACAGCAAGAAGGTCCTGGGTTCGAGCCCCGGGGCCAGCGAGGGCCTTTCTGTGTGGAGTTTGCATGTTCTCCCCGTGTCCGCGTGGGTTTCCTCCGGGTGCTCCGGTTTCCCCCACAGTCCAAAGACATGCAGGTTAGGTTAACTGGTGACTCTAAATTGAGCGTAGGTGTGAATGTGAGTGTGAATGGTTGTCTGTGTCTATGTGTCAGCCCTGTGATGACCTGGCGACTTGTCCAGGGTGTACCCCGCCTTTCGCCCGTAGTCAGCTGGGATAGGCTCCAGCTTGCCTGCGACCCTGTAGAACAGGATAAAGCGGCTAGAGATAATGAGATGAGATGAGCTAATCCCAGTCCGACAGATAGCCAACGCTTGCTAACAGTCTGCCTTTGAACATCGTCGCACCATGGAGCCATAGAGCTCCAGAAGCACCGTGCGTAGCAAACACACACCATAGCACAGAGAGCCAAGTAGCCCTGAGACTCCGAGCGACTGCACCAAACACGCACATGGAGAGTTAAAGGAGCACAACACAAACTTCTCTGGCATCAACAAAACGACAGGCACGTCGGAAGTGATCAGACCCTGCAGATTTTCCCCAGACAGTCAGGACACACGGGAAATCAAGGCCAAAGGACTCAAGATTGGGTCTGAAACTCAGCAACAAGCAAAGGAAGAGAAGCGTTAAAATGATCAGACTAAAGACGGATGCAAAGTAAACATCGGACATAGAAAGAACACGAAAGAAAAGTAACATCTTAGCAAGCGAAAGAAAAACTGTAGCTTCTATGAAAACCCTAATCTTTTATTTTGTATTGTTTGATCACAGTAGAAGGTGCGATTCAGAACAATGGATCAGGATCAGGACGGATCAGCACTTTTTGCTTTTGCAACTACAGTTTTAATTCGCCTTTTCTTTAATTTGTCACATTTTTATCCCCCGCTGCCCGAAAGGCCCGAAGGGGGATTATGTCGTGGTGATGTCCGTCCGTCCGTCCGTCCGTCCATCCATCCGTCTGTCCTGGGAAGGATACTCACCTTCTGAAATCCTGTATTCTTGGCCCTATCCTCTTCTCCCTCTACCTTTTGCCATTAGGTTCCATTTTAAAGAAATATAACATCTCCTTTCATTGTTATGCTGACGATACCCAGATTTATATGCCACTGAAGCCCACTAACTCCCAGTCAGTTTCTAAGCTCATTGATTGTCTTGAGGACATTAAAGCCTGGATGTCCTTGAATTTTTTAAGTTTAAATGAAAACAAAACTGAGCTTTTACTCTGCAAACCCAGCAAGGCCTGCAAAAATAACTTGGACCTTGGCCCTCTGAGTCTTTTTGTCAAAGATTCAGTAAGAAATCTAGGTGTAATTTTTGACTCGGACTTCAAAATCTCATCTCATCTCATTATCTCTAGCCGCTTTATCCTTCTACAGGGTCGCAGGCAAGCTGGAGCCTATCCCAGCTGACTGCGGGCGAAAGGCGGGGTACACCCTGGACAAGTCGCCAGGTCATCACAGGGCTGCACATAGACACAGACAACCATTCACACTCACATTCACACCTACGCTCAATTTAGAGTCACCAGTTAACCTAACCTGCATGTCTTTGGACTGTGGGGGAAACCGGAGCACCCGGAGGAAACCCACGCGCACAACATGCAAACTCCACACAGAAAGGCCCTCGCCGGCCCCGGGGCTCGAACCCAGGACCTTCTTGCTGTGAGGCGACAGCGCTAACCACTACACCACCGTGCCGCCGACTTCAAAATGGAGAAACAAATAAATACTGTTGTCAAATCTAGTTTCTTCCATTTAAGACTCCTATCAAAGGTCAAACCTTTTCTATCTCCTAGTAATCTGGAGACTGCTATACATGCTTTTATTACGTCCCGCCTTGATTACTGTAATGCTTTGTATGCTGGTCTTGGCTGCTCTTCTTTGTCAAGGCTCCAACTAGTTCAGAACGCTGCGGCACGGTTCCTGACCAGAACACGCAAGCGTGAGCACATCACACCTGTTCTGAAGGCTCTCCATTGGCTCCCTGTGCGTTTCAGGATACATTTTAAAATTCTGTTGTTTGTTTTTAAGTCTCTGAAACATTTAGCCCCATCCTACATAGCAGACCTCCTTCATCATCATATATACACCCCTGAGATCACTGAGGTCCTCTGACCAACTACTGCTAACTGTCCCACCCTCTAGACTAAAGAGTAGGGGGGATTGTGCTTTTGCAGTTATAGGCCCCAAACTATGGAATGAACTCCCACTGCATGTAAGGCTTGCCCCCTCAGTGCCCATCTTCAAGTCCCGCCTGAAAACACACTTTTTCTCCCTGGCGTTTGACTCTCTATGAGTGGTGTGATGTTATGTGACTTGGTATAGTGAAGATCCATGTCTGTTGTCCATGATTTGCTTTTAGGGTCTATGTGTGATCTTATGTCTCTGTCCTTTATCTGCTTTTAGGTCTTATGGGCAATTCCATGTAAATGTCAACCTCACCATGCAAAAACAAAGCAACATGTAATACATCAAAACCACTCCCAGAGATCTCACCTAGGCCTGTATTTTACAGATGTGAATAAGTTGAACCAATTTGTCACAAGAATTGTTCCCTTCGCCTTAATATGTCAGTCTTTCTTTCTTATAATGTAAACCCCAAGCTAAAATCAACTTTGATCATGTACAATTCTATATTATTGCCACAAGCCACAGAAATGTATGCTAAAATCCACAAAACAGCAAAACAATAGCCATCCTAAATATTATTTAAGAACTTTGATAGTTTTAGCTGATATTTAGAGAGTTTTTCAAAGGGTTATGGTGGTTAAATTGCTGATTTTCTAAACATATGCCATGTCTATTTCAGACGCGTCACATCCGTAACGGAATTTCGTCACATCCATAACGCTGACTTTTCCTTCCGAAACTCTGCATGAAATACAAAATATTTTAAACAAAGATTTTTTAATATTCACCTTGGACCCCTCTATCAAATGGATATCTCCATTTCGACATTAGGTTTACAATTTCACAGAGTTTGATAAAAATGTACAGTCACCCAAGAAAAGTGATACTTTTTCTGTCACATCCATAATGCATCTTTTATTGGCATTTTCTGGCATGCCCTAGATGTACTATGGGAATTGTTCTTGTTCTGTCACTTCTCCAGTATGGTGCAGCCTTAAAATATGCAACACCTGTTTAAATACTGGGAGACAATAAAACATGCACTGGGTCATTTGTTGCCATTTTGAGTTCAAGTGTCACGTCCGTAACGCTGGAATTGCTCCTATATATGATTTTTATGTAGCTATATTCACTTCATTCTTACTTATTTTTATTTATCTATTTAATTACTCTTATCTTAGATGGACTGTACAGCACTTTGGTCAACTGTTGTTATTTTTAAAGGGCTTTATAATAAACCTGAACTTGAACTTGAAACCAACTCCTCTCACAATTTTTGGAGGAATTTCACAAAAGTTGGCAGGATTCTTTGTTATATGTCGGTAATACGCATATTGTAATTACGTTCAATTCAGTTGCATTTTACCAGAGTTACAGCCCTTAATTAACAAAATTGTGCTTTGACAATTTCATGAGGGTGTACAGTACGTTCTTCTGAAATCAACTCCTCTCACAATTTGTAGAGGGATTTCACCAAACTTGGCAAAAGGCTTCGTTATATGACAGTTACACGCAGATTGAAATTTCGTTTAATTTGGGCAGTTTTTACCAGAGTTATGCGCTTGATTATTAACAAACTTGTACTTTGGCAATTTCATCAAGGTGTGCTTGCTTTCTAAAATCAACTTCCCTCACAGTTTTTGAAGGAATTTCACAAAACTTGACAGGATTCTTTGTTATATGTCGTTAATACGCGTATTGCAGTTTCATTCAATTCAGTCGCATTTTACTAGAGTTATGGCCTAGGTGCCAGCGGGGGATATTGTGCTCTCCGAGCACTCTTGTTAAGTTTTCCTTCGACTCGGACTCGCATGAGATTTACGATCATCCAAATATTTGAAAATTCAGCCTATTTCCTTGCCTTTTTTCCAAATTTCAGATTTGAAATATACATGCATTATATTGGCTGATATTTAGCTCATCTCTCCATAAGGCCGTATGCGCTGTTGCCATGGCGTGGCGTCTGTCGTCCACAATTCTGTCAAATCGTATCTCCTCCGTCAGTTCTCCACAGATTTCCGTTCCGATCGTTTTGTTTGAAAGAACTCATCACTCTGCACAACACTTGGTCGTCGTTTTGTCAAATGTTTTGCTAACGATTTAGTAATTAGGCCAAATTAATTAATTTTCCAGGTCACTCATCTGATTTCTCATCCGATTTCAGTTTTGGGTAGATCTTCCCTTGAGGAACAAAACTTGGTCATGTGTTTGTTGATTTTCCTGTTGGAAACAATTTGTTTACAATTTTGTTTATTTTCAGTTAAATCATGTCTCCTCCCTTCATCAGTTCCCAATGGACTTCAGTTCTGATTGTTTTTCGTTTGAAAGAACTGGACCTTCTGCACAAAACTTGGTCATTGTATTGTCAGTGTTTTGCTAACAAATGAGGAATTAGGTCAACTGAACACATTTTCTTCTGACTAGAATCGTATCTCCTCTCTCATTTATCATGCAAATTCAGTTCTGATCGATGTTTTGGGTCGATCTTCCCTCGGGGAACAAAATTCAGTCCTTTGTTGATTTTCCTGTTGTAAATAATTTGTCGTGGAGGTTGGTCCTCTCAAACATTGTCACGTTTCAGTTCTGTTTGATGTTTTGGTTGTCATGGTTGTTTTGATGGCAGGCCAGATGAGCGACTACGGCCTTGACGTTCTGTTTTTTCCTTTCCAATTTTTAATTTCGAATTGATTTCTAGAAAGAAAGAAAATGATCTGCCAATAAGAAATTTCAAGCTTGAAATGAGGAAAAGCATCAAATCAAAGGCTGAATAACTGCATCATTGATTTATAATAATCTTATAATAACGCTAAGACATTGTTTTTACAAAGGAAGAGAGAACAGACGGAACCCGGAAATGGAAAAGAAAGGTATTGTGTAGGATGGCAGTGGCACCCAAGTGGAAAACTAATGACAAGAGAAAACCAAACTTCATTGACTCACCAAGATGGAGTTGGGTGATATGGCAAACATAACCATATCATATCATCATGCTTGCTACAGTTGAGTGCAAAAGTTTGCATCTCCCATGGACTTTGGGTGCAAAATAGGAAATTGTACCTCAATTCTACAGGTTTAATTTTATCTATGAAAAAATAATACAGTTTAATGAGACCATGGCCATCTTTGAGAAGGACGTTCGATACAGTTCTTGCAGTTTACCCGATATTAAGACACTTATACCCATGTGCTCCTGAATCCTTACCTCTGATTGGTCGGATTGGTGTTGATTAATACTCTATGACAGCAACACTGACAAGGTAATGACAACTTTGTATTAATACGCTTGTTCAAACACATCATCCTTTCTATAATAATGACTGTAAAAAAACAAAACGAAACATGGACCGTGTGGCTCCATGTCCTTCTGTTCTATAGAAATGAAGCCAAATTTCCTTGGCCGTGTTGTCAAATTTGGAGCTGGAGTCTGCACGGGAGAGACGGAAGAATCGAAGTCAGGTATAGTGACTCATTTGTTAGGCCCCACACCCTTCTCTCAATACCAAAGTCCAGCGTGTTGCCAAGGCTGTCAATCACTTCATTCCCAAGTGTATCCATGCCTTCTTAGGACATATGTTTAAGGGGAAGCCATGGCGTAATGGTTAGAGAAACAGCTTTGGGACCAAATGGTTGCTGGTTTGATTCCCTGGACCAGGAGAAATGGCTGAAGTGCCCTTGAGCAAGGCACCTAATCCCTAACTGCTCCCCAGGCTGTCCATTGCTGTGGGTATGTCAGGGTCCCCTATTGGCCCTTTTCCACTACCCTTTTTCAGCTCACTTCAGCTCACTTCAGCTCACTTCAGCCCGACACGGCTCGCGTTTCGACTATCTAAGAAGAGCACAACTCAGCTCGCTTCAGCCCTGCTCAGCCCCCAAAACTCGCACGGTTTTGGAGTGGGGCTGAAGCGAGCCAAACCGAGCTGAGTGAGGCTAGGGGCGTGAGCAGACACTCCCCTGTGCACTGATTGGTGAGGAGGAGTGTCCACACACGCCCACACACGCCCCGCGAGCACGCTGGGATCTGTAAACACCGTAAACCCGGAAGAAGGAGAATTACGAGAATTATGAAGCCTTATGCGCCTCGCCTCATCTATACGCTCTTGCCTTTATCTGTTGGCGTTGTCGGCGACAACAAGCCACAGCACCAAGACCAGCAACACTAACGACTCCGTGTCCTCCATGTTTATTGTTTACTATCCGGGTTGTGAGACTACCGCTTAAAAGGTCACTGATGTCACTGTTTGCGCCGCCTAACGACATCACCTGACATCCACCCACTTTCGCTAACTCCACCCAATGTGTCCACCCACTTCCAGCCAGCACGGTTCAGCGCGGTTGTAGTCGAAATGCAACTCCAACAGCCCCACTCAGCTCGACTCAGCCCAACACGGCACGGCTCAGCCCAACTCAGCCCCGTTGGTAGTGGAAAAGCGGCATATGTCTACATGATATAGTAGAATAATGTTTGTATCGTAAAACCTAATTTCTGGGGGGAAAATAAAACAGGGAAAACTAACTGTCTGAATTGGACACTGCAGATGGAAAGACAGTTTAGATGAGAAACATGACATGAAAAACTGGCTATTTTGTCATTGAAACACATGGGAATGGGCGGAGCTACACATTATACTGCAGCCATCCAGCAGGGGCGCTAGACCTGTCGTAGCTTCACTTTTTAGATACATTGCACTGATTTATATTTTTATACTTCATGGTAATGTCTCATTCCCAGGGACTTCTATGTCAGACACTCCATTTAATCTAAGACTAATAATAAAGGGATTTAAAACACAGAGAAATCGATCGTCTTTGATATGGAAAGTTTTCTGGAACGAGACGTTTATTTCACATTTAAGGACGACGTCTCCAGTGTGGGAGATTTGTAACAGTCAGTAATTTTTTTCACCGTAGGAAAGTCTTCAGGACTTTCTGGTTGATGTACAGCATGATAAGTGGCGAAAGAAAAGCGAGAATGTGTCTGTTTCCCACACATTCAGCAGCGTTTATCATGTGACATTCTTGAAAGAATTAACAAGTGGGAAATTGTTGCAGAATGAAAGATGTCAGGATATACTGTTAATATGAACACAACTTCAGCCTCATGCCAGAAATAGGGGTACAGTAGGAGTCCATTTCTGTCCCCCAAGGTACACTCTACACTAATGTACCTCCTACGGCTCATTATTGGACTTCAAGGTGACTATTGCCCCTTTTCCACCAAAGCAGTTCCAGGGCTGGTTCGGGGCCAGTGCTTAGTTTGGAACCGGGTTTTCTGTTTCCACTGACAAAGAACTGGCTCTGGGGCCTGAAAAACCGGTTCCAGGCTAGCACCAACTCTCTGCTGGGCCAGAGGAAAGAACCGCTTACGTCAGCGGGGGGGGCGGAGTTGTTAAGACCAACAACAATAACAAGACCGCGAAAGATCGCCATTTTTAAGCGACGAGAAGCAGCAGCTGTACAAACGCGAAGTCATCCATTATTATTATTGTTGCTGCTGCTGCTTCGTCCGTGTTGTTTTTGCTTCGATATTCGCGCCAAGGTTTATGCAAACGTAGCGACGTAACTGACGTATACAGCGACGTAATGACGTGGCTTCCCTTAGCACCGCGAGCTATGGAAAAGCAAACTGGTTCTCAGCTGGCTCGCAAGTTGAACGAGTTGTGAACCAGCACCAGCACTGGCCCCGAACCAGCCCTGGAACTGATTTGGTGGAAAAGGGGTATATGTGTACCTTTTTAGGGTTAAGAAGGTACATATATACTGATTGGGAATATATAAAGGGTACAAATAAGTACCTTAGAGCAAGGGTTCTCAACCTTTTCTCCTTTAAAGCCCACCTATTCATACTTGTAACGAGTCGGTGCCCATTAAAAAAGATCCCCAATTATGTTGGCTCATCTGTTCTATTAGAATCTAATAATCTATTGTAAAGTGTATTGATGGGATGCGACATCGCTCCCTGTTACAGATGGGAGCCCAGGAATTAAATAAATGCAATAAAAACAAACTGTTTTTAATTGTAGGTATTGTATTTAAAACTGTATGGATGTGCCAGAAGCCAAACCATGCCTGCAGGGCATTCTCACTCAAAAGGGATTAATGATCCAAAAGTGGAGTCTGGTCCATTAACACAAGAACTTATTGCCATGTTTGTGCTCAGCAAACAAGCAAGTTATTAAAACCAAGAAGTACACTCAAAAGAAGTGGATATAGAAACCACTCAATGGGATTAGATCCTTACACGCTAACAAAGAGTTGGAAAATTATCCATCCATTGAGTTCCCTGACATCTCGGACTACCTGGTGCTGCAGACATCGTTCTACACGGGGACACAGATGAAAACCTGGAAGAGCATGGTGGAGAACAACTTTTTATACGTGGCTGGGTTCAAGATCGGGGATCAGGACACTACAAGATAGACGGCGGTAGACAGATCTAAGTGCAGGAAGAGTGTTTATTAGCAGGCGTGATATTTACAGAAACCAAGGCAAAGCAGAATCATAAAGCAGAGTATTGAAACAGCGTTATAAACATGGCTCGAAACAAACGTGACAGTGATGATACTTCGCAAAGCCTCTGTGAAAACAGCATATCTGTGCGTGCTGATTGCGCTCAAATCAGTCCCAGGTCCCAAGCGCACGCACAACATGCTCTGTGAGTGCGCGCGGCCGCTCAAGCTGCGCCAAACTCAAGCGCGCAAAGGCGTGACAGTCAAATGTTCGCGTGCTGTGTGACCACAATTTTTACCCCATGTGTATATCGCCACCAAAATGCCTGATTTTCTTCGATAACCCATCACGAGCTGGAGTGTGACCGTAGCTTAATGAAGCGGATGTGACGTCGGATGCAACCCAGCAATTGTACCCTATTACGAATAAAAATTAGCTTCAACTTGGATAAAATTTTTGCGGCCCACAAATGGGCCGCGGCCCAATGGTTGAGAAACACTGCCTTAGAGGGTCCTGCCCCAGTGACAAGCAATTGTACTCCGAAAGGTATAATAATGTACTTTTGTTTTCTGAGATTGTATGATGTTGATTATTTTCCTTTAACAGCATACTTTGTCATTTTTATCCCCCGCTGGCCGAAAGTCCCGAAGGGGGATTATGTCATAGCAATGTCTGTCTGTCCGTCCTGGGAAGGGCGCTCACCTTCTGAAATCAACTCCTCTCCTGATTTTTGGAGGAATTTCATGAAACTTCACAGGATTTTGTTATATGTCGGTAATATAGACTGGTACCAAAATCCAGAATTGTGACACCCAAAGGCATTTTTGAGACAAAGTCGGCAAACAGTCTTATTTTGTCAATTTGGGTGTGCCGAATTCAAATCCGCAATATGCCGAGCTCTATCTGACCTCTGTTGACCTCTAGAGGTCATTGAACTTTGGGCCTGTAAACGTCTCAGCTGAACCCAGTTTCTCAGCTTTCTAAGGAATGAAATGTCCTAAAATGATTAATGAAGTTAGCAAACGGCCTTGTTTGTTAAATGTTTGGGTGCTGAATTCATTTTTCATTTGTAAAACGACATATGACCTCTGATAACCTCAAGGTCATTAAACTTGGCCTATAGGCCTATGCATTTAACGGCATTTTTAAACTGACTTTACTCTCCCAAAAAGAATAATGAACAGACAAAAAACAAATAGAAAGGAACAAATACAACATTAAATGCCAGTCCATGTACATGTGACTTACTTTTCACAATGAGAATGCCTAGGCGATCACCTTACATAACATTGCATTACATTTAGCGGTTATTGTTTATACAAAGCTACTGAAAAAAGGACAGATTCAGCAGCGTACAAAATGTGGGGGCATACAGGGTATACAGGTTAATCAGGGTTAGTATATATGAGAGTTTTTTTCTTTGTTGTTTGTTTTGTTTTAAACGGGGTAAAGCCTTTACAAAAAACAAACAACAAAGAAAAAACTCTCATATACACTAACCCTGATTAACCTGTATACCCTGTATGCCCCCACATTTTGTACGCTGCTGAATCTGTCCTTTTTTCAGTAGCTTTGTATAAACAATAACCGCTAAATGTAATGCAATGTTATGTAAGGTGATCGCCTAGGCATTCTCATTGTGAAAAGTAAGTCACATGTACATGGACTGGCATTTAATGTTGTATTTGTTCCTTTCTATTTGTTTTTTGTCTGTTCATATTCTTTTTGGGGGAGTAAAGTCAGTTTAAAAATGCCGTTAAATGCATAGGCCAAGTTTAATGACCTTGAGGTTATCAGAGGTCATATGTCGTTTTACAAATGAAAAATGAATTCAGCACCCAAACATTTAACAAACAAGGCCGTTTGCTAACTTCATTAATCATTTTAGTACATTTCATTCCTTAGAAAGCTGAGAAACTGGGTTCAGCTGAGACGTTTACAGGCCCAAAGTTCAATGACCTCTAGAGGTCAACAGAGGTCAGATAGAGCTCGGCATATTGCGGATTTGAATTCGGCACACCCAAATTGACAAAATAAGACTGTTTGCCAACTTTGTCTCAAAAATGCCTTTAACTCCTTAAATAAGCACTTTTTTGAATTTTGGTACCAGTCCAGGGCCGGTTCTGGAGGGGTAGCAACGGTAGCATTTGCACCCGGGACTGGTGTGGAGAGGGGCCCCAAAAAATAAGACAAAATAAAGAGTTCTCTCTGTTCCTGAATAAGTGCATTACTGAGTGTCTGTGAGCAAAGGAGAGCCTGAACGTTGCAGCCTCCCTATTGGCTGTTTATTGGCTGTTTGTAAAAATGTATCAATTGTTGCCCCTCCCACGGGAATCATCGCGGGCTCAAGAGACGAGACCTGATGAGTTAGTTCGTTGGTAGCAGAACAAAATGTCTGGACACAAATCGGGTTTCAGAAAAGGAAAGAAAAACGCAGGGTCGAAAATACAAAAAAGGAGGGAGAAAATGCAAAACGAGTTTTAAGGTAGGACAAATGGTTACTTTTTAAGGCAGCCCGCCGTGGCTGCAGGCTCATTTATTATAGCCCATTTAGTTAAAATAGTTGATGTAAAATGTTTATAGTTATAGTTATGTGATGGTTGTCCTGATTTAGACTGGTGTGTGTGTTTTTTTTTTTGGGGGGGGGGGGGGGTTGCGCGATGTTGCACCCGGGTCCAGATTAGGGCAGAACCGGCCCTGTACCAGTCTAATACGCATATTGTAATTTTGTTAAATCGGGTCACATTTTACCAGAGTTACAGCCCTTGATTTACAAAATTATACTTTGACAATGTCATGAGAGTGTGTTTTTCCTTCTGAAATCAACTCCTCACAATTTTTGGACGAATTTCTCGAAGCTTGCCAAAAGGCCTTGTTATATGACGATAATACGGATATTGCGATTGAATTTCATTTGTGAAAATTTTCCCAGAGTTTTGACCCTTGATTAAATTAAATAACTTTGACAATTTCGTGAGAGTGTACATTCTTCTGAAATCAACTCCTCTCATAATTTGTAGAGGAATTTCACCAAACTTGGCAAAAGGCTTTGTTACCGTATATGACAGTTATACGCACATTGAAATTTCGTTTAATTTTGGCAAATTTTACCAGAGTTATGCGCTTGATTATTAACAAACTTGTCTCATTCTCATCTCATTATCTCTAGCCGCTTTATCCTGTTCTACAGGGTCGCAGGCAAGCTGGAGCCTACTCTGGACAAGTCGCCAGGTCATCACACGGCTGACACACAGACAACCATTCACACTCGCATTCACACCTACGGTCAATTTAGAGTCACCAGTTAACCTAACCTGCATGTCTTTGGACTGTGGGGGAAACCGGAGCACCCGGAGGAAACCCACGCGGACACGGGGAGAACATGCAAACTCCGCACAGAAAGGCCCTCACCGGCCACGGGGCTCGAACCCAGGACCGTCTTGCTGTGAGGCGACGGTGCTAACCACTACACCAGCGTGCCGCCCTTAACAAACTTGTACTTTGGCAATTTCATCAAGGTGTGCTTGCTTTCTGAAATCAACTTCCCTCGCAGTTTTTATCCCCCGCTGGCCGAAAGGCCTGAAGGGGGATTATGTCGTGGCGATGTCCGTCTGTCCGTCCTGGGAAGCGTACTCACCTTCTGAAATCAACTTCTCTCACAATTTTTGGAGGAATTTCACGAAACTTGATAGGATTCTTTGTTATATGTCGGTAATACTCGTATTGCAATTTTGTTCAATTCAGTCGCATTTTACCAGAGTTATGGCCTAGGTGCCAGCGGGGGATATTGTGCTCTCCGAGCACTCCTTTGAATACAGCTATCAATAATCTGGCTTTCTTATGAGATAGACGCCCTCATCCCACACTTCTGACTCTGCAGAGTCACTTTTCTTTGTGATTAATTCAAGACTTTAAACCCTGCTTCACTCATCTGCATAGTAAAAAAAAAAGTGCCCGTGCATGGAGCTCATTTATTGTATTCATCATTTTTTTTCAAACAAGTCCTGTCGTTAACAATAACCGCAGACTGTTCCCCTTGTCACTGTGGTGACACTTTTCATTGTGAACTCAACCCACATGTAACGCTGTCGTATTAGCAGTGTGTCCGTTCCTGAGCAGCTTTCTAGTTCACTATTCTTAGCAGACTTGCTTTGTTGTGCAGATGCAGCCTGAGATATTCCTCATGGACTGCAGGTTTCTGCAGAAAGCTGCAGTCTTTTTTTTTTCCTTTTCTTTTTTTTCATGCTGCAGTGCTGTAGCAAGGATGCTGACTGTGTCGCTTTTAATATTCAACCCACTGAAAGTCCTGAAACTTTGCCCCTACCTTTGAACTTTTTCACTTTTTTTTCAACACGAAAACACCCCGGAACAAACTTCAGGGCTTCCTCCATCTCTATCGGTGTTTCTCTTTCTTCTTCAATAGATGATCTGATTGCATCCTGATCATTAACACTACGTTCACACTGCAGGCTGAAGTGACTCAAATCCGATTTTTTCGCCCATATGTGACCTGTATCCGATCTTTTATTGACAATATGAACGACACAGATCCGATTTTTTTCAAATCCGACCCAGGCCGTTTGGATATGTGGTCCTAATTCCGATTCCTATCCGATCTTTTCATATGCGACGTCAGTCTGAACCGCCAAGTCGCATTCATTCGACTTAAGGCCAATTTATGCTGACAACGCAGTCCTCGCAGATGGCGTCGCAGATGGCATCTGCGTAGCCCCCCCCCTTCGCAGACGCTCTGCGCGCACCTCCCAAAAATTGTGACCACCGCAGAAGCCTCGCAGACAGCGTCGCAGACAAGAGGGCTCTGATTGGTCCACTCTACATCCGCTGTACACGCACTTCCGCTTCCCTTCTTTCCCGGTTTGGTTTGTTTTCACGACCGCCATTTTTAAAAACACGAGCGAAGATGGAGCAGCACGAAGAGCGGTTGATTGAGGAAGTGAGGAAGTACGTACATCTATACGACTCCAGTTCTAGTCATTATAAGTAACCGGAGAATAAACACTCCACTAACCACACCCACCAACTACTCCTAGCGACTTCGCGCCCCCTTGCGTTGTGGCGGTGAATAACATCGCGCACGCCTATTACTCCCCGCTCAACTATAAATTACAACTGTCTGCGAAAAGCTATCTGCGAAAGCCTTGTCACAAGAGCATGCAGAGGCCTTTACACGTCATCAACAAGCCACAAACGTCACTATTCTGCGCTGAAGTAGGCGGCGGGTCTCTCAAAAAAAGTTACAACAACATAGCTTTGATGTTCCTTTGAACGGAGGTTGCAGTCACTACCCCGCAGAACGCCTGAGCCAAAACCCTTGCCCTCTTCCTTCTCAACCTCCTCCTTAACATCAGGCTATTGTGCATGTTCTGGCTCCGTCGCAACAACAACTGCATCATCGCCAGGTACTCCATGCTGGCTACTGTCATACACAGGAAACTTTAGGTTACTTCCGTAAACACTGGTCATGCTCACTGCGTGTAACGTCGTCGTATCCTGCAATGCGCATGCGGAACACTTTTAGGTTGCTTTTCGTTCACACTGAGGATCACATACAAGTCGCATATATTTGTTAATGTGAACGACCTCACAAAAAAATCGGATTTCACAAAAAAATCGGAATTGAGCATTAAGCCTTGCAGTGTGAACGTAGTGTTTATCTTCTTTGTCATGACGTGGTCATGTTGGAAACATTCAGACCTGATGGCTTTATTGAACACTTTGAAATCTCTCTGTGTTGTAGGAAGTTAAGGACTTTAACTTCCCGATAAAGTTCAGACTTCTTGAACTATCACGTTATCACTTCACTGTAAAAAAAAATCTGTTGTTTTTACGGAAAAACACTGGCAGCTGTGGTTGCCAGAATAATCCTGTTAAAAATACAGTGAAATGTAAACAACATTACGGAATAACTTGTACATTTCATTGGGATTCCATGTACAATTAATGATAACTACATGTAAATTTTACAGGTATTCAATGTACAATAATCAATACATAACTTAATTTTACGGATATTCATTGTACAATAAACAATGATTCAAAATGGTTACAAGCAATGATCTACTAGACAGATATTTTTTTGGGGGGCTTTTTTCACCTTTATTGGATAGGACAGTGTAGAGACAGGAAATGA
This sequence comes from Neoarius graeffei, assembly GCF_027579695.1. Taxonomy (NCBI): domain Eukaryota; kingdom Metazoa; phylum Chordata; class Actinopteri; order Siluriformes; family Ariidae; genus Neoarius; species Neoarius graeffei. The sequence goes on from NC_083588.1 coordinate 53,126,228, forward strand.
GCTGGAGAGAGAGACGGGGAGGGATCGGGAAATGACCTTGGGTTGGAATCGAACCCAAGTCCCCGGATTCATGGTATGGCGCCTTAGGCTACGTTCACACTGCAGGCTGAAGTGACTCAAATCCGATCTTTTCGCCCATATGTGACCTGTATCCGATCTTTTATTGACAATATGAACGACACAGATCCGATTTTTTCAAATCCGACCCAGGCCGTTTGGATATGTGGTCCTAATTCCGATTCCTATCCGCTCTTTTCATATGCGACTTCAGTCTGAACCGCCAGGTCGCATTCATCCGACTTACACGTCATCAACAAGCCACAAACGTCACTATTCTGCGCTGAAGTAGGCGGCGGGTCTCTCAAAAAAAGTTACAACAACATGGCGCATAATCACGGGCACAGATAGAGGGTGGGACGGGTGGGATTCGTCCCACCCAGATTTAAATTCACTTCGTTCGGTCCCCCCCACTTTGCATAAGGCAAACCTCACGGAAAAATCAAAAGACTAATTACCATTCGGTTTATTGAGGTGCACAGCAGTACATACATAGTTGCAACAACTCACATAAAACAAAACAAAGACTGATATTTGGTTGGTTGAGCTGCGCAGACTGCACAGGTTGCGAGCTCGAGCTTGGTTGCTATGGTAACCCACAACAAGTTTGACAGGCATATTGGGGTTGGGGTTGGTTTGCTGGCAGCTTTGTCCCCCCCAGTTTTTTGTCCCCCCCCAGTTCAAAAAACGTATCTGCGCCCCTGCGCATGACATCAATGCGAGGGACGCTTCGGGCTGTGAAGGTTCTGAATCTTCTCAATGGAAGGACGCAGAGGTTAGGGAGCTGATTTCCATTTGGGGGGATACAGCTATTCAAGCTAGATTGGATGGGTCATACCGCAACCGGGCGGTTTTACTTCCGTAAACACTGGCCATGCTCACTGCGTGTGACGTCGTCGTATCCTGCAATGCGCATGCGGAACACTTTTAGGTCGCTTTTCGTTCATACTGAGGATCACATACAAGTCGCATATATTTGTTAATGTGAACGACCTCACAAAAAAATCGGAATTGAGCCTTGCAGTGTGCGTAGCGTTAGTCGACTGAGCCACGACGGTGGCCATTTTTTTATTTTTTTAACAGGGCAATGATGTAATTTTAACTATCACATTCTGTTTTAGTATTACAGTTTGCCTGTGTTTAAACTACAACAATTTGTAAATTCTACAAAAAAAAGATCAATTCAACATATTCTTACTGTTAAATTAACAGTGGTATTTGGTTCGGAGTTTTACAGTATATTGATGTAAATTACACACTGCTTCATTGTTTTTGTATTTACAGTTTTTTTATGTCATGATTTTACATAAATTCACTGTTAATTCTACGGACATTTTTTACAGTGTTCGACAGAGGATACATGACGCTTAGCCAGGCTGATCTTCTCATGCCCTTTCCACTGCGGTGACATTTCTTTCTGAATTGGATTTAAGCGCTCTTTAGAACGAAAGGCCGTTAAACTCCTAACCTTACGCTAAATCTAGAACCGGGGTCATGGATGTAAAGAGCAGATCAGACCGTGTCTGTTTGTGTAATCACGCTGAGGAGGACAGGAAAGACTTAAACGCCTTAAAGCTCCTTTTTTATATGCCGAGTCTCATGTTGCCGTCAGAGAAGTGACCAGCTCCTGTCTCACGTGTCCTTTTCGTCCAACATGGATGATCCAGACGAGCCCTAGCGGTGTCCAAACGCTGTTCTTCAGCGCTCAGAAAAGACGACTTTGCACTTTTACAGTTTCTTGGGAACATGACAAGCTGTAATTTTGTCTTAACTTCTAGCAAGAGCAAGCAGAGAGGCTAAAGGACTGTTTATAGCTTCTATCATATCAATAAATGATCACAGGAAATAACTTTACAGAAGTATGGAACTGAGAACAGCCGTGCTTCCTGTCGGTTTTTCATGATAACGAGAATATTACTTACAAATGATCATGAATTAACTCTTAATAATTGTATTTTTTTATTTAATATTTATTCATGTTTTATGCAGAATAGTTATTTATGTATTTTTATTTATTCGTGTATTTATTCATGATCGGCAGTAGCAACAGGCGGAGGAATTCCTCGTTCACAGGGAATAATCCCAATCCCCATTCCCAATCACGAATGGGATTTAACGGATTACCCGCGCCTCTCGGTGTAGGGTGGGGGCACACACTCTCCGATTGGTTGTGGCCTGTGTGTAGCCCCGGACTTCTCAGGACATCACACGTGATTTCACATTTAGTCAGTCTGTCAATAATGAATAAATGAAAAACATAAATAAATGCATAAATAAAAAAAAAATACATAAAACCTCAATGGAATGAATTAAAAAAATATATATAAATAACAATTAATAATTAATAAATTAACTTGTGAGAAAAGGAGAATTATTGCACAATTCGTCATGAATTATTTATCATAAATTAATAATTAATTTATTAACTTGTGAGAAAAGGAAAATTTATTGCAATATTTATCATGAATTAATAATAATTAATTAATAATTAACTTATGAGAAAAGGAGAATTTTTGCACTATTTGCCGTGAATTATTTATAATGGATTAATAATAATTAATAAATAATTAACTTGCGAGAAAAGGAGAATTATTGCACTATCATGAATTATCATAAATGAATAATAGTAATAAATAATTGATTATTAATAAATTAACTTATGAGAATAATTATCGCACTCGTTTCATGAATTATTTATCATGAATTAATAATTAATAAATAACTTGAGAGAAGTAAGAATTATTGCAATATTATTATTATTTATGATGAATTAATAGTAATAATTAATAAATAACTTGTGAGAAAAGGAGACTTGTTGCGCACTCATGAAATAGTGCAATCATTTTCTCATTATCTCAAGAAAATGCCATGTTTTTTTTTTTTTTTTTTGCAAGCACGACCCGTCCATAAGTACTTGGACAAGGGTGCAATTTTTCATACGCTTGCCTCTGTATACCAACACAATAGATTTGAAATGAAGCCATCAAGATGAGATTGAAGTGTAGACCTTCAGCTTTATTTCAAGACATTTAACAAAAACATATCACATTAACTGTTTAGGAATTACAGCCTTTTTTATTTTATTTATTTTAAAACAGCATCACTCCATTTTCACAGCCTCAAAAGTAACTGGACAATCGGACAATTGACTGGTAAGCAGTTTCATGGCCAGCTGTGGTCTGTTTCCTCATTACTTCATGACCAAGCTGAAAGTCGACACTTGAATCACATCTTAAAGCTAGACTGCCTTTCAGATTTTTCAAGTGTAGGTCATGAAAAGAATTTTCCCCGACACCCAATTATTTTTGTTTAGTGGACCGAAAGCTACTGAATTCGAATCACAGACTTCCAATTTTATTAGGTTTTTTTTAATAGAACAATTAATAAATTTAGAGCCACATGGCCCTAAATTCTCCGGTATTTTTTCCTGCTTCACCATGATCCAATTCAAGATTCTGCATCATGCATCATGTGGTGGGCTTTCCCTGTTTGCACAAGGCATAAAAAATGGAGGACGCAAGTGTGCGAATGAAACGTGAAAGACCGACTACAGTAACGGAAAGCGAAAAGAAAAGACGTTATGTTATATGCGAAGGAAAGGAAACGCAGGACCAAACTAATAAATATCGGCGCTCAGCGAGCACCTCGGTGTGATCAGCTGTTCGTTTACGGACAGAATGATGGAACGGTCAGTGCACGGTCAAAGGTAAACCTGCACATGCGCACCTGGACTTCCTCTGTCTGCTTGACTGCACGAAGCAAGTGATTTCATGCACATTATTTGCTTTAATCCCCTCAAATTAAATAAGTTCCCAGCCACAGAATGGCCTGGGTTTTTTAAAGATATTACGCAAATAAACGTCTATCACAATGACTAAATTTCAGAGAGAACTAAATTTCACAGATTTTATGAAATCGAAAGGTTGTCTACTTTTAATGCTTCATTTCAAATCTGTTGTGCTGGTGTACAGAAGCAAAATTAGGAAAAGCGTGTCGGTGTCTAGATACTTATGGACCTGGCTGTACATACATGTATGTTATTTACCACCTGGGAGGTCCGTATCGTGAAATACCGTGACCGAGATGTTGAAAGTACCCTCTGGGGCGAGGTCAGTATTCGAGGCCGAGGTCACAGTATTTCACCATACGGACCGACCTTAAGCTGGTAAATAATATATTTATTTTTTTCTTTACCAAATTCTAACAGAAAACGAGAGCGCCCGAAAGGGAAAACCGAGCCGAGCTGCCATTTTGAATCCTCATTCACGGCTGTAATGCAGATGGCTTCCTCCTCGGTATACAAGTGCACTTCCATGGCAGGAAAAAAAAACTACATTTTGCCGCCTGTGTAGTCCTCTATTTATACAAATAGGAGTCATTCAGGATTCAGCCATGTGTTTGCTCGGCATTAGCAAATTACAGGTTTTTAGCTTCCTCCTGAAATGTTTTTTTATTTCTTCTTCCTTAGGGCAGTAAAACTGGCTTTCGCTGTGAAGACTGTCGTTATCACTATCCATGCTGTAAAATGAATGCTATTCTCCTGAGAAATGCTGGCAAAAATTTATAAGCTTTTTGAAAATCTTATAAATAAATCTTATAAAAAAAAAAGAGAAATGTTGACAAAAAATTCGACTATGTTTGTTGTTGTTGTTGTTGTTGTTGTGAACGAGCAAGTCGCCAGAGGATACGGACCCGCTCGCCAGCCAATCAGAATGCAGGATTTGGACCGCGAAAAAAATAAATTTATCTTTGGTGAGTGCTTTATTTTAGGTCGTGCTAGATCCAGAGTTTATCCAAGGAATGTTGAGTGTGAGGTGGGAATACAACTTGGATGGGACACTAGTCTATCACAGAGCCCACACACACACACACACACACCGGAGGCAATTTGGCACAGAAATTCTACCTGGAGCAGCCGGAGAACATAGAGGCAGCTCATATTGACATGGAGAACATGCGAAAACACTGCACAGACATGTACCGTAACCCAAGCTCAGGATTGAGCCGGAAACCTGGCGCTGTGAGAGTGTAATGTTACCGGCTGTACCACTGTGCTACCTTAACTGTAACTATAAATGAATAAAACATGATATTCATGAAGTTATAACAATTGAACTGGCCAGTTACTGTGTTCTACAAGGAGTAAAACCATTTGAGACGGAGACGTGCAGTTATCGGACAATAATCAACTTTGGGGTCCTGTCACTGATTATTCAACTATGACCGTGTGATCTGTTGTGATTTATTCCTTCCGAGATGTTGGACAATAGCCATAAATGCAAGGCAGGCAAAATAAATACTTCATGTTTAAGCAAAAATGGGGCAGCATGGTGGTGTAGTGGTTAGCGCTGTCGCCTCACAGCGAGAAGGTCCGGGTTCGAGCCCCGTGGCCGGCGAGGGCCTTTCTGTGTGGAGTTTGCATGTTCTCCCCGTGGGTTTCCTCCGGGTGCTCCGGTTTCCCCCACAGTCCAAAGACATGCAGGTTAGGTTAACTGGTGGCTCTAAATTGACCGTAGGTGTGAATGTGAGTGTGAATGGTTGTCTGTGTCTATGTGTCAGCCCTGTGATGACCTGGCGACTTGTCCAGGGTGTACCCCGCCTTTCGCCCGTAGTCAGCTGGGATAGGCTCCAGCTTGCCTGCGACCCTGTAGAAGGATAAAGCGGCTAGAGATAATGAGATGATGAGATGAGATGTTTAAGCAAAAATGTAACTACAGCACGATGATGGGACAAATCACAGTCTGATTAGTCAAAGCACTCATGTTAATGGTGTAAGTCAGGAGTTGTGAATACAGGTCCAGGTGAGGTTGAGATGTTTGATTAATTCTCTCACAGGAGATTAATTTGTCTCTCGGCGCATCGATGGAAATGAACATCTGTGTGCACGAGTGCGGATCACGTTGATAAATGAGCAGAATGGAATTAGTAGGCCATACAAACATAGCTGATCCTCGCAAGAGCACTGTAATGCGAGCCAAACAATCCATCCATCCATTATCCATAAACGCTTATCCTGTCCTACAGGGTCACAGGCAAGCTGGAGCCTATCCCAACTAACTATGGGTGAGAGGCAGGGTACACCCTGGACAAGTCGCCAGGTCATCACAGGGCTGACACATAGGCTACGTTTACATTAGACCGTATCTGTCTCGTTTTCTTCGCGGATGCACTGTCCGTTTACATTAAACCCCCTGGAAAAGCCGGGAAACGGGAATCCGCCAGCGTCCACGTATTCAATCCAGATCGTGTCTGATCCGGTGCTGTGTAAACATTCAGAATACGCGAATACGCTGTGCTGAGCTCTAGCTGGCGTCTCATTGGACAACGTCACTGTGACATCCACCTTCCTGATTCGCTGGCGTTGGTCATGTGACGCGACTGCTGAAAAACGGCGCAGACTTCCGCCTTGTATCACCTTTCATTAAAGAGTATAAAAGTATGAAAATACTGCAAATACTGATGTAAATACTGCCCATTGTGTAGTTATGATTGTCTTTAGGCTTGCCATCCTTCCACTTGCAAGTGGTAAGTGATATGCGCTGGGATCACACACACAGCGGCTCAGTCCCGAATCGTGGCTTGTGCACTTCACTCGCGCGCTGTGTGAGCTGCGCAGGGCCGGAGTGCGCACCCTCCAGAGGGCACTCGCTGTTCAGGGCGGAGTGATTTGGAGCGCAGGATGCCTGCGTATCCAAGCGTATCCGCGTATTGGCGTTGCTATGTGCACGGTTAACGGTTTTAGTGTAAACGCGAATCGTTTTAAGAACATTAATCTGATGATCCGCTGATTCGACGTAATGTAAACGTAGCCATAGACACAAACAACCATTCACACTCACATTCACACCTACGGTCAATTTAGAGTCACCAGTTAACCTAACCTGCATGTCTTTGGACTGTGGGGGAAACCGGAGCACCCGGAGGAAACCCACGTGGACACGGGGAGAACATGCAAACTCCGCACAGAAAGGCCCTCGCCGGCCACGGGGCTCGAACCCGGACCTTCTTGCTGTGAGGCAACAGCGCTAACCACTACACCACTGTGCCACCCGAGCCGAGCAATAAAGAAGCTGAAATGAGGTCCTAATTGAGAACCTGGAAATAAATTGCATCGAGAGCAGATGGAACGGAGAACAGAGTTGGTTTTCATCCCATCCCTCTGGAATTAACTGTACTAATAAGCCTTACATGCTCGTTGTTGGATGTTTTTAGAAGCAGGGCCAGAGAGGGCGGGTTATTAGTGTGAAGGTATGAGATCACTTATGTGTGAGACAGAAGTCAGAGTGTGCAGGCAGGAACGTAAATACGCTCATGCTTCAGATTGCACAACAGTGCATGACTGTTCTAGTTTCAGTCTGTGCACAAACACACAGAGAGCAGATCACTGCGACTTCCTGCTGATCCGACACACGATAGCAAACCATCTGAGGGCAGTGGGACAGATCTGAGGAAACCCACACGGACACGCCGAGAACATGTGAAACTAAATGTAGACAGTATCCTGAGCTCAGGATCGAATGCTGGAAAATCAAATCTTATTTAAAAAGTGACACATTATACCCCCTTTTCCACAAGTTGACTCCTGAGGTCTTTCCAGGAGCAAAAGGCCTGTGACATGCTTTGGTCAAAATACCACAAGGATAAAGCACCACAGCACCCGGTCGATTTGAGTACCTGTTCCTTTAAATGATAATGAGCCACTGCTCACCCCTCCGTCGTCTTCCAGGGGGTGTGTCGGTGCATTACATTACAGACTTTTAGCAGATGCTCTTATCCAGAGCAACATACCCAGAGCAGCCTGGGGATCAGCTGCCTTGCTCAGGGGCACTTCAGCTATTCCTGCTGGTCCAGGGAATCAAACCAGTGACCTTTTGGTCCCAAAGCTCTTTAGGCCATGGTGCGAGTATCACAACACTCTGCACTAGTGTTGTGGTACTTGAGATTGGTTTTGGTCTCAAGATTGGTCTCAAGACCACTATTTGAAGGTCTCGATCTCATCTCAGAATCGACTGCATTTTTACTTGGTCTTGTATCAATCTCAGACATATGGCCCTTTTCCACTACCCTTTTTCAGCTCACTTCAGCTCGCTTCAGCTCACTTCAGCCCGACACGGCTCGCGTTTCGACTACCAAAAACCAGCACGACTCGGCTCGCTTCAGCCCTGCTTAGCCCCTAAAACTCGCACCGTTTTGGAGTGGGGCTGAAGCGAGCCAAAGCGAGCCGACTGAGGCTGGGGGCGTGAGCAGACACTCCCCTGTGCACTGATTGGTGAGGAGGAGTGTCCTCACATGCCCACACACGCCCCACGAGCGCGCTGGGATCTGTAAACACCGCAAACCCGGAAGGAGAAGAATTACGAATTACGAGAATTTCTGAAGCCTTATGCGCCTCGCCTCATCTATACGCTCTTGCCAGTATCTGTTGGCGTTGTCGGTGACAACAAGCCACAGCATCAAGACCAGCAACACTAGCGACTCCATGTCCTCCATGTTTATTGTTTACTATTCGGGTCGTGAGACTACCGCTTAAAAGATCACTGATGTCACTGTTTGCGCTGCTTAACGACATCACCTGACGTCCACCCACTTTCGCTAACTCCACCCAGTGTGTCCACCCACTTCCAGCCAGCACGGTTCAGCGCGGTTGTAGTCGAAATGCAACTCCAACAGCCCCGCTCAGCTCGACTCAGCACGGCACGGCTCAGCCCGACTCAGCCGCGTTTGTAGTGGAAAAGCGGCAATAGAGGACTCGGGATTTTATTTCAAGACTGGTCAAGACCACAACTGTAGGGATTTCACTAAACTGCCCATATATTGTCTGATTTATTTGATGATAACGTTTCTGTGATGCCCCTTTTCCACCAAAGCAGTTCCAGGGCTGGTTCGGGGCCAGTGCTTAGCCCATGTTTACATTAGACCGTATCAGCGGATCATCAGATTAACGTTTTAAAAACGATTAGTGTGCACACAGCAACGCCAATACACGATTTGCGTGCACACAGCAACACCAATACACGGATACGCTCGGCTCCGCAGGCATCCTGCGCTCCAAATCACTCCGCCCTGAACAGCGAGTGCCCTCTGGAGGGTGCACACTCCGGCCTTGCGCAGCTCACAGAGCACGCGAGTGAAGTGCACAAGCAGTGATTCGGGACTGAGCCGCTGTGTGTGTGATCCCAGCGCATATCACTTACCACTTGCAAGTGGAAGGATGGCAAGCCTAAAGACAATCATAACTACACAATGGGCAGTATTTGCATCAGTATTTGCAGTATTTTCATACTTTTATACTCTTTAATGAAAGGTGATACAAGGCGGAAGTCCGCGCCGTTTTTCAGCAGTCGCGTCACATGACCAACGCCAGCGAATCAGGAAGGTGGATGTCACAGTGACGTTGTCCAATGACGACGCCAGCTAGAGCGCAGCACAGCGTATCCGCGTATTCTCAATGTTTACACAGCACCGGAGCTGACACGATCTGGATTGAATACGTGGACCCTGGCGGATTCCCGTTTCCCGGCGTTTCCAGGCAGTTTAATGTAAACGGACAGTGCATCCGCGAAGAAAACGAGACAGATACGGTCTAATGTAAACTTGGCCTTAGTTTGGAACCGGGTTTTCTGTTTCCACTGACAAAGAACTGGCTTTGGGGCCAGAAAAACCGGTTCCAGGCTAGCACCAACTCTTTGCTGGGCCAGAGGAAAGAACCGCTTACGTCAGCGGGGGGGGACGGAGTTGTTAAGACCAACAACAATAACAAGACCGCGAAAGATCGACATTTTTAAGCGGCGAGAAGCAGCAGCTGTACAAATGTGAAGTCATCCATTATTATTGTTGTTGTTGTTGTTGCTGCTGCTGCTTCTTCCGTGTTGTTTTTGCTTCGATATTCGCGCCAAGGTTTATGCAAACGTAGCGACGTAACTGACATATACAGCGACGTAATGACGTGGCTTCCCTTAGCACCGCGAGCGATGGAAAAGCAAACTGGTTCTCAGCTGGCTCGCAAGTTGAACGAGTTGTGAACCAGCACCAGCACTGGCCCCGAACCAGCCCTGGAACTGATTTGGTGGAAAAGGGGTAAGAGCGGATGTAAAATTTCTTGTTTTAAATGCAACCAATACCATGACTCATTACTAATTAGAAATTTTCTTCCTGTTAATGACCACCCCTCCCCCCTACCCCTTCACACATCTTGGTCTAATCCTGGTCTTGACTTGGTCTCACCCTGCTTTGGTCTTGGTCTTGATTTGATCTCAACCCCTCAAAGTCTTGGTCTTGATGCACTTTGGTCTCGGTCATGACTTGCTCTCGGTTTAGGTGATCATGACTACAACGCTACTTCGCACAACCATAGCAACAGTTACAGAAATAAATCGCTCATTTTCTTTATTATTTCAAGAAAGTTATTCCATTCAGATTTTTGGTTTTACAGCAGGGCTTTCCCCAGAAGAAAAAATATCAGAGGGGTGCTACTGATGTGGAGCCCGGAGGGCCCCGAAGGCTGTTAGAGGGGTCCAGGGGCATGCACCCCTGGAAAATTTTTAAAAATTAGAGATTTCAAATGGTGCATTCTGGTGGCATCTAGGGCTGATTTAGGCACAATTCAACGTTATTACATTTGCTGTTTTTTACCTTGTCGAATATGCAAGGGGCAAAATTTAAAAGGCAAAATCCGATTTGAAATGAAAACACTTGGTAGCATGCCTCTTCATTTTCCAATTCCAGGATGCCAGGAACAGAATCAAGGTCAAATCACGCAACAGCGGCATCTCACGACCAGCGCCGAGGATGTGGCTTTATGTATGGTTGTGAATGGCAGTCCGTGCACGCAGTGAAACCCTTTTTCACTTCTGGGTTGAGTACCAGGATAGTCTAGACCTATATATGACAATATCTTCCTATTTCTAGAGTTATTGCTAATTTTCAGACGGGAATAGGAGATCTTTAGGTGCAGAAAGCACTCTGCATTGTTCAGTTTATGGTATTGATTGATTTTTTTTTTTGGTGTGCAAGTGACAGTGTGGCACCGACGTCGCACAGCGTGGTGGAGTGCCATGTATCCACACTTTGAGGAAAGCCCTGTACAGTTTTGATATTGGGCCAGTGTGTGTTTCAAGGGTTGGGACAGTCAGACGTTGCTCATCGTCCATTTCAAATGTTCTCTTATTAAAAATCAGAGGTACTCACACATCCGTAACCATGACCTAGAGCTTTACAAGTGAGCATTAAACTTCCAGAAAAGCTGTATTGATGATACTCATGGCCGAGCTGCATCAACGCGCTAATCTGTTCACTCTAAGAGCCTGCATGCACAGTTCAACAGGTGGCACAGCAGGTGAGACGTGCCCCCGGATCCAAATTAATTTAGTAATTACTTTCCTGCAGCTATACAACACGGAGTTTGCTCCAAGCTGCCCAGTTGCCAAATTACAGATGGACGTAAAGCATATTTTCTCCAAGCACAACAAGCTAACATTGTTAATCCCTATACCCGTTCTCTTATTCCAGATAAAATTCATATTCATCTTCTTCACAGCCATTAGCAACCAATAGCGTTAACGGTATTGTGGATCCAGCAGGAAGTAACAGCAATAACTTTCTAGAAAATTAGCGTACATCTGTTACCTTAGCTTTTAGCATTAGCTCGTGCCAAATAGACACAAATACAGGTGGCATAATTTTTAAAAATACTTACATTTTCCTCAAATGCTATTTTGCCACAGTCAGTTGGTATTGATCCCACATGTAGGCACAGTTTCGCTGCCAGTCGTGCATTGTATTAGCCCAGGTTGGTAAATCAGTCAGACAAAAAGTTGTTAGCACACACAAACAGGTTGCAACTGGAACATTGTCCTTACAAATAAACTCAATCCAATCAGCTCGTCTGTCCTCTGAGGCTGGGGGTCGATATAACGATGTGTCCTGCTCTGTGTAGCCAATAAATGCTAGCGCTTTCAAGAAAAAAAATGGCACTTCTTTTGCAAAGGCAGTTCTCAAGCTATGGGGGGGGGCAGTATAATTTGAATTACTCTGTCCACATTGACTGGATATGAGCAATCGTGTGCTCTGATTGGCTACTCTACTACTAGGATATCAGCTCATTTACCATGAGTAGAGAAAAACAAAATGGCGGAGCGTGTTGCTGAACCAACCGAGGACGAAATAAAAACTCTACTCGAAAACAAAACCTCCCAAAATAAAAAAAAGCAACAAAATATAGAATGAAAGTATTTGACGGTAAGAACGTACTGTATCTTTTTTTTTCAAGAAATTATTATTATTATTATTATTATTATTATTATTATAGCAGGCGGCACGGTGGTGTAGTGGTTAGCGCTGTCGCCTTACAGCAAGAAGGTCCGGGTTCGAGCCCCGTGGCCGGCGAGGGCCTTTCTGTGCGGAGTTTGCATGTTCTCTCCGTGTCCGCGTGGGTTTCCTCCGGGTGCTCCGGTTTCCCCCACAGTCCAAAGACATGCAGGTTAGGTTAACTGGTGACTCTAAATTGAGCGTAGGTGTGAATGGTTGTCTGTGTCTATGTGTCAGCCCTGTGATGACCTGGCGACTTGTCCAGGGTGTACCCCGCCTTTCGCCCGTAGTCAGCTGGGATAGGCTCCAGCTTGCCCGCGACCCTGTAGAAGGATAAAGCGGCTAGAGATAATGAGATTATTATAGCATTTTTCACAAATTGCTCCTGCCATTTTGCCGCTTTGTTTACATTCTTCATCTTTAAGCATTAAAATTTGTTGAATTTTTTTTGGACTGGTTGAAAAAGCTCAAAGAAGTTTGAAAATTACATCACTGAAATGTCCAAAGAAGAATTAAATAAATGTCTAAAGCTATGGGCCTCTGCATGCTCTTGCGACAAGGCTTTCGCAGATAGCTTTTCACAGACAGTTGTAATTTATCGTTGAGCGGGGAGTAATAGGCGCGCTCGATGTTATTCACCGCCACAACGCAAGGGGGCGCGAAGTCGCGAAATCGCTAGGAGTAGTTGGTGGGTGTGGTTAGTGGAGTGTTTATCCTCCGGTTACTTATAATGACTAGAACTGGAGTCGTATAGATGTACGTACTTCCTCACTTCCTCAATCAACCGCTCTTCGTGCGGCTCCATCTTCGCTCGTGTTTTTAAAAATGGCGGTCGTGAAAACAAACCAAACCGGGAAAGTAGGGAAGCGGAAGTGCGTGTACAGCGGATGTAGAGTGGACCAATCAGAGCTCTCTTGTCTGCGACGCTGTCTGCGAGGCTTCTGCGGTGGTCACAATTTTTGGGAGGTGCGTGCAGAGCGTCTGCGAAGGTGGGGGGGCTACGCAGACGCTATCTGCGACGCCGTCTGCGAGGACTGGGTTGACAGCATAAATTGGCCTTAAGACAGCAAGATGGCACTTTCTACAAAAACAACAACACTAAAGTCAATTCGTGCAGCCATTGATAGGTTTTTAAGATGTCCGCCTAAGCGGAAATGATTTTTGTCGGACGTTTTGTATCAAGTTTTTATTTATCGAATTTGCAAAAAATAAAAATAAAAATGCTCTGGTTATCAAAATCAAGTGAATGTGGATAGAATAAAACAGTTATTGCACTCAATTTTGTCGTACATAGCTTATAGCTTACTCTGTGCTACGCGCCTCTTCGGCTATCAGCTCATGTACGACCCGATTTCGTGGAATAACTGTTAACGCTCTTGACGTAACAAGGGGAGCCAAATCGGAACGTCTTGTTGAATCACATGTTTTCTGAAATAGGCAGCCTAAAAGTAACTGACTGGGTCGTGTTATTTCAGAATGGGTTGTGGGTTCGTCAGCACGCCAGATATCCATATGTATATGCTTAAGCGCTGAAAAAGGGCGTTTTTCATATAACATGTCCGCTTTAATTTAGCTGCATCCTGAAATGGATCTCTGTCAGTAAATAGACCAGTAAAAAAAATGACTAGTAGTGTAGCGTAGCATCATGTAGAGAATACCGTAAGTCAGAATCTCCACAGCATTGAGAGTCCCTCTGAGGAAAATCCTACTCTTCAATTCAATTCTGTCCAAGCCAGTGGTGACAGTGGTGAGGAAAACCTCCCTGAGATGGCACAAGTCAAGAAAGAACCCCTCTATAGCAGAGCTATGGTGTGTTCTCAGGGGTCCAGTGCGTGGTTTTCAGGTGATGTTAGAGACAGAGAGCATAGCTGAAGGGTTATGACCTCCAGGATGTAATGAAAGCCTCATCACCTAGCAACTGACTTCTCCTGTACACACTCAACTCGGTGTGTGTCTTATTAAAAGCTAAAAGGAAGTACACGTCGAAAAGGGCTGACGGCGTTTCGTTCCTCAGCAGCGCTCTTTGTAGAGAAATCACTCAAAGCTCAAAGAAGAAAATTCAGTATAAAGAGTGAAGATGCTCAGCACTGTCCTGGTATCCTCTCGTATTCAGAAAATAAATCGTGATGAAATGGACTGAGAGATCGGTGCTACAGTAAGCAGTCTGTAGTGCGCTTGTGAGTGCTGATAACTGACATAAGATTATGTGTAATGTCTGTGTTAATCCGTAACTAATTTTTACTGTAAATAACATCAGGGTCACAATTTGGATCACATGATAGGTGTATCGTTGAGTGCAAAAGTTTGTGCACCCTTCGGACAAGACGACATCACAATTAAAGGACACGATAGCTATATTTTGGTGCCAGGGCAAACATAATTTGCTGGTTCGTCTTAAAGCTGGACTGCCTTTCAGATTTTTCAAGTGTAGGTCATAAAAAGATTTTCCCGGCACCCAATGATTTTTGTTTCATGGACCGAAAGCTACTGAATTCGAATCACAGACTTTCAATTTTGTTAGTTTTTTTTTAAAGAATAATTAATGAATTTAGGGCCATGTGGCCCTAAATTCTCCACTATTTTTTTTCCTACTTCACTGTGACCCAATTCAAGATACTACGTCATGCATCACGTGGTGAGCTTTCCCCGTTCGTGCAAGGCATTGTGGGATACAAATTTGAAACAGGAGAGAAAAATGGAGGACGTAAGTGTGCGAATGAAACGTGAAAGACTGACTACAGTAATGGGAAGCGAGAAGAAATGTATGTTGTTTACCAGCTGGGAGGACCGTATCGTAAAATACCGTGACCGAGGTCTTGAAAGTACTGAGCGAGGCCCTCTGGGCCGAGGTCAGTATTCAAGGCCGAGGTCACGGTATTTCACCATACGGACCGACCTTAAGCTGGTAAATAATATATTTATTTTTTTCTTTACCAAATTCTAACAGAAAACGAGAGCGCCCGAAAGGGAAAACCGAGCCGAGCCGCCATTTTGAATCCTCATTCATGGCTGTAATGCAAATGGCTTCCTCCTCGGTATACAAGTGCACTTCCATGGCAGGAAAAAAACTACATTTTGCTTCCTATGTAGTCCTCTATTTATACAAATAGGAGTCATTCAGGATTCAGCCATGTTTTTGCTCGGTGATCGCAATAGTTAGAGGTTTTTAGCTTTCACCTGAAATGTTTTCTTTTATTTCTTCTTCCTCAGGGCAGTAAAACTCGCTTTCGCTGTGAAGACTGTCGTTATCACTATCCATGCTGTAAAATTAATGCTATTCTCCTGAGGAATGCGAAAATAAATGTTGACAAAAATTGCTACTATGTTTGTTTTTGTGAACGAGAGAGTCGCCAGAGGTCCGTCACTGGGGTCCGTATCATAGGATATGGACCCGCTTGCCATCCAATCAGAGTGCAGGATTTGATGGAAAAAAACAGACCGCAAAAAAAAAAGACGTTATGTTGTATACGAAGGAAAGGAAACGTAGGACCAAACTAATAAATATCGGCGCTCAGCGAGCACCTCGGTGTGATCAGCTGTTCGTTTAGCGACAGAATGATGGAACTGCGAGTGCACGCTCAAAGGTAAACCTGCGCATGCGCACACACACGGACTTCCTCTGTCTGCTTGACTGCGCGAAGCGAGCGATTTCATGCACATTATTTGCTTTAATCCCTTCAAATTAAATAACTTCCCAGCCACAGAATGGCCTGATATTTTGTGAGATATTACAGAAATAAACATGTATCACAACGACCACATTTCAGAGGGAACTAAATTTAGGCCATCTAGCTTTAATTCTTTTGGTAAACTTTTAGATGTTAACACTCTCTTGTTCATTTCATATGCAGATTTAGCCATTGCAATTCTAGTTTTCACTTCTTTCTGAATTGTTCCATCTGCTGATATCAGACTTCCTTGATTATTTGAAGTGCTCCACGTCTTCCAGCCTCTCACTTTCCAACGATACGTGTAAAAACATCATTTCACAAGATACGATTTTTTTCCCCCTTGATATCAAGGTGAATATAAAAATGCGTAGGCGTTATCATATGAAATGATGGGCGAATTAGGCCCTGTCCACACGGCAACGGATTCAGGTGAATCCGATACAACTGTTTATCGTTTCGGCCTGGCGTCCACACGGCACCGGTGTTTTGGGTGCCCCAAAACGCAATCTTTTGAGAATGGGTTCCAGAGTGGAAAGATCTGGCAACGTTGCCGTTGCGAAGTCGTCTGGATGAGTAGAACGGATTTGTTTACGATGACGTCACAACCACATGACTGTCAGTGCTTCACGCCGGGTAGAAGTGTAACGAACTCGATGCGAGTTGTCAACAAATCCTATAACTTGGTTCATGAAACGCGCTTACAAAATATTTTCACTGTGAATATTTATTGTGTAATGGTGCAAAGTGAGAGAGAGAGAGAGAGAAAATAGCCCTTAGGGCAGAGTCAATCCCGCCAGCAAAAATAGGGAAAAAAAGGAGCGATCTCACCTCTTCAGATGTTGGTTTAAGTCCTACAATACATTCCTCAAAAAGGGCGTAGAACAACAAATTAATCCATCAACGTGTAGCATTCAATTTATTCCGGACCATTAAAGACGCCGCCTTCCGCGTAGAATCATACGTCATCCTCGCCGCCATATTGGATAGGTCAAAGCGGAGAATAAAGATGCCTCATTCATGTGCAGCGTTTAACTATACCAACAGGTTTGCCGTCCAAACGAGATCACATGGGATTACCTTTCACAGGTGAGACTGGAAAAATACTTTTCATTGTATTTGGTCATTATAACGTAATTTTACGAACAGATTTTCCTGACTTTGTGGCTAATATGAAGTCTCGCGCATAATAGTTTATGCGCATGCGTCCTTACTTCTTCTATTGTTCTGGTGTCTCCGAAGGGACCGTCTTACAGCGCCCCTAGAGGTGTGGCATGTGTATTGCATCGTTTTCAGCAAGCGTTGCGTTGCCATATGGACCTGATATTTTACTGATCGTTGCCCATTTGGACACGATATTTTTTTAAATAACATCTCGTTGCCGTTGTCGTGTGGATGTAGCCTTAGACAGCCTAAACTTTTCTGAAACAAACAAACAAAACAAGATGCAGCATGTGTGGGTCACCCTTATAATGACCAAGACAAGAGCTTAAAAGTAAAGTTCGTGAAATTACCCTGAAAGTAGTTTAGGGTTCATAAGGTTAATTAACACAAAATTGTTGGCAATTTACTGTAATTTACTACTGGCAATTTTTAACAATTGCTGGCAAATTACTGTACAAGAGGGAAAAAAACACTTTGAGGCATGTGGATATTGAAAAAAAAGCTACGGTGGTAAAAGTATCTGCTGCAACAGGCTGCAACACGGTACTCTGTCACTGATGATTAAAAAAAAAATCCTATAATACTTTTCTGTTGTGTTTTATTCATTACTTATTACATCAAAGTAGATATTAGTGATGAGAGAAACGATCTATAGAACAGAATGACAATCCTCGATACAGTTAGTGCAAAAATATTCCTCCCTCCATTGTTTACACATTAAAAGGAAAATGTGCCTAGATTTAAAGCTAGACCGTCTTTCGATTTCATAAAATCAGTGAAATTTAGTTCCCTCTGAAATTTGGTCATTGTGATGTATGTTTATTTCTGTAATATCTCACAAAATATCAGGCCATTCTGTGGCTGGGAAGTTATTTAGTTTGAGGGAATTAAAGCAAATAATGTGCATGAAATCGCTCGCTTCGCGCAGTCAGGCAGACCGAAGAAGTCCATGTGTGCGCGCATGTGCAGGTTTACCTTTGAGCGTGCACTGACAGTTCCATCATTCAGTCGCTAAACGAACAGCTGATCACACCGAGGTGCTCGCTGAGCGCCGATATTTATTAGTTTGGTCCTGCGCACACTCACGTCCTCCATTTTTCTCTCCTATTTCAAATTTGTATCCCACAATGCCTTTCATGAACAGGGAAAGCCCACCACGTGATGCATGATGTAGTATCTTGAATTGGGTCATGGTGAAGCAGGCAAAAATAGCGGAGAATTTAGGGCCATGTGGTCTTAAATTCATTAACTGTCCTATTTAAAAAAAAAAACTAATAAAATTGGAAGTCTGTGATTCGGATTCAGTAGCTTTCGGTCCACTAAACAAAAATAACTGGGTGTCGGGGAAAATTCTTTTCATGACCTACACTTGAAAAATCTGAAAGGTAGTCTAGCTTTCACCAACGTACTACATATAACAATAAACAGCAGAATGGACCCTTTCCAATGATATAAGTCATGGTGCCGAAGTGTTGTTGAAGAATCCGGTTTCGAAATCACAGCAAATAAAACAATGACCTTTATTTCAGTCAGTCACTAAACACATATTTTCGCAAAGTTCTCAGCCATAGAATTTCCCAGCATAATGCTTCTGAAATTGGCAGGTTCCAGACAGTCGTCCATACACAATTCTGAAAAGAGATCTCTACTTCCAGCAGTTTGTGGTGAGATGCATATAAAAACATAATAATTTCATCTTCTTAGTGTTCTGCCTTTGGGCAGGTCCTCCTCCGGGTTTGACGGCCCCTCCATCCTTCTCTATCCTCTGCCATTTTTTTAAAAAAATTCTCCATACGGTCTTCCTCCTCCCAAGTTGCCCATTAGTGTAGCTCTTCTTCTTCTTCCTCTTCCCCTTTTCCCTTCTATCCCTGTCCGATATACACTATCCCCTCTCGACACGTCCTAACCACTTCTTCCTCTCATCTTTTAGTGTTTTCAGCGATTCTCTTTCAACTCCAAGTTCTTGTAGTCTGCTCTCATTTTTTTTTCTTTTCATCTCCTATGTGATCCCTAACATTCTCCTCCATAGACAAATTTCCGATGTATCTAGCAGATCTTCTTCTTTTAGTGTCTATTGCCGCTTTTCCACTACCAACGCGGCTGAGTCGGGCTGAGCCGTTCCGTGCCGTGTTGGGCTGAGTCGAGCTGAGTGGGGCTGTTGGAGTTGCATTTCGACTACAACCGCGCTGAACCGTGCTGGCTGGAAGTGGGTGGACACATTGGGTGGAGTTAGCAAAAGTGGGTGGACGTCAGGTGATGTCGTTATGCGGCGCAAACATTGACATCAGTGACCTTTTAAGCGGTAGTCTCACAACCCGGATAGTAAACAATAAACATGGAGGACATGGAGTCGTTAGTGTTGCTGGTCTTGGTGCTGTGGCTTGTTGTCACCGACAACGCCAACAGATATTGGCAAGAGCGTATAGATGAGGCGAGGCGCATAAGGCTTCATAATTCTCGTAATTCGTAATTCTTCTTCTTCCGGGTTTACGGTGTTTACAGATCCCAGCGTGCTCGCGGGGCGTGTGTGGGCGTGTGAGGACACTCCTCCTCACCAATCAGTGCACAGGGGAGTGTCTGCTCACGCCCCTAGCCTCACTCAGTTCGGTTTGGCTCGCTTCAGCCCCACTCCAAAACCATGCGAGTTTTGGGGGCTGAGCAGGGCTGAAGCGAGCTGAGTCGTGCTGTTCTTAGATAGTCGAAACGCGAGCCGTGTCGGGCTGAAGTGAGCTGAAGCGAGCTGAAGTGAGCTGAAAAAGGGTAGTGGAAAAGGGCCATATGTCTCTGATCCATCTAAGGTGATAGTCCAGACCAAGCACTTCATAAGTCTGACTATTCAAGCTTGACTGCCTTTCAGATTTTTCATGTTTAGGTCATGAAAAGAATTTTCCCCGACACCCAGTTATTTTTGTTTAGTGGACCGAAAGCTACTGAATTCGAATCACAGACTTCCAATTTTATTCGTTTTTTTTTTTTTAATAGAACAATTAATGAATTTAGGGCCACCTGACCCTAAATTCTCTGCTATTTTTGCCTGCTTCACCGTGACCCAAATCAAGATACTATGTCAAAACCCTAACTGTGTTCTCTTTATCTACTAAAGGGTTCACAAACTTTCAAGCACAACTGTATTGAGGTTTTTCACCCACGTGACCAAGTCATGTGATGCATCATTAGGCTGCCATTTTGGACGTCACAGCTCGAATCAGTTTGAATGCGAAGAAGGCGACAAATGAAAAACATAAAAGAAAAAGGAGCGAGATGCAGAAAACACCTTCACTATCCAGCGACGTAGGGCATTTACAGGGCGAGCAGAGGGAGAGGTATTTGCAAAAATTGAGGTTAGCAGGCTTAGAGAACGACGTTTACCTGCTTCCACCAGGATTGCTCACTGACATACGGAAGTACACGAAGCCCTCGTCTTTACCTGACTTCGGCCCACATGATCTGTATACCTATGTCGTTAAAAACCCATCGCCATACACAGGTATTGATCTGAAAGCGTATAAGAGTTTGGATGCCTACAAATATTTTGTGTCAGGCTGGGTAACATGCCTACATCAGTGGGTCGTCCCTGGAGCCGGTGGTCGCCATCTTATTACAGCTAAGGTTTGTTCACATTTTCATTTACTTTCGGTCCTCAGGATAAACAAAATGTTATTAAATGTCATTGAAATAACTTCTTAGTCTGTTGAGACATGGCCCGTTATAAATTTGCTGTTCCCAGGCAATGACCAAGAACTGTATTATTAGGGTCGGTGTCTGTGTTGTAGCAGTGTACTAGCAGCTAGCTGTTAGCACTAGCTAATGTCAACAACATAGTAGCTAGTATGTTACTGTAGCAATGTTTACGTTCAGTCATTTGGATGACTGTTAAAACCTTTCAGTCTCAAGTTTTTCCTTTACTGGATTTACTAGTTTACTGTAATTATGATCCGGCAGCTATTTACACCGGATCCAGTGTAAATAGCTGCCGGAGCGTGCTCCAGCTTGCTCCCCCTCAAATTAAGCAGCGCGCTCTGGCTTGCTCCCGGAGTGCTCCGGCCGAGGTTCCGGAGCACGCTCCGGCTTGCTCCCCCTCAAATTAAGCAGCACGCTCTGGCTTGCTCCCGGAGTGCTCCGGCCGAGGTTCCGGAGCACGCTCCGGCTTGCTCCCCCTCAAATTAAGCAGCACGCTCTGGCTTGCTCCCGGAGCGCTCCGGGAGCAAGCCGGAGCGCGCTGCTTAATTTGAGGGGGAGCAAGCCGGAGCGTGCTCCGGAACCTCGGCCGGAGCACTCCGGGAGCAAGCCAGAGCGCGCTGCTTAATTTGAGGGGGAGCAAGCCGGAGCGTGCTCCGGAACCTCGGCCGGAGCACTCCGGGAGCAAGCCAGAGCGCGCTGCTTAATTTGAGGGGGAGCAAGCTGGAGCACGCTCCGGCAGCTATTTACACTGGATCCGGTGTAAATAGCTGCCGGATCATAATTACAGTAAACTAGTAAATCCAGTAAAGGAAAAACTTGAGACTGAATGGTTTTAACAGTCATCCAAATGACTGAACGTAAACATTACTACAGTAACATACTAGCTACTATGTTGTTGACATTAGCTAGCTTGACCTTCAAAATGGCGGACACCGGGGCGTCACGTGACCCTGTGATGTCAGGTGAAATACCTCAATATATACTCATGTTGGTTTCTAATGACCTGAATTGCCCTGATTTGACTTTAAACTTTATTGTATATTCCTTTTAAATCCACCTTTCGACTGCATCCTTACTTCAGTGTGCAGCTAGTTGTGGAGTATTTAAAGCCTAGGTCACAACCGGACATACGATTTTTTTGGCCGTGTGATTTTTGGCGTTTCCCAAATCGCTGCATTTTTTTTGTTCATGGAGAAAGACGCACGTTGGCCGTAAGTTTGTCTTGCAACCTGAAAAAAACGTAAGCGCCCGTAGAGTTTGTTTGACATGACAAAGAACCTCTGCGGCCAGTCTACGGCTCGAAAATCAGCACGTCACACACGCGCCCTCCGTGCGTTTCACACGCGCCCTCCGTGTGTTTCTTGCATTTTTTGCACGTGGACCGGCCATAGGAGCACGTACGGCCGGTTGTGACCGAGGCTTTAGGTCCACTTTCCATATAAGACCATGTTGAGGGCTTGATTCTTTAAAGGACATGGGACATGAAACATAAATGCACGCTATATCAGTTTCTTTCCATTAAAAATATGAAATAATGCATCAACAAATACAAAATTATCTATTAGATTCAGCAAAATCGTTATATTCGTGATGATTATATGGCATTTCTGCTCGAGCTCCGATATGCATATTTTACAACCGGAAGAGCCGCTGTCACGTGATCATACGTCACAAAAACTTTCAGGTACAGCACAAGCGGGTAGATGAATATGGAGAAGTGTGAATCGTGATG
Organism: Neoarius graeffei; assembly: GCF_027579695.1. Lineage (NCBI taxonomy): Eukaryota > Metazoa > Chordata > Actinopteri > Siluriformes > Ariidae > Neoarius > Neoarius graeffei. The sequence continues at coordinate 53,148,836 of NC_083588.1, forward strand.
ATGACGAATGCGACAAAATCGTTTTTGTGTCTTGGATGACAAGAAAATTGTTTCGTTTTTCGAGTGTTTAACGTACATTGAACATCATCATGGTGTATTGCGACCTCCCAGTCAGTCAGACGCGCTGTTACTCCTGTTAGCAATGTAGCTAGGCTCAGCATGGCCAATGGTATTTTTTGGGGCTGTAGTTAGATGCGACCAAACTCTTCCACGTTTTTCCTGTTTACATAGGTTTATATGACCAGTGATATGAAACAAGTTCAGTTACACAAATTGAAACGTGGCGATTTTCTATGCTATGGAAAGTCCGCACTATAATGACAGGCGTACTAACACCTTCTGCGCGCTTCGGCAGCACATTGATACCTTCACTCGGAGTTGTACCATTATTTTTTAGACAGGGCGGACGGACCAGGGCATTCACCCGCCTGGCCGTGCCCGACGAGGAGCGCTCTCGGCCGGCTTGGGAGGCAGACGGCAGCCCCTCCTGGAAGTGTGGTTTTACCATGGGCCTCATGCGGTAAGGATTAGTATTATAATTTTGGGTGTATCAATTATTGATTATCATAACTCTGACTCGTTTCACCATTTTGAATGTTTTCATCTCGGACTCTGGAAGCATTGTATCTCAATCAATCTCAAAAAATATCAGCAAAAAAAAACTAGCTTGCAACGGACTTTAGCTAGATCTATGATGAACTTTCAATGTATGATACAAAAATAATACTTCTTCCAACAGATCATTAGCCTTTGAGCAGAATTGTTTTTAACTTACCAGGAAGTGTTATCGAGCCGACCGCTTTCAGTTTCATGGGGACTGAATGAACTCTCACTCTCAGAATCATCTGACCCGTCAGAGTAAAGACAAGATCCATGTTCATGTGAATTTCCAGCTATCGGTTCGAATTGATAGGGTCTAACTTCACATCTCTGTGAAACATCGGGAATGTCACTGTCGATGGTGTCCATTTCGGTAACCTGTTTACATTAGATACCCAAGCGCTGGCTCCTTGAAAAGTTTTTGTGACGTCACGGGTCACGTGACCGCTTAGCTAATTAACGAATCATTGTTTTACGCTGATGTATAAAAAAGTTGAATAATGTGATGATTTTCACATTTTTGACGCCCTGCAGTGATTTAGATGGCATTTCTTATGTCCTTTATACATAATTATACCCAGAAAAAAATCCATGTCCCATGTCCTTTAATGATGGATGGAGTCGGATTTCCCATAGGCCTTTGCTCCTAAACTCATTTTTGTTGCTCTAGTGTGATACAGCCGGTTCTCCTCAGGAAAATATGTCTCGCATTACTAACATGACCTCCGTGTAGTTTGCTAACCAGGACAGTGACGCATCTTTGCAGCTCACTTAAACACATCGGCATGTCAGATTTTAGGCTTGGGCCAATCGTAAACTGAAATTCATCATAATGTATAGACTGTGTGGGGAAAAAAAATCCAACAAATGTGATGTGATGTATAAATTATATGCAGTATTTATCAAAAACACAGTGGTAAACATTTTCACAGTAGAAAATCACTGAGCCTTGCATCTCGAGCATCTGAACAGCATGAACTCAGTAGGAAGCATTGTAGCTCAGTGCGAAATATCACAAGTCCCAAACGATTTGTGCTGAAGCGACAGAAAGCAGTGTGCGCGCGTATGTGTATGCGTGCGTATGCATTTATCCAAAAATATCCGAATTGCATAAGCGATCCTGAACTAAGTGCTTTGTTTGTGTTAAATACCGCTCAGATTTGAAATTTAATGTCAACATTGACACTTTTGTTTCCCATAATTGGGACCGTTTGCAAATATTACATTTTTCTTGATCCTCTGATTGATTCGAATTAGCATTTAGTGGTGGCACAAATGAGGCAGCGCTATTATTTTCTCCATTCAACACAAGCTGAGCATGAAATGGTATGTTGTTTCATCGTAAATCACACAGCATGACAGTGGAGAAGATGAAGCATGACACTGGAGAGCTCAAGGTAGAAAAGCAGCTCTGATCCTTTGATAAGCTTGACATTTAACTAATCTGCTTTCCACAAAGTCTCTACGGTCTTCCTCTTTGAGGATTTGCAGCGAAAAGAACCAGGACCAAGGAGAACTGAGTAATGCCGTGTGTGTGTGTGTGTGTGTGTGTGTGTGGTCTTAGAGTGCTTTCACATTTATTTAAAAAATAAAACGTAGGCTGGGGCGACACGGTGGTGTAGTGGTTAGCGCTGTCGCCTCACAGCAAGAAGGTCCGGGTTCGAGCCCCGTGGCCGGCGAGGGCCTTTCTGTGCGGAGTTTGCATGTTCTCCCCGTGTCCGCGTGGGTTTCCTCCGGGTGCTCCGGTTTCCCCCACAGTCCAAAGACATGCAGGTTAGGTTAACTGGTGACTCTAAATTGAGCGTAGGTGTGAATGTGAGTGTGAATGGTTGTCTGTGTCTATGTGTCAGCCCTGTGATGACCTGGCGACTTGTCCAGGGTGTACCCCGCCTTTCGCCCGTAGTCAGCTGGGATAGGCTCCAGCTTGCCTGCGACCCTGTAGAACAGGATAAAGCGGCTAGAGATAATGAGATGAGATGAGAAACATAGGCTGGGGTGTGTGTAGGATTGATTTCTTTCATTCAATAGTCAGGAATAGTTTGACAGAAACAGGTAAAAAAAAAAAACCTTTGGGCTTAGAAATCCCAGAAATCACCCAAGCACAGAGAGCTGGTGCTCAAAAAAAATTTGCCAGAATAACTACCGGTATAGGGTGTTTCAAAAAATTTGATGGTATTTGAGATGTAAATATCCACTACATAGTCAAGTCAAGTTTATTTGTATAGCGCTTTTAACAATAAACATTGTCGTAAAGCAGCTTTACGGAATTTGAACGACTTAAAACATGAGCTAATTTTATCCCTAATCTGTCCCCAGTGAGCAAGCCTGTGGCGACGGTGGCGAGGAAAAACTCCCTCAGACGACATGAGGAAGAAACCTCGAGAGGAACCAGACTCAAAAGGGAACCCATCCTCATTTGGGCGACAACAGACAACATGACTATAACATTAACAGCTTTAACATGAAGTCAGTTTCGTTGATGTTATAACTCTTCATTGATGGAAACTTGAGTGCAAAACTGTTCATGACAACCGCAGTCCTAAAGTTAGCAAGCCAACTGTAGTCCTCAGCCATAAAAGCATTACTGTAAGAGTCCAGAGCGTCTTCCAAGTGTGACTTTCAACTGTCCACATGGGGCCGTCCTCTACAGGAGCGCTGCGATGAGACTCCAGCCAGACGTAGGGCATCAGGATGGATCAGGCAGGTCTGAGGAGCATAGTCGAGGCAAATGAAACTGAACAGGCGTAATGTTGAGCAATATAAGATTTATTCCTCAGAATTTGAATGAGAAATTCAAAAGTAAGTGGACTCCATGAACGATTTCACAAATTTTCAATATTCGCGAAGCCGCTCGACCGTCTCTTCCGACGCTGGTGGTCGTCCAGATCCTTTCGCCCGGCACACACAGCCTTCCTCTTTGAACTTTTTGTGCCGTGTCTAAATCTGACTCGCAGTTGGTGCACTTTTAGAGAATTCTCTCATAAATGCACTCTGCACAGTCTTGTTCGACGGTGTTCGAGCGTACTCTAACACACAAAACGCCTTTTCTTTTCCAGTGAATGGCATTTCTATACCTAAAAGCAAAAATCATTTAACATCCATCCATCCATCCATCCATTATCCACAACCTCTTATCCTGTGCAGGGTCGCAGGCAAGCTGAATCCTATCCCAGCTGACTATGGGCGAGAGGCGGGGTACACCCTGGACAAGTCGCCAGATCATCGCAGGGCTGACTTGGGACTGCGGTTGTCATGAACAGTTTTGCACTCAAGTTTCCATTAATGAAGAGTTAGAACATCAACGAAACTGACTTCATGTTAAAACTGTTAATGTTATAGTCATGCTGTCTGTTGTTGCCCAAATGAGGATGGGTTCCCTTTTGAGTCTGGTTCCTCTCGAGGTTTCTTCCTCATGTCGTTTGAGGGAGTTTTTCCTTGCCACCGTCGCCACGGGCTTGCTCATTGGGGATAGATTAGGGATAAAATTGGCTCATGTCTTGGGTCATTCAGATTCTGTAAAGCTGCTTTGGGACAATGTCTATTGTTAAAAGCGCTATAGAAATAAACTTGACTTGAAACAGAGACAAAGAACCATTCACACCTACGGTCAATTTAGAGTCACCAGTTAACCTAACCTGCATGTCTTTGGACTGTGGGGGAAACCGGAGCACCCGGAGGAAACCCACGCGGACACGGAGAGAACATGCAAACTCCACACGGGAAGGTCCTTGTCGGCCACTGGGCTCGAACCCAGAACCTTCTTGCTGTGAGGTGACCGTGCTATCCACTACACCACCGTGCCGCCTTTTTTAAAACGTTTTGTGCGTCCATCCAGTGTTTGTTTTTTTTCTTTTGCTTGTCAGACCAAACAACCAGAACATATCCTGTTTCTACAGCTCTGTCCTTTGCATCTCCTGGCCCAATTTAAAAGCTCTCACCGCTTTCATCACAAGGTTTGGTGAAAGCAGGCTTGTAGTACTCGAGTCCGACTCGTGCCCTAATTTTAAGGACTCGTGACTCGACTTGGACTTGAGCACTGATGACTCGGACTCGTGCATTAACTGCATTCAGACTCGTAAATTGGACACGAGGACTCTGATTTTTTTTCTTTTTTTTTTTTGTAACATGCCATAATAATTTGGCATGAGATATTTATATCTACATTTTTATGCTAATTTCCTGCAAGAGAATGCACATTCAACTGTTCATACCGTACGTACGTCATCCATACGTTCATCCCTCGGGTAGAGCTGGAATCTGTGACTGGGGTTGGAGAAGTCTGGGCTGTTGTAACCACAACCCCACCAGGAAAATCATGATGATGATGATCATCATCATCATCATCAACAATTTGAGCTTTGACTACCATCACTGACACTCTCCTGTTTCACGGCAAGTGGATCAGTTCATTAGTATTCTTTTCCAGTTCTTTTGGCTGCTCTCTCCTTCATCATTTGTTTCCGTGATTTGTCCGTTTTCCTATATTTGGCTTCAAATGGCTTACCAGAAGGGTATGTCACTTTATGTGCCAAGCTCACACTCACGCTTTTATTTATTTATTTATTTTTTCCCAACGAGAAAGTGCGTGTAGGACGTTTAAGGGACTCGAGTGTTGTAGGGGTGTTGTGTTACACCACTTTTTGCACGTTTCTGCTCATCTTGTCATCCAGTAGTGTTTGTAATCAGAAGGGCGTGAGGGCGAAACACCGTGTTAGCAGGTGTGCGTCATTCATCCGTCTTTAAAACAAGGCTCTCTGTTTGACATTTCTGGTCGCGGTATAGTAAATGACACGTTCTATTGATGGGACGTGGAAAAATGTGTTAGAAAGGGAATTCATTAGAACACTGTGTGGACGCGTCTCTGCGTGCGTTGTGCCATGGCCAGGTTTTTGTGCAGGCATGGATGAGTGTGTGAGCACGAAAGAGCAGGTGTGTGTTCGCTGGGTTGTCCATAGGGGGATTTCTGGAGACCTTCAGGATGAGTCCTACCTGGAGGGACATAAATGAGTGCCATGAGCTTAGTTTAGTTCATCTAAATTTAGTTTTGGCCCTCGTTGCTTTCCATAGTGAGAATTCTCCCCGCATGGATCCGCCACTAACCGTCCAGCAACATGGCCACTCTTAGTCATCTCTGAAACCTCGTCCAATATGTAAAAAGTGATTCAGGCAGATGGATAACCCCCTGTTATGGACCCTGCCCTTTCTGTTGAGAGGAGGAGCTGTTCATGGTGGGAGGAGTGGTTTGCTGAGGGTGGAGCTTCCCTGCTTGATTGCCAATGTAGCGCACCTGCCCTGATATATAAAGCTGCCCCTTTTGTTTCTCTCTCTCAATTTTGCCTTGACCCTATTCTCAGGCCATATGCACAAGATACCAGTGTGTCTTGGGCTTTTGTTTAATCTTTATCTTATGTTCTGGGCAAGTTCTGGCTATGCCGTAACATCCTTTATAATGGTTTCCAGTATATCATGGGATTAGCAAGAGGCCAGTGTTACTGTATGTAACATAACTTCGGGATTGAATAATCGTGTTTAGTAAATTTCTTGAATAATTGTAACACATTTGTAGAAGAACTAGCTTAAGGTAGTGTTATAAGGGGTGTTCACACGGCAACTTTTACTCCGGTGTAGCACCGGGGCTGCCCCGGTAGAGCGTTCACACGGTACAAAGTTACACCGGTGTAGCCCCTGAAAGCTGCTTAAACCGGTGCAAATCTAACCCTGCTCGGGAGGTGGTTTAAGAAATTTACTCCGGAGTAAATGCTAGTTTGCGGGGCAGCACCGATATAAAATGGGACGTCTGAACGCTACAGGGGTAGACTCGCTACGCGTGAGGAGAGTTGATTACATACGGGCATTGCATAATTTGCATCCTGGTATTTTGTGCTTCCAAAATAGCGAATATCAACAACAACAGAACTGCGTGTCTTCCAGTGTTGCCAGATTGGGCGGTTTTAAGTGCATTTTGGCGGATTTGAACATATTTTGGGCTGGAAAACGTCAGCAGTATCTGGCAACACTGGTGTCTTCATGCACGTTGTTTTCCCGGCGCTTGGTGATGCCATGACAACCGGGAAAAGGAAGTACATTTTCACGCATGCGCATATTTCATTTCCGCATTATTACTATCGTATAGCACGGTCGCAAAAACTGCCGTGTGAACGCAAGTGGGGCTGCACCGGTGCTAACACGCTTCTCTCTAGTAAGCAGGGTTGTGACATGTGAACGCTCCACAAAATTTACACCGGTGTAAGATATATCGCAACAAAATACATCGGTGCAGCATCGATGCAAATATGTGCCGTGTGAACACCCCTATAGTCAAGACCATCTCACCCAGGGCCAAGTCATGACCAAGACCAGAGTGTATCGAGACCAAGACAAGACCAAGACTTTGAGGGACTGAGATCAAGTCAAGACCAAGACCAAGGCAGGATAAGACAGAGTCAAGACCAGACCAGTGTGTGTGAGAGAAGGAGTGGGGGGAGGGGCGACAGCCGTTAACAGGAAGAAAAATTTCAAATTAGCAATGAGTCATGGTATTGGTTGCATTTGTAACAGGAAATTTTACATTCAATCACAGTAATGACGTTAACAAATAAATCAGACAATACACAGGCAGTGTAGTGAAATCCCTACAGTTGTGGTCTTGACCAGTCTTGGAAAAAAAATCTCGAGTCCTCTATGTCTGAGACCGAGACAAGACTGAGTAAAAATGCAGTCAATTCCGAGATGAGACCGAGACCTTCAAAAAGTGGTCTTGAGACCAGTCTCAAGTACTACAACACTCGTTGAAAAGTAGACGGCCTTTCAAGTTCCTAAAATCGGTGAAATTTAGTTCCCTCTGAAATTTGATCATTGTAATATATTTCTGAGATATTAAAAAAAAAAAAACAGGCCGTTCTATGTCTGGAAAGTTAGTTATTTAATTTGGGGGGATTCCTGAGCAAATAATGTGCATGAAATCGCTCGCTTCGCGCAGTCAAGCAGACAGAGGAAGTCCGTGTGCGCATGCGCAGGTTTACATTTCGGCATCGTCTTCTTCTTTTGGGTTTTCCGGCAGCTGGCGTCCACAGTGTTGCATTACTGCCATCTACAGGTTGACCTTTGAGCGTGCACTGACAGTTCCATCATACTGACGCTAAACGAACAGCTGATCACACCGAGGTGCTCGCTGAGCGCCGATATTTATTAGTTTGGTCCTGCGTTTCCTTTCCTTCTCATATAACATAACGTCTTTTCTTCTCGCTTTCCGTTACTGTAGTCGGTCTTTCACGTTTCATTCGCACACTCACGTCCTCCATTTTTCTCTCCTGTTTCAAAATTGTATCCCACAATGCCTTGCGCGAACGGGGAAAGCCCACCACGTCATGCATGACGTAGTACACTACCGTTCAAAAGTTTGGGGTCACCCAGACAATTTTGTGTTTTCCATGAAAAGTCACACTTTTATTTCCCACCATAAGTTGTAAAATGAATAGAAAATATAGTCAAGACGTTTTTCTGGCCATTTTGAGCATTTAATCGACCCCACAAATGTGATGCTCCAGAAACTCAATCTGCTCAAAGGAAGGTCAGTTTTATAGCTTCTCTAAAGAGCTCAACTGTTTTCAGCTGTGCTAACATGATTGTACAAGGGTTTTCTAATCATCCATTAGCCTTCTGAGGCAATGAGCAAACACATTGTACCATTAGAACACTGGAGTGAGAGTTGCTGGAAATGGGCCTCTATACACCTATGGAGATATTGCACCAAAAACCAGACATTTGCAGCTAGAATAGTCATTTACCACATTAGCAATGTATAGAGTGGATTTCTGATCAGTTTAAAGTGATCTTCATTGAAAAGAACAGTGCTTTTCTTTCAAAAATAAGGACATTTCAAAGTGACCCCAAACTTTTGAACGGTAGTGTATCTTGTATTGGGTCACGGTGAAGCAGGAAAAAATAGCGGAGAATTTAGGGCCACATGGCCTGAAATTCATTAATTGCTATATTTAAAAAATAAATAAATAAAATTGGAAGTCTGTGATTCGAATTCAGTAGCTTTCGGTCCACGAAACAAAAATAACTGGGTATCGGGGAAAATTCTTTTTATGACCTACACTTGAAAAATCTGAAAGGCAGTCTACCTTCAAGGAAATAAATTGAAAAATATTTCTGTCTCTGATTTTACCTATTTAAAATAGGAAATAAAACACAATTGGCTGTGCTATAATCAGCAGGGTGGTGTGATGTAGCCTGAATCAAAGAGAAGGTCCTCTTACCAACCTGAAGTTGATTATTTTCCTATAACAACACATACTAAAGTGTATTATTTCTCTTATCATACAGCGATTTGTCAGCACTAATAATTCATTTATTAATGAACAAATCATACTTTTTAACCCATTTATAATTGTGTTAAATGTTGTAGAACATCCAAGAAACAAGTTAGTTAACAGTTATTCCACGAAATTGAGTCGTACATGAGCTGATAGCCGAGTTGGCTATAAGCCATGTACGACGAGGTTGAGTGGAATAACTGTTTTATTATATCCACAAATACTGGATTTTGAGAAACGGAGCATTTTTATTGGGGTTTTTTTTTTCAAATTGGATAACTAAAAACTTTACAGGGCGGCACAGTGGTGTAGTGGTTAGCGCTGTCGCCTCACAGCAAGAAGGTCCTGGGTTCGAGCCCCGGGGCCGGCGAGGGCCTTTCTGTGTGGAGTTTGCATGTTCTCCCCGTGTCCGCGTGGGTTTCCTCCGGGTGCTCCGGTTTCCCCCACAGTCCAAAGACATGCAGGTTAGGTTAACTGGTGACTCTAAATTGACCGTAGGTGTGAATGTGAGTGTGAATGGTTGTCTGTGTCTATGTGTCAGCCCTGTGATGACCTGGCGACTTGTCCAGGGTGTACCCTGCCTTTCGCCTGCAGTCAGCTGGGATAGGCTCCAGCTTGCCTGCGACCCTGTAGAAGGATAAAGCGGCTAGAGATAATGAGATGAGATGAGAAAAACTTTACACAAAATGCTTAGAATGTAAACAACCCGGCGAAATGACCAGTTGCAATTTGTGAAAAAATGCGATAATAATAATAATTCTCGAAAAATAAAAAAAAGATGCGTTCTTACCATCAAATACATTTACTCCATAGGTTTTTTTTTTGGCGTTTTGTTCTCAAGTAGAGTTTTTATTTCGTCCTTGTTTGGTTTAGTAACACCCTTCGCCATTTTGTTTTTCTCTCCTCACGGTATATTAGCTGATATGCTGGTAGTAGAGTAGCCAATCAGAGCACGTGATTGCTCATAGAATAAATCCTGTTATAACTTGTTATAGCAGCTATAAATGGCCATTCCCTCACAAATCTTTTGTTTCCACTCTCTTAAAGTTAGCCAGACAAAAAACACACCTTGTCATGTTTCAGAAAAACCACAAAGTTCTCTGTCGTGACTTATTTATTTATTTATTGCCTCAAAGCACTGATATTGGAGACTCCTTTCAAAAATGCTCAATGATGTCCGCTCACAGAAAACGTCACGTCAATGATTTGAGAATTCAGCAGCACTCTGGTATAAATTGTATTATGTATGTTTTAAAAGAGCTTGCAAGATATCCGAAGGTAACAGTAATTAAAGGTACATTCCATTTAAGTCCATGCTGTGTTACGTTTTCTGGAATTTCATTGCAAAGTGGTGAATTTAGCTAAAACATGGCAAGTAAATCTAACTTGTTTTGTCCTACAGGCTGCAGAATCACTACATTGATTAGCATAATTTTGCTCTCAGGCAAACGTAGGCAAGCAGCTCATTCGAAGTGATGATTCTGCTGTTATTATGCCTCAGGCTAGTTTTGTATGCCTGAGAAATTTTCGGCTTCTTAATATCCAAAGACTCACTCGTGTTGACTGTGAAATGGGCTATAAGACACGAAGATTCACTGTGTTGTTGACGGCAGCAGTGTGAACACTCATGAGTCATATGACTCATCCTAAATACATGATTACTAAGAATGGATTGTTGGAAACTTGTGAGCAAATGCGGAAACTTGATTGGATGTTGCCATCGACTGAAATGTTGCCTTACCGATGGTGATTTTTTGTTAGTTTCGACATTACGAGAGCCAGTCTCATGTCACCGAGGTCTCACTGTGAATCGAGTCGTTTGTACATGAAACTCACTGAATTCAGAATTGAATCCAGAACAACATATTTTTTACAGAATTAAAATACATTTATCCGTTCTTGAGATATTACAAATCAGAGATTGAAAAAACGGCTTAATTTTTAGAAAACTGCCATAATATTCTGTATGAGGATCACATGGTCCAAAACGGGCCTCATGAACCAATGAGATCAAATGGTTGTTTTTTTTTTCTTAGTAACTTTTTTATTTTTCAAGATATTTACATGGAAATTGGCAGGCACATAGATGGTTGGATAATGAATACAGAGTTTAAAAAAAATACTAAAAAACAATTCTGCAAATTAGCATTTAATCCATATTAATTATACTAATTAGGTAAATCAGTACGCTCTGTTCTTCAAAGTTTCACCAAATGGCTTTATTTGTGCAATATAAAGCTGATCTAAACTCTCATTTATGCATCCCTAAGAAGGAGAAATCAGTGTTAATTATAAAATGTGCATAAATAAGCATCGACTGTCACTCACATCTACCATTCACTATCAAAATAAAAAAGTAATAAAAGATTATTTCTAATCCCCTCTTTGTGCTCTGTAGGCCTTTGTATTTCTCAAAAGTAGGACCTACTTGTGTTTATATGAAAGAATGTAAATGATTATTTTGATTAATAATCACAGCTTTCAAGGCTAACCTTGAAAAAAGAAAAACGTGAGCTATATCCAATAAACAGTTCACATTAGCTGAATTGAAATTGACATTCGTGTTTCTGACTTCCGTTTTTTTTTTTAATCTCATTCCGACCACTAAGATCTCTATTTTTCATCAAAACTGTTATATTCTAAAACGGTTATTTATTGACATGAATCGGTTTGATTTGAAAAAAATAAGTAGGTAAAGCTATGAAAACTCACTTCAGTCTCCCGTGAATCATAACATCAAAACTAGCAGATGGAAAATTTTGCTGAATACTTCATCAGAAACAGTGAGAGCGAGAGAACATCCCTAGAAAAGTTATCTGATTGATATTCATAAGTAATCCGGTTGGAAACTGATCAGAAGAGAGAGAGAGAGAGAGAGAGAGAGAGAGAGTGAGTCTGACCGCTTTCCCGTAACTCAAAAAGAAAAGCGCTGGCATTTTCCCGACGTCACGCGAGCAGAGTTTTTTCTCCGTTGTACCAACTTCAACTTGCCGTTACTCCCAAAGTACAGGTAGTCGTCGACTTACGACCTATGCGACTTACGACCGATCGACTTTACGACCGTCTGGTTATGACTGGCAAGTGTTTCCCAGTTGAGCTAGCTGAGCGTACAACAGTTTCCGCCCCAGCTCCAGGCACATGCGCAGTCTCTCTTGCACTCCCTCGCGCACTCCGTCATACAGTTTGCGCCCCAGCTCCTGGTTTATGAAACGAGCAAATCCTCCCGCCAGCCCGAGCACTGCAACAGCTGATGATGACCTAGACGACCCACAGCCAAGCACCAGTGATGCCAGCGGTCACTAAATTTTGTATTTTGCTGTGTTTTACATTTGTATTTTGGTATGTTTCAAACTAAAATGTTTTCTATTTTTCACACCTGTATTTCGTATTTTTTGTTTTGCACGTATTAAACGAATTGTACTGTACGCAGTGTAGTATGCAGTGTTTGACTTAAACCAAATAATGAGCCAAGGTAATGAAATAAGAAAATGTTGATAAAATAAGACTTTGGGATGATTACAATATCGTTACACATCACAATATACTTACGTTCATTTAACATAGACCGACTTACGACCAGATCGGTTTACGACCGGTCAGTCGTAACCAAACGCAGTCGTAAGTCGACGACTACCTGTACTAAATAGATCTTAGGGCCCGTTTACACGAGGACGCTGTCGGGTAAAAACGACTAAATATTTTATCGGAAGTGCCTTTCGTCTACACGGGGACGGCGTTTCCGAGGCTGACAAACGGAAAAAATTGAAAACGCCTTCCAGAGTGGATAAGTTAAAAACAGCCCCTGTTGCATATCCGTCTAAACTACCCAATACGCGAAACTCTGCTCGGATCTGCTCACGTCGGCTACGCGTTTACGTCATACATATGTCATATACTGTACATGCCAGCCCGGGAAGTAAGAAAGTAAGTAAAAAAGTAAGAGCATGTCTGATTACATCGATCCAACGGACCTTCAAGCTGCTCTGGCAGCTTTAATAAACGTCCAGGAGTCCTTCGAACATCTATACCGAATCTGCACATATACCGTTAATGAACAGAGGCGGGTATAGCATGCTCTTACTTTTTTACTTACTTTCTTACTTACCATAGCCAGAGTAGTCAAAGTTTTCGCGGTGCAGATCAGACAAGACGGAAGACGTTGCGCATGCGTGCAGACATAGCGGAGGTCTTTCACAGCACCACCTAGCCGCCTGGCATGCACATCCAATTGAATTCCACGCATTTATGCGTCACCGTATAGACACAGATTTCCTCCTTGAAAACGGTCGTGTAGACGCAGAAAAAAGTGAGAACGAAAACGGACTTTTGCGTTTTTGTTTCAGACCGTCCCCGTGTAAAGTGGGCCTTAACCAGATCAATTTCTTTGGAAAGCAGAGATTATAAGCTTTTTAATGATAGAAAATATTCAAGAGTTAACCCTTTGGTGACTGACCCCTTGAAAATCGTTCCTCCAGGAACGATGACGTTTCAGTTGTCAAGACAACGGAAAAACTAAAACTAAAGTTACAACGTGTATCAACAAAACAAGTTACAACAAAATCTTTCTGTTTTGTATTTTAGTTTTTCCGTTGTCTTGACAACTGAAACGTCATCGTTCCTGGAGGAACGATTTTCAAGGGGTCAGTCACCAAAGGGTTAAGCGATGACACTTTTTTCAATTAACAACAGGTGAGATCACTTTGCCACTCACCTTCTCTGGCCCTGCCCTCCATTCACAAACCGCCGCTTGACCACGCCCTCGCTGCCACATTGATTTAGGGCGAGTCCAGAAGGAAGTGGTTCCAAAAGTTTTGTAGAGTCGCATCTGGATGCAAAAAAGATGAAACCCACTGAAGTAAGGAACCTGATCTGTGAAAACATGATGCTGTAACAACCCAAAACAACACGATTATCTTCCCCCTGTGTGTTAATGTGTTCATGCTTGAAACGGGTGTATTTTTCTGGTCATCTTTTTGAAGTCAGCTTAAAAGTAGACGGCCTTTCGATTTCATAAAATCGGTGAAATTTAGTTCCCTCTGAAATGTGGTCATTGTGGCGGCACGGTGGTGTAGTGGTTAGCGCTGTCGCCTCACAGCAAGAAGGTCCTGGGTTCGAGCCCCAGGGCCGGCGAGGGCCTTTCTGTGCGGAGTTTGCATGTTGTCCACGTGGGTTTCCTCCGGGTGCTCCGGTTTCCCCCACAGTCCAAAGACCTGCAGGTTAGGTTAACTGGTGACTCTAAATTGACCGTAGGTGTGAATGTGAGTGTGAATGGTTGTCTGTGTCTATGTGTCAGCCCTGTGATGACCTGGTGACTTGTCCAGGGTGTACCCCGCCTTTCGCCCGTAGTCAGTTGGGATAGGCTCCAGCTTGCCTGTGACCCTGTAGAAGGATAAAGCGGCTAGAGATAATGAGATGAGATGAGATGTGGTCATTGTGATATATGTTTATTTCTGTAATATCACAAAATATCAGGCCATGGCTGGGAAGTTATTTAATTTGAAGGGATTAAAGCAAATAATGTGCATGAAATCGCTCGCTTTGCGCAGTCAAGCAGACAGAGGAAGTCCGTGTGTGTGTGTGCGCATGCGCAGGTTTACCTTTGAGCGTGCACTGACAGTTCCATCATTCTGTCGCTAAACGAACAGCTGATCACACCGAGGTGCTCGCTGAGCGCCGATATTTATTAGTTTGGTCCTGCGTTTCCTTTCCTTCGTATATAACATAACGTCTTTTCTTCTCGCTTTCTTTCCGTTACTGTAGTCGGTCTTTCACTTTTCATTCGCACACTCGCGTCCTCCATTTTTCTCTCCTGTTTCAAATTTGTATCCCACAATGCCTTGTGCGAACGGGGAAAGCCCGCCACGTCATGCATGAAGTAGTATCTTGAATTGCGTCACGGTAAAGCAGGAAAAAATAGCGGAGGATTTCAGGCCATGTGGCCTTAAATTCATTAATTGTTCCGTTTAAAAAAAACGAATAAAATTGGAGGTCTGTGATTCGAATTCAGTAGCTTTCAGTCCACTAAACAAAAATAACTGGGTTTCAGGAAAAAGTATTTTTATGACCTACACATGAGAAATCTGAAAGGCAGCCTACCTTTAAGCTTAGGGAAGTGCTACATTAATTAAACTTATCATTATTAATAGATTTTTGAGCCGGGTAGTGGCTCAGGGGCGTGTAAAAATCTGTGAAAGCTATAGAGAGAAAGAGAGAGATGAACAGAAGGAGAGAGGGGGAGGTCCTCACACTCATTCTCACACATAATTTATCATCTGTTACTTTTCTCCCTTCCCAAACCACATCTCCAGGCTTTTTTTTTTTGCGCCAGCATCGTCTTGAACATTTGGACGTCGCTGGTGTCATTAATCATCGCCGCTGTTTTGTTATAACACGCCTGTCACTCAGAGTGTTCATGAATATAACCAGTGTCCATCCTTTATATTTACATGACAGCCGCGGAGTGCCGAGGCAGACAGAACTGAAACGATGTGGGCGAGTCTCTGGCAGAATGCTGCATTCAAAGCACACGTTACGAAAGCCGGGCAGTTTTGGTCCTGTCGATAAAAAGCTAAAAGAGAGCCGATCAGACAGAGACAATGAAGGCAGAGCTTCAGGCAGCCTGGGAGGAGGTCAGTGGAGAGGATGAAAAACTGTTTCGGTAGAGGCTTGGAAGCAGTTTAAGGCTCTTTTTTATTTCTGCCATGTATTCATCTCCACGAAAACGATCCTTCTAAACTTATCCTCCAGTGTACGAAGAAGCGTTTATATAAAAAAAAAAAAAATAGAGAAGACGACCAGGACTATCGTAGTGCCACTGTATTGTTGGATATGCCCAAAGGAAGCGGATGATGTCCTATATGCTCTACTAATAAAAAATAAATTACAGTCACGCCCCTGATTGAATATGTTGCACCAAGCCATTTACAATATGCAACTTCATCACGGGTGGAAAAAGTGCTGAAAACATGTACTTAAGTGAAAGAATCAGTAGTCTGGCAAAATCTTACGCAATTAAAATGAATGCATCCCGCCAAAATGTTCTCATCTGAAGTAAAAATGATGCCATTTTGAAATGTACTCAAGTATTAAAAGTTACGTTTCTAACTAATAACATCAGAGGGGAACCGTCATGGCCTTCTAGGTGTTCAGAGAAGCCCGAACATATCAACATTTCAAATGTTATCTTTA
This sequence comes from Neoarius graeffei, assembly GCF_027579695.1. Classification (NCBI taxonomy): domain Eukaryota; kingdom Metazoa; phylum Chordata; class Actinopteri; order Siluriformes; family Ariidae; genus Neoarius; species Neoarius graeffei. Next base: position 53,164,945 of record NC_083588.1, read on the forward strand.
ATTTCTTTGTAATTATTCTTTTCTAATTGTAATTTGGCCTCATTTTCTATCAAATTAGCTTCAGAAATGAAAGGGCTACCATCCTGAAAACGTTAAAATCGAGTTATCCAGTGAGATTTTTTTTTGTTTGTTGTGTCTAGGCTGAGAAGAGTTTCGAGCTGGCTCACTCATCGGTTAGGACTTCATTGCCGGGACAGAAGGTCATGGCAGTGTATGTTTCTGTAGGAAGTGACAGATGAATTAACCAATCAGATTTTGATTTATAGTGGGAGGGACCAAAAATGTATCACCCTCGGCCTTCACGAAGGCTTAACCACGAGTCGGCACAGCAGTGAAGTCACCTTCCAGCCGGTGTAGCGTTCATCAGTAGTGTTAGCGAATGCTAATAAAGCGGTCAAGCCAGTGCTATCAACAGGGCCGCGTTAACCCTTGCCGAGGCCCTGGGCAGACACACCCCCGAGGCCCCACCCCCGCCTGTTGTCAACTGCGCTCAGCAAATTCACCCCCTCAGACGTGCCTGTCTAACTAGACACAGAAACTTAAATAATGACAGTGGCCCAATTAGAAACACTATTGAACGATAAAACTTTATATCCATCAACACCTATTTAATCGAGAAAAAGCAATGGCGAAATAGGCAACTGCATGGTGAAAAAATCCATCAGACATCACGGTTAACAAGTCTGGTTAACTAAAGTTTAGCTTCAAGAAGCCTTTGAATGAGTGAGTCAATGAACAACATGTCAAGAACATAACCTCAGCCTACAACAGTTTCTTTAGTGTTCAGAACAAGAACATTCATTTGGTATATAACCGTTCGTTTTCATTTTGGAATCCAGGCGACTTTTAACTTGTGAAAACAAAGAGCGATAACAAAGAAAGAAAAATATCTTGCTTCTCAGAAATAAATCTCAGAATGTTCGGCTATGTGAAACATTTCATCCTTTCACACACGTAATGTCCTGAACAGCAGTGGCACACAGCTTTGCACATTCAGTCTGACAGCCATGGGTCAACTTACAAGGGCACTTTCCTACTTTTCTGGAAAGCGAAGTCATTAATTAAATCATTGAACTCAAGCTGGCGTAGCGTGTGAAGACATGGTGGACAGTGATCATATTGACAATGACGGGTGATTTATGCGACGGGACAAGGTGGGCTTCCTTACGGGTGGCGAAATGCATCAAAAATGTTATCAATATGATCAAAACTTCTGAAAATATCGTTTCATATTTTCCGATCTCGCTACCTCCGAGGCCCCCTAGTGGCCGAGGCCCTGGGTAGCTGCCCATGAAGCCCATTAGGATAACGCGTCCTTGGCTATCAAGAGCAAGTAGCACAGGCTAACGACCAAGAAACTAAGGCCAAGTTTACATTAGACCGTATCTGTCTCGTTTGCTTCGTGGATGCACTGTCTGTTTACATTAAAAGGCCGGGAAACGGGAATCCGCCAGGGTCCACGTATTCAATCCAGATCGTGTCTGGTCCGGTGCTGTGTAAACATTGAGATACGCGGATACGCTGTGCTGAGCTCTAGCTGGCGTCGTCATTGGACAACGTCACTGTGACATCCACCTTCCTGATTCGCTGGCGTTGGTCATGTGACGCGACTGCTGAAAAACGGCGCGGACTTCCGCCTTGTATCACCTTTCATTAAAGAGTATAAAAGTATGAAAATACTGCAAATACTGATGCAAATACTGCCCATTGTGTAGTTATGATTGTCTTTAGGTTTGCCATCCTTCCACTTGCAAGTGGTAAGTGACTTGCGCACAGCGGCTCAGTCCCGAATCACTGCTCGTGCACTACACTCGCGCGCTCTGTGAGCTGCGCAGGGCCAGAGTGCGCACCCTCCAGAGGGCACTCGCTGTTCAGGGCGGAGTGATTTGGAGCGCAGCCGCTGAGGAGGAAGCGATGAGCCGCACTGACACATTTCAACTTGCGTGCCGAATTGTGATTAGCGTATCCGTGTATTGGCGTTGCTGTGTGCACGCGAATCGTGTATTGGCGTTGCTGTGTGCACGCTAATCGTTTTTAAAAACGTTAATCTGATGATCCGCTGATACGGTCTAATGTAAACCCCACCTAAGATTTCTGTCTCCAGACTCTTCTTCGATGCCGCACGCTCGCTACAGTATTTTTCGTTCAGACTTAAAGGGGAACAGAGGGCAATATATAGAGTAAATATAACAATAAAACACACATTGACGAACCTTATTCAAGACTTACAAAAGTTTTTTGTTCTAAGGTTGGAAAGTTATAGTGTTTTGAAAGTAGCTCGAGCAAACTATTTCCGCAGTTTGAACAGCCCGCCATGATATTCATTTTATCCAATCAGAATGCACGTTCATTTTCTCTGCGTAACACTCATGACGTATGTATGTGCCCAGTTGTGTTGGCTCATTGAGGTTGGGAATAGCACGTGTGAAATACCTGTTTCTGCCTCTTGCGACGATTTCGCAAGTCCACGGGTGGCGCCTATCTCATTGCAGCAAATAAATTCTGCTGGACTCGTGAGCAACTCCACGTTACATTTTCCGCACGAGCACCACGCCGTGTCACCTGCACGCAACGCAGACGCTCTGCCCCACGCTCGCCATGCCCATGGTCAGCATCAGTCTCATCCTCGCCGTCATCCGAGCTTTCTTCTCTTATTTCATCACCGGAGTCGAGAGTACCTCTCCTAGCTATTTTAAGTTCGTTTCTTAAGACAAGGATTTTTTAAGATGTTACCTTGTTGACAGTTTCGGCGAGAATCTTCCGCCTTCTTCAAAACAGTCACCAGATGTGTCCTGGGGGAGCGACCTGACAGCAGGAGGCGTGAACTACCTGTCAAATTGGGCGGGATGTTCACGCCTCCGTAGCGTAACATCAGCTGATAAGGCACGTCACCACTCGACATCTGGTGACTGTTTTGAAGAAGGCGGAAGATTCTCGCCGAAACTGTCAACAAGGTAACATCTTAAAAAATCCTTGTCTTAAGAAACGAACTTAAAATAGCTTTAATGGTTAGACATAATGAACTTCCACTACATAGTACCTCTCCTAGGTTCAAACTGGTACCCTTCTAAGCCATAGCCTGCTTGCAGTGTGTCTTGCGGGATCTCTTCGTATGATTCGACAGAGCTGTCGCTTTCACTTGATGCGCCCGACGCCATGATTACACGCTTATCTCCTCTATTTCGGAGAGTTCCGCTAGTGCAGTGGGTAGCGCTGACGTCACGGCCTTTTAAAAATGGCGACTCTTGTGCGGTTTAGCGTATAAAGTATTATATTTACAATTAACAAGATATTTCGTTGTTTTCTAGTATATAAATTTGATAGAATACTTAAGAATACGTTACTTTGTCACATCAGCAACTGTATATATTATATTTGGTACCCCTTTAAGTATTCATTTCCCTCTGTAATTTACTTAGTTACTTTTAAAGGCGTCGTGCGGTAATTTCAGCAATCAGGCTATATCATATGTCAAAATGTCGGGTTTGGTGGGTTATTCAAGCCCCTCGGTTTCCCGCGATCTCAGACCCCGTCCACACATAGCCGGGTATCTGCTAAATCGAAGATATTTTTCTACGTTTTGGCCTGTCATCCACATGAAAACACATCAAAAACGAATATTTAAAAAAACTCCGGGCAAAGTGAAGATTTTTGAAAACTCCGTGTATGCCTTTTCGTGTAGACAGAGATAACCGGAGGTTTGCGTTTTAGAACGTCACAATCTGCGCCAAAAAAATGACAACAAATCTGCCCTGACGTCAAACGTGCGACCTTTGTTTACTGCAGAAGCCAGATTAAGCATGGACTTAAGCTAGCCACACACCACGGCGATCCACGCGGTACCGAACCGACCCATTTCAGAGCCGACTCCCGACAGGGCACGCACATATCCCCCGACTGTTGACGAGTGCAGTCGCGATTGAAGCGACACGTGACAACTTAATAGCTTTGTGATTAGCTATTGGATATAGTTACTGTTAAATCCAACACTTGAAGATGCTACAGGCTGAATTACAAATGACACAACACGGAATATGTAGCGCACTATCTAGGCTGCATGAGCTATTATTCCCAACCTTAAATAGTGCACTTATATAGGGGAGTTAAAGCGATTTGGAATTCAGCCACACAACTTGAGCAGAGTGGCTTTCCAGCCCACTGTGTCTATGGATAAAGCTTCAGTCTATGGAATTACAGTATATACCTGCATTAGGTGCTACCAACACGTATTTCTCGCGCTAGAAATTGTGTTTAATGATGTCACGTGTTATATGCGAAAGATATGATTGGCTATTGCTAGCGACTCTCGCCGATCAGTCTGGCTCCCGATTAGTTTTTCGAATCGGCTGTGAGATGAGTCGGTACCATCGAAAACTAGTCTTTACGCCTGACTCGCGACTTCAGTTGGCTCGGTACGCTGAAAATCGGCGTAGTGTGCGGCTAGCTAAAGAGTAATGGATCGGAGTAGTGCCTTGAAAGCGTTAATTATTGTGCAGGTGCTATTTACATGTTTAATTTTAGAAGCCCAACTACTGCTCCAAGAGCACAGGCGATGTGATTAGGGGGTAGGATTTGGGGAAATAACCATCTACAGGTTTGGAATGCTTATGAATGTGATTGAAAACGCAGATGTTCGGTTATGTGTGGAAGGGATTTTTTTCGAAGACGAGGTGGTGTGGATAAAACATTTTTATAAACGGAGGGGGGGAAAATGTTCAGTTTTAAAAATACCCGGCTACGTGTGTACATGGCATCAGTGTCACGATGCGCCCGCTACAAGCATTTAAAGTTGACGCGCACAGCCAAATTTAGGCAGCCAGCCGTTAACTAGGTCAACTTATGTGTGACGTCATACCAGTAACCTCCCTTGGGTGATGCTGGCCTGTCACCGTGTTTTCTCTATAGCTTGCGTTTACCAGAGTTGTTTACATTGCGGATTTTGTGGATTTATTCAGTCTGTGGATAGTTTTGAACACTCAAAACACTATGAAATGATGTATTAATATTCTGTGATACAAAATGCCTAATCGGTGTATTGTGTTTGGCTGTAACAACGAACACTGAACACTATTTGTGACTGTTGTTATCAATGGATCTGATTTCAAGGTCATGGCTAGGTATTGATAGAAAAAAAATATTTTTTTAAAAACACATGTTTTAAGTGTTTCTATGTATCAATCATTAATTGCACAAAATGATTTTCAGACATTTATGTATTTGTCATATCTTTGTCACATGAAGTGTTGTCTTGATAACATATGTGGCACATAATTTTAGCAAATGGATGACAGAAGATTAATTGAAAGATTTATGCCACAGAGCTGCCTTTAACTAATAATTCTCACTTATTACTGACGATTGTACGTTTACTAAACAATACAATACAAAGCTCAATACTCCCAGCCTATAACATACTGAATATCAAGTTAAAATCAACCGCAATAAAAGGAAAATGATGAAAACTGGAATATCAAGGGGTCTACTGTATCAGAAGGCCCACTGCATTTCGCGAGATCGCAAGCTGTCAAGTTGCTAGAATTCAATCTTTCTAGCTATACTTTCACCCCCTACAGCTATCAGTATTACACAGAATCATAGATTAATCACACAGCATTCTAATTCAAGTGAAAATGGTCTTTAAAAATACACACAAGTAGTGATTTAGTCAGAGAAACCAACCAAAACAAGTCTTCAAGTCGCCGGTCTTCTTCATTCTCGTCTTCGTTTCTGTCGTCGTCAGAACTGTCCTCATTTTCTTCTGAAGATGAGCGCTCAGGTTCAAATCTGTAAGGCTGGATACCACCAGGACATTCAGCTGTCAAAATCTCTACTTGTGGGCCATTTTTTTCTTCTGTATCGGTAAAATCAAAGCTAATTTCCTCAGCATCGCTCCTATTTTCTGGTGTGTCCGCCATTGCAACTGCACCGAGTGGTTACTGGTATGACGTCACGCAGCTGTTCCATTGACCGAGAGGGGGCGCTGCGAACGCGGGAAATTTCATGTGATGGGCATGACCAAATAAGGACCGATTACAACCGCGGGAAGCTTTTGAAAAATCGACGGTCAATTTATTTCGAATCTCGAAAGCATTCTGGTGCAGAATAATGCGACTTTTATCGCCACTGCGTGACGCCTTTAAAATCGACATTGACAGTGGAGCGACCTGGCAGCCTGCCGCTAATCCCTTATAAAATCCTTTGCCCTGTTGCTTTTTTCGGTGTGTCCGGCTAAGTTTTGGCTGAGCTCAAGTCCCAGCTCTCACTTCGCCAGTGGATAACATTAAGTTAATGTCGTGCTTTCATGATGCAACTGCTTGAAGATTTTTTGCTTTAACACGGCTGTTATTTTACCTATAAATATTTTTCAGTCTCTATGGTCATACACGGGGCGGCACGGTGGTGTAGTGGTTAGCGCTGTCGCCTCACAGCAAGAAGGTCCTGGGTTCGAGCCCCGGGGCCGGCGAGGGCCTTTCTGTGTGGAGTTTGCATGTTCTCCCCGTGTCCGCGTGGGTTTCCTCCGGGTGCTCCGGTTTCCCCCACAGTCCAAAGACATGCAGGTTAGGTTAACTGGTGACTCTAAATTGACCGTAGGTGTGAATGGTTGTCTGTGTCTATGTGTCAGCCCTGTGATGACCTGGCGACTTGTCCAGGGTGTACCCCGCCTTTCGCCCGTAGTCAGCTGGGATAGGCTCCAGCTTGCCTGCGACCCTGTAGAAGGATAAAGCGGCAAGAGATAATGAGATGAGATGAGATGGTCATACACATGACTAATGCTACATAGTTAGATCCATAAATACATGGCCTAATGGTTAGAGAAGCAGCTTTGGGACCAAAAGGTCACTGGTTCGATTCCCTAGACCAGTAGGAATGGCTGAAGTGCCCTTGAGTAAGGCACCTAACCCCCAACTGCTCCCCAGGCTGCTCTGAGTGTGTTGTACGTTGCTCTGGATAACAGCGTCTGCTAAATGCCTGTAATGTACTGCGGTGCATAACACTTTCTTCTGAGCGTGTTATGTTACGCGACCCTGTGATGTAGCATGAGCAGCAGTTTGAAAAAATGCAGTTCACGCTTCATGTGTCTTGTGGGAAGCATGTGTTGGCCTTCTGCCTCTGGGGATCAGTGGCTGCCACATGAGACGGAGAACGGAAGTCTAAATTAAAGGGAAGTTTGTTCTGCATTAATGAATCTGATTGGATGCTAAACTGAGCCTGTTCGATCAATATATAGCATACAGTCATTAGCCAGATGAGAAGAAACGAGCTTTTAGATTTTTAACAGGTACTCTGGTGAAATACAGTACCAGTCAAAAGTTTGTACACCTCTACTGATTCATTGTTTTGACTATTTTTTGCAATGTAGAGCAATACTGAAGACATCAAAACTATGAAATAACATGGAACATGTATGGAATTATGTGGGAAAAAAAAGTACAGGATGTTTTAAATTTTAGATTCTTCAGCGTATCCACTGTATACCTTGATGACGCTTTGTACACTGTTGGCGTTATCTTAACCAGCTTCATGAGGTCGTGACCTGGAATGGTTTTCAATTAACAGCTGTGTCTCGTCAAAAGTTAATTAGCGGACGAGTTTTTTGCCTTCTTAATGCGTTTGAGATCAAATAGTAAATAATACAGTAAATGGCCCTATTCATACTACAACTGTAGTAATCCATATTGTGTCAAGAACCGAACAAGTAAGTAAAGAGAAACGACATCCATCATTACTTTAAGACATGAAGTGACTTTTAATCAATAAAAAATAAAGAAAAACCCTTGAATTAAAAGGTGTGTCCAAACTTTTGACTGCTACTGTAAATAAAATGGTAAGAAGTTACAAAAATTAGTTTGGTTTTTTAAAGCTAGACTGCGTTTCAGATTTTTCTTAAGATTTTTTTTGGGGCTTTTTGTCACCTTTTTTATTGGATAGGACAGTGTAGAGACGGGACAGGAAATGAGCGGGAGAGAGAGACGGGGAGGGATCGGGAAATGACCTCGGGTCGGAATCGAACCCGGGTCCCTGGATTTATGGTATGGCGCCTTAGCCACCTGAGCCACGACGCCCCCATTGTTTCAGATTTTTCAAGTGTAGGTCATAAAAAGAATTTTCCCCGGCACCCGGTTATTTTTGTTAAGTGGACTGAAAGCTACTGAATTTGAATCACAGACTTCCAATTTTATTATTATTATTCTCATCTCATCTCATTATCTCTAGCCGCTTTATCCTGTTCTACAGGGTCGCGGGCAAGCTGGAGCCTATCCCAGCTGACTACGGGCGAAAGGCGGGGTACACCCTGGACAAGTCGCCAGGTCATCACAGGGCTGACACATAGACACAGACAACCATTCACACTCACATTCACACCTACGGTCAATTTAGAGTCACCAGTTAACCTAACCTGCATGTCTTTGGACTGTGGGGGAAACCGGAGCACCCGGAGGAAACCCACGCGGACACGGGGAGAACATGCAAACTCCGCACAGAAAGGCCCTCGCCCGCCACGGGGCTCGAACCCGGACCTTCTTGCTGTGAGGCGACAGCGCTAACCACTACAACACCGTGCCGCCATTATTATGTTTGTTTGTTTATTTTTAAATGGACCAATTAATGAATTTAGGGCCACGTGACTCTAAATTCTCCGCTATTTTTTCCTGCTTCTCCATGAACCAATTCAAGATACTACTTCATGCATGACGTGGTGGGCTTTCCCCGTTCACGTAAGGCATTATGGGATACAAATTTGAAGCAGGAGAGAAAAATGGAGGACGTGAGTGTGCGAATGAAACGTGAAAGACCGACTACAGTAACGGAAAGCGAGAAGAAAAGACGTTATGTTATATACGAAGGAAAGGAAACGCAGGACCAAACTAATAAATATCGGCGCTCAGCGAGCACCTCGGTGTGATCAGCTGTTCGTTTAGCGACAGAACGATGGAACTGTCAGTGCACGCTCAAAGGTAAACCTGCGCACGCGAAAAAACACACGGACTTCCTCTGTCTGCTTGACTGCACGAAGCAAGCGATTTCATGCACATTATTTGCTTGAATCCCCTCAAATTAAATAACTTCCCAGCCACAGAACGGCCTGATATTTTGTGAGATATTACAGAAATAAACATGCATCACAATGACCACATTTCAGAGGGAACCAAATTTCACCGATTTTATGCACTCGAAAGGCCGTCTCGCTTTAAATTTTCTTTGAGATGTAATGAAGGAAAATGAAAACTGATGGAATGATGCTGTAAAGAGACACAGACAGACATTTTATTGGTGATCGGAGCTCTTGAAATGGCTGTTTGTGCTGCGTGTGTTTATTTTGCGTGTTCTTTTTAATCATGTTCAGCTTGTCCAAAGCCTCTTTCCTCCCCCTGCAGCTCACATTCCTCTTTATTGAACAATAGCAGGATTATTTTTATTCGTCAAGTGCATCTACTTATCCTGTTGAAACGAGAAAACAACAAATCATTATATGTACCAAGGGACTGGTTGATCCTGTGTGTTTGTGGCGTGTGTATGAGATCCAGAGAGCATAAAAGAATTTGTGTTGCGTGCACACGCGCGCACACACAGACAGAGTTGTCTGTTTTTTGTGCTTTGTGTCTGTTTTCAGTCCTTTAGAGTTTGCAGCTCTTGGAGTGAATGGAGTTCAAACTGAAGAATGTTTGTACCACTGGATTCCTAATGCAGATGTTATCATGTTACAAACTGCAGCTAATAGCATCATGGAGCTAAAGTGTAAAAACAAACAGCCGACGTACCCTCGAGCAGGATGATTCATACCGTATTTCAGCAAAATACATCATTTATATGTTGATATTCAGGAAGCAGTTATTCGGTCTTTATTTACCTCAAATAAAAATGTACTGAAGTTTGATTTACATGCTAGGTTTCAAACTAGCATCATTGCAAAGCAAGCTAACTGTACTAGCATCATAGACTCAGCAAATGCACTAATGAGCTCTGTTACTTCCTTGAAAGCTGTATTTTTCTTCCTAATGTCTCTATACAACTTGAAACAGGGTGTGTGTGTGTGTGTGTGTGTGTGTGTGTGTGTGTGTGTGTGTGTGTGTGTGTGTGTGAGAAACAGACATAATATTTTAATAGGAACAGTATGTGCTGCAGTTTTATATGTGCGCTTGGGCGCGCGCGCATGTGTGAATGAGAAACAAATAATGAGAGAAAGGAAGAGATTAGCAAAAAAAAATATTGCACAGTGGAAACTATACCCGTAGACTTTGTATGTCTACAAGTGTGTGTGTGTGTGTTCGGTGTTCAGCAGTGATCTTGTTACGGTACATCACGAGCAAAACTATTGCACAAGGCTCAAAGTGTTTGTTTTTTTTGGGAGGACTTTTAAAGGTACCAAGTAGAACCCAGATAGAAATCTGAAACTTTTCGCAACACAAAGAACGTCTAAAAGTGTCGTTAATGGTGAGACGCAATATGTAGAAATGGCGATTTTGGTCATGTGAATAAATTGTATCACATGGACGAAATGTTTTCTGTCTCACTGTGGGAACTCGGTAGAGGGGATACCTCGGCCAAGCCACATACAGTATTATTAGCTTATCTGACCATAAGGCTGATGAGTTGTTGCCATGGCGTGGCGTCCATCATCCGTCTGTCCAGTCGTCCATCCGTCTGTCATCCACAATTCAGTTAAATCGTATTTCCTCTGTTAATTCTCCATGGGGGGGCGGCACGGTGGTGTAGTGGTTAGCGCTGTCACCTCACAGCAAGAAGGTCCTGGGTTCGAGCCCCATGGCCGGCGAGGGCCTTTCTGTGCGGAGTTTGCATGTTCTCCCCGTGTCCGCGTGGGTTTCCTCCGGGTGCTCCGGTTTCCCCCACAGTCCAAAGACATGCAGGTTAGGTTAACTGGTGACTCTAAATTGAGCGTAGGTGTGAATGTGAGTGTGAATGGTTGTCTGTGTCTATGTGTCAGCCCTGTGATGACCTGGCGACTTGTCCAGGGTGTACCCCGCCTTTCGCCCGTAGTCAGCTGGGATAGGCTCCAGCTTGCCTGCGACCCTGTTGAAGGATAAAGCGGCTACAGATAATGAGATGAGATGAATTCTCCATGGATTTCCATTCTGATTGTTTTGTTTGAAAGAACTCGTCACTCCACACAAAACTTGGCCGTTGTTTTGTCAATTTTTTTTTGCTAGAATTGTATCTCCTCTCTGATTTCTTATCCGATTTCAGTTCTGATCAATGTTTTGGGTCGATCTTCCCATGAGGAACAAAACTTGGTTGGTTGGTTGGTTGGTTGATTTTCCTGTTGGAAACAATTTGTTTGCAACTTTGTTTATTTTCAGTTAAATCACGTCTCCTCCCTCCGTTCTCAATGGATTTCAGTTCTGATTTGTTATATTTGAAAGAACTAGTCCTTCTGCACAAAACTTGGTCATCGTATTGTCAATTTTTTGCTAACAAATTAGTAATTGGGTCCATCCATCCATTATCCGTAACCGCTTATCCTGTGCATGGTCATGGGCAAGCTGGAGCCTATCCCAGCTGACTATGGGTGAGAGGCGGGGTACACCCTGGACAAGTCGCCAGATCATCACAGGGCTAACACATGGAGACAAACAACCATTCACACCTGCGGTCAATTTAGAGCCACCAATTAGCCTATCCTGCATGTCTTTGGACTGTGGGGGAAACCGGAGCACCCGGAGGAAACCCACGGGGAGAACATGCAAACTCCACACAGAAAGGCCCTCGTCAGCCACTGGGCTCGAACCCAGAACCTTCTTGCTGTGAGGCGACAGCGCTAACCACTACACCACCATGCCGCCGAGTAATTAGGTCAACTTCACAAATTTTCTTCTGACTAGAATTGTATCTCCTCTCTCATTTATCATGCGAATTCAGTTCTAATTGATGTTTTGGGTCGATCTTCCATCGGGGAACAAAATTTAGTCCTTCGTTGATTTTCCTATTGGAAACAATTTGTCATGGAGGTTGGTCCTCTCTCACATCGTCACATTTCAGTTCTGTTTGATGTTTTGGTCGTCATGGTTGTTTTGATGGCTGGCCAGATGACCTACTACGTCCTTGACATTCTAGTCAACGTCAAAGGTTAGAAGGTGCGTCCAAACTTTTGACTGCTACTGTATATCGACCTAATATTCCAGATTCTGCACTATTTCTATTTAAGTATCTGTTACATTATTACAGGCTTGTAGTACTCAAGTCAGACTCAAGTACTACAAGCCTGCATGTCTGTATGTGTGTTTCGACTCTAAACTTTTGAGAAGTGTGATTTGTAAAGCTTCACATCTTGTGAATCACAAAAAAAAGAGAGAAAAAACAGCTTTAGGTTCAGTTAAATCAATCTATGAGGAATAATTAAATCTGTCCTGCCCAAAGGCTACAATTTCTACAATACAAACTTTTAATGGGATGATAATAATAATAATAATAGGGGGCGGCACGGTGGTGTAGTGGTTAGCGCTGTCGCCTCACAGCAAGAAGGTCCTGGGTTCGAGCCCCGGGGCCGGCGAGGGCCTTTCTGTGTGGAGTTTGCATGTTCTCCCCGTGTCCGCGTGGGTTTCTTCCGGGTGCTCCGGTTTCCCCCACAGTCCAAAGACATGCAGGTTAGGTTAACTGGTGACTCTAAATTGACCGTAGGTGTGAATGTGAGTGTGAATGGTTGTCTGTGTCTATGTGTCAGCCCTGTGATGATCTGGCGACTTGTCCAGGGTGTACCCCGCCTTTCGCCCGTAGTCAGCTGGGATAGGCTCCAGCTTGCCTGCGACCCTGTTGAAGGATAAAGCGGCTAGAGATAATGAGATGAATAATGAGAGGACTCATTGTCATCATTTCCATTGATATAGCACTTTTTTAACACTTACACTTTCTAACACACACACAACTTTATTTCCATAAAATTTAAGGTTTAAAATTATTAGTAAGCCTTAATCATGTACAGTTATGCATCTGGCTGTGCATGTTGATGTTCTCCAGGTTCTTCTCTGCCTCACTTTCTTTTGTAGCTGGCTTTCCCAGAGGGACACACTCTCGTGCTCTCTCTCTCTCTCTCTCACACACACACACACACACACACACACACACACAGAGGCTGCCCTCGTCCTAGTTCCACTAGACCTTATCAGGCAGGTGACCTTAATACACAGCAGCTATGCGTTTTAGATCCTCATAAGGTGACTTTAACTTGAAATAGGAACGTGTACACACACACATGGGATCATTCTATAGCAGGTTCAGTGTGACTGAATGACGTCAGCTCACTGTTCGTTTATTCAGCGCAGAACCCTCGAGCTGGAACACGACCTTCATCCTGCTTCAGTTGTACAAGTCATGTTCACATTCGTAGTGTTCCGTGTCAATGTACCACACATTATAAAGACCTTGTAATGTTTTTAGACTAACTTTTTGATTTTCAGAGAAAGTCTCTTTAGGAATACTTTGCCTCATGAAAAAAAGGTTGACGCTCAGCATTTAGACACTGAAACTCTTGGCTGAATGTACAAGCTGGTCTCAGAATTGGTGTGGATTTTAGTTCTTTCAACTCAGAACAAAAAAAAAAAATCCATAATTTCTGTCAGTGTTTCTGTTCTTTACTGATGGATGCGTTTTATGCTTAAATGGGTACAAGGCTGAAAGTAGCAGTGTTGAGGAGGGGTTTGTGCCTCGTCTCATCTCGTCTTCTTCCGCTTATCCAGGGCCGGGTCGCGGAGGCAGCAGTCTGAGCATGGAAGCCCAAACTTCCCTTTCCCCGGACACCTCGGCCAGCTCCTCGGGAAGAACACCGAGACGTTCCCAGGCCAGCCGAGAGACATGGTCCTTCCAGCGTGTCCTGGGTCTTCCCCGGGGCCTCCTCCCAGGGGGACATGCCTGGAACAGCTCCCCAGGGATGCGTCCAAGAGGCATCCGAAAGAGATGCCTGAGCCACCTCAGCTGATTCCTCTCGATGTGGAGGAGCAGCGGCTCTACTCCGAGCTCCTCCCGAGTGACTGTGCTTCTCACCCTATCTCTAAGGGAGCGCCCAGACACCCTGCGAAGGAAACTCATTTGGGCCGCTTGTATCCGCGATCTTGTTCTTTCGGTCATTACCCAAAGCTCATGACCATAGGTGAGAGTCGGAACGTAGATCGACTGGTAAATCGAGAGCTTTGCCTTTTGGCTCAGCTCCTTCTTCACCACGACGGACTGGTAAAGCGAGCGCATCACTGCGGAGGCTGCACCGATCCGCCTGTCGATCTCATGCTCTATCCTTCCCTCACTCGTAAACAAGATCCCGAGATACTTAAACTCCTCCACTTGAGGCAGGACTTCTCCACCAACCTGGAGAGGACAAGCCACCCTTTTCCGGTCGAGAACCATGGCCTCGGACTTGGAGGTGTTGATTCTCATCCCAGCCGCGTCACACTCGACTGCAAACTGCCCCAGTGCATGCTGAAGGTCCTGGTTTGAAGAAGCCAACAGGACAACATCATCTGCAAAAAGCAGAGATGAAATCCTGTGGTTCCCAAACAGGATTCCTTCCGGCCCCTGGCTGCACCTAGAAATTCTGAAGAAGGAGTCCTATCAGGCCATGTTGGCCTCCGGGACTCCTGAGGCAGCCGACGGGTATCGGCAGGCCAGGTGTGCTGCAGCTCGGGCAGTTGTGGAGGCAAAAACTCGGAACTGGGAGGAGTTCGGTGAGGCCATGGAAGAGGACTATCGGCTGGCCTCGAAGAAATTCTGGCAAACTGTCCGGCGCCTCAGGAGGGGGAAGCAGTACTCTGCCAACACTGTTTACAGTGCGGGTGGGGAGCTGTTGACCTCGACTGGGGACATTGTCAGGCAGTGGAAGGAATACTTCGAGGATCTCCTCAATCCCACCATCACGTCTTCCATTGAGGAAGCGGAGGCTGATGACTCAGAGGTGGATTCATCCATTACTCAAGCCAAAGTCACTGAGGTGGTTAGCAGGCTCCTTGGTGGCAAGGCACCGTGGGTGGATGAGATCCGCCCTGAGTATCTCAAGTCTCTGGATGTTGTGGGGTTGTCTTGGCTGACATGCCTCTGCAACATCGCGTGGCGGTTGGGGACAGTGCCTCTGGAGTGGCAGACTGGGGTGGTGGTCCCTCTTTTTAAGAAAGGGGACCGGAGAGTGTGCTCCAATTATAGGGGAATCACACTTCTCAGCCTCCCAGGGAAGGTTTACTCCAGGGTACTGGAGAGGAGAATTCGGCCAATAGTCGAACCTCAGATCCAGGAGGAACAATGCGGTTTTCATCCTGGTCGCGGAACACTGGACCAGCTCTATACCCTTCATAGGGTGCTCGAGGGTTCATGGGAGTTTGCCCAACCAGTCCACATGTGCTTTGTGGATCTGGAGAAGGCATTCGACCGTGTCCCTTGTGGTATTCTGTGGGGGGTGCTTCGGGAGGGTTCGAGGCTCTTTGCTAAGGGCTGTCCGGTCCCTGTACGAACGGAGCAGGAGTCTGGTTTGCATTGCTGGCAGTAAGTCAGACCTGTTCCCAGTGCATGTTGGACTCCGGCAGGGCTGCCCTTTGTCACCGGTTCTGTTCATAATCTTTATGGACGGAGGGGTTTGTGCATAGAATTAAAAAATACACAAACTTTTTTTTGTTAGGGTGAAAATAAAAGACAAAATAAGTGAAAAGAAAGTGGAAAGAAAAAAAGAGCAGTATTATGCCCATGAACATGCACTCGTCTCGAAATTAAACCCCATTTTGCAGCAGTATAAAAGTAAATACTTGTGGGGAAAATGTGGTTAACGAATCTCCTTGCTAATGGCGTGACATTAAGGACATTCTAATGATTTATTCATTTCATTTATTTTGTAATTAATAATTTACTTTCAGTCTATAAATGACTTAAACAGGGTTGTGCGTTCAAAGCGACTTCGTCGGTCAATATCCAAAGATCATTAAATATAATAAAAAAAACAACAACCAATACCATTGTTCATTCTTAATTTTCTTCTTCCTTTGCCTTCAGGAAATTTAGATAATGCAACTTCCTGCTGAATTATTCAATATTATGGCCTATTTTGTGCCAATTCATGACTTATAAGCCGTTTAAGCCCATTTCAGTACAAATCCTAGGAAAAAATTACATCTTAGTTGAATAATTAATCAGATAATTGAACCAATTTCTAGACATTTGCAGAGACTCGGATCGTTTTGCAGGTCAAGGGGCCCACAGGGCCCCTCCTGGGAAAAAACAGGGACCCATTTCTACAATGGGGGGGCCCAGTGATTATCCTTCAGTTGAAGCAAACCTAGTGAGCGAAGCGAGCCCAATGAACAGCTGGGGCAGCCCAGGGGCTGTTTTTTTCTTCTCAATTCTGTTTTTTTTTTTGGTATTAGAAGCCATATGAAGCAATGTAGATGACAAAAATCAATGCTTCAACCAAATATATTGAGATATTGTTTAATCAGTGGCAATATTTTGTAATTCAACCACAGGCCACTATATATCACATCTATATTATCTCCTCCTTGTAAATTATAGCACAAGAATGGGTTTGTTTTTTGCATGCTGTGACGGTCTAATTCTGCTTGTCTCTAATCATCTCTACTTCTAATTTCAGAGAATCAGATGGTGGTAGTAGTAGTAGTAGTAGTCACCAGTGGTAGTGGTGGTGGTGGTAGTAGTAGTAGTCACCAGTGGTAGTGGCGGTGGTAGTAGTAGTAGTAGTGGTTGCTGTTGTAGTAGTTGACGTTGCATTATTAGTTGGTGTTGTAAATCTAGTATGACTAATTACCTTGGGTATCAGGGGTATCAGTTTTTTCAGGTGAATGTACTCTCTTTCTGCCGAAGAATGACAAAATGGATGTTTTTTTCTTATCCATGTTTTCTTGTCTCTTTCAAATATTCGTACATAGACCGTAAGACTCCACCTAGCGAAAGACTTGGATCAGGTTTTACTCGCTTGGGACGCTACAAACGGGGCGGCGTAAATACACGAACGGGTCCGAATGGGTCCGACGTATATTCAATATACAAATTCAAAACAAATTCATCTGATGCTGAAATCTGTTGAATATCTAGATAATTATGTTGGAAGTTGCATATTTGTGCAAGATTTTCGATATTGAGACCATGAAGTCAAGTAATACGCCACGAAACGTTCCAAATAGGGTATAAAATGCTCGTGTCCATATTGCCCCCTGCCCCTCTTGACAATGCGTTCATTATTTGAAATAGTGCGTCTTAGATGCAGGCGCGCCAACAATCTGAGTCTCTGCATTTGTACTCATTTCAAGCTTGAAATCATCTTGTTCTTTTTTTTTAAGATTTTTTTTGGGCTTTTTTCACTTTTATTGGATAGGACAGTGTAGAGACAGGAAATGAGCTGGAGAGAGAGACGGGGAGGGATCGCGAAATGACCTCGGGTCAGAGTCGAACCCAGGTCCCCGGATTTATGGTATGGTGCCTTAGTCGACTGAGCCACGGCGGCTCTAAAATTGTCTTGTTCTAATGTCAGATTAGATTTTGGACGTTTTTTGCATCTCGGAAAGAGCAAATAGAAGAAACATTAATGCTTGAAATGAATAAAAATCTCCAGAGATAGGTTTAATCAGAATGTCAAAACAACCATGACGACCGAACCATGACAATGTGAGAAAGGACCAACCTCCATGACAAACTGTTTACAGCAGGAAAATCAACAAAGTTTTCAACTATATTTTGTTCCTCGATGGAAGATCGACCCAAAACATCGATCAGAACTGAATTTGTATGATAAATGAGAGAGGAGATACAATTCTAGTCAGAAGAAAATGTGTGAAGTTGACCTAATGACTCATTTGTTAGCAAAAAATTGACAATACAACGACCAAGTTTTGTGCAGAAGGTCTAATTCTTTCAAATAAAACAATCAGAACTGAAATCCATTGAGAACTGACGGAAGGAGGAGACACGATTTAACTGAAAATAAGCAAAGTTGTTCACAAGTTGTTTCCAACAGGAAAATCAACAAACAAATGACCAAGTTTTGTTCCCTGAGGGAAGAGCTACCAAAACTTCGATCAGAACTGAAATTGGATGAGAACTGCGAGAGGAGATACAATTCTAGTGAGAGGCCTGGAAAATTTGTTAATTTGGCCTAATTAGTAACTCGCTAGCAAAACATTTGACAAAACAATGACCAAATTTTGTGCGGAGTGATGAGTTCTTTCAAACAAAACAATTGGAACGGAAATCCGTGGAGAATTAACAGAGGACATACAGGTACAATTTAACTGAATCGTGGACGATGGACGCCATGCCATGGCAACAGCTTATCGGCTTTATGGACAGATGAGCTAATAAACAGTATATTTGGTTGATTATAAGCTCATCATAAAGATAAATTTGACTACATTGAAGATATTTGACTTCCTAAGATGACGTTTTTTGCAGTGAAAATGGGGAAAGGATGGGGGGAGGAAATTTATGCAAAGCACTGTAATATCACTATATTGGTGATTCTACCGATGGAAAAGAGGCTATAATCAGTAACTGCATAGTTATAAAGTCATTTCGGATGGAAAATGGATTTGCTCAGTAAAACTGGTGAAGTCGTTGTGCGATATTAAAAGCGATCGGGTGCAGAACCACAGTTTCTTCTGAAACCTGAGCCTCAGGATGTGTGAGAAGTCCATGGGTACGCTTGGTGAACCTCACTGCTGATATTTTTAGCTGTGAGTGGGCTCCTCTCGCACCGGGGGAGAACTGTGTCACTTCACACCAGAGAAACCCTCACGTAGCAAAACAAATGCCAACACCCTGAGATGCTCTGGTTAAAGAGAGAGAGAGAGAGAGAGAGAGAGAGAGAGAGATGCTCTTGCATTCGCTTGCATAACACGTGCACAGGAAAACAGTTTATCTGTGTCAGAACACGAGCTGATACAAAGCTAATACATTTACTGGAGATGTTTTTACTTTTCTTTCTGTATTATTGTCGCTGTCTTGCGTTCTAGGTGAACTAATTATTGTTTTCCCAGTATTATCCCGTGCCTGCCATCGCCATCACTGAGAGTAATAACTGAGAATGTTTGCGTCTCCATGATGAGCATTTATAGCATTCAAACTCAAAGCCCACTGTATTTGGCTGAAAATTCCCATTTACTGCTATCTCTTTTTATTTACTCTTTCCAACACTTTTGTTCGCTCTCTCATTACTCCCACACAGGTGCCAGTCTACCTGCCAATTATTCCTCCCACGAGCAACTCCCTTCACAGAACATCACTGTCTCTTAGTTTGTATGTTTCTCAAGCATTTTTATTCTTTCTGAAAAGATCGTGCTTCTATTTTAACTCGCGCTTTTCAAAAACTCAACAGTAATAACATGGTGGATGGTGGATTCAGTCTTTCAGAATGTAGCAGGTGATGGTTTACTTCACCTACACTGTGCTGCACTTGGAAGTTGGTGCATTAAACAGTGTGAAATTAGCCATTTAAACAACTGGTACATGTGTATGGTCAATCTGTGTGTGTGTGTATATTTAATGGAAATAATGTACAGTAACAAGATCATCAATGACGGCGTAGCTCACTCCGGCCTCATCTAGTCCAGAAGGAACAATCTAAAGTGGGCTGCCTTGTGCAATAAATGCTGCAAACTATATACACTATATAGAAACTATATACACCCTTAGGAATACTGACCTATTTGCCAGAAAGAATCCAAAATGGCGAGGAATTGACCGAGAAGAAGTGATATTTTTTTTCGTGAACTGCTCATTAAAGTGCATATTCTGGACCAATTTAGTTTTTTTTTTTTGTTTGTTTGTTTTTTATATGAAAGTGTGTCCCTTTACACACTCATCCAGAAGGGTAATTTTGCACAAGGCCATCTGTCTACAGCAGAAAAAAATAAAATAACAAAACGCGTCTGGAAAAATCCCAACGGAGTCTGGAGCCAGATTCGTGACGTCACCTGCGGAAGCGCCAGCAGGCTGCGAGAACTTGCATGGTTTCAGTGCACAGCCTGTGTAGACCAAGCGCTCCCATTTCTCTCTCATTGTCCGGTCTTTTGGGAAACGATGAGTACTAATCCCATCAAGATTGGTGTTGCTACACCCTCCTACGATACATCTGTTAACCATTTTAATAATTACGCGATAACGTTGAAGAAATTTGCAGAAACCCACCAGGTCGTTTTCTCATAAACAAACCAGCGCTGACGTAGGATTCAGAGGGAGGTGTCCCGTACGCGACGTCACGAAAATCAATGTTTGCCGGGAAATCCAAATGCCAAGTTTTTTCAGAGGTGGACCAATTCGCCTCAAATGGTTTGATTTCAACTGAATTTTTCTGGTATTGCGCAAGGTAAAAAAAATGCACAAAATGTGACAGATATTTGACCAAAGTTTAATATAAAATAGGAGAATTACATTGATCTTGCTCCTGAATTTACCCGTGATATGCACTTTAAGGCTTAATTAGTCCATAACTTCATTAATAATTGTAATGAAGCAAATCTGGGTAGAAGTTCTATGCAGCCTAGGTCCCCCTACCTTCATGCCAGAAAGATTCAAAATCAGTGAAGAATTGAGGGAGAAGAAGTGACTTGTGTGGAAACTGCTCGTTAGGGATTGATTTAATTACTCCATATCTTTGTTATTAATTGCTATTATGCAAGTTTGTGTAGAAGCCATATGCACCCCAGGCAGACCTACCTTCCTGCCAAAAAGAATAAAAATCGGTGAAGAATTGAGACAGAAGAAGCGATTTTCATGAAATGTGGACGACGGACGATAGACGATGGACAACACGTGATGGCGTAAACTCATCACCTGTCATCTAGATGAGCTAATAATGTGGTGATATACTACAGCATTGATAAATTCTTTAATCTGATTGGTCGAAAGGTGTTGATCACAGAGTAAAAATAAACAACATTTGGCCATATTGTGTCCCAAAAGTCACTTCCTCAATATTAATTACAAATAAACAAACAAAACTGTTATATAAAAGCAATATCACAGTCGAGGTCGTGCTGCTGTACTGAATATCAGCCCGGCTGTGATTAACTACCGCTGAATCACAACCTGCTGATATTCAGTCCAACAGCATTCCCCTTTCCCTGTGAAATTGTTCGATTTTAACACACTACATTTTCAAAAAATGGTGTCCTCAGCAGCCAAAACGTCCCTAAGGTTCTTAACATACACTCATCAGCTACTTTAATACGAACTTGTTCTTGGCTGGTAGGAGTGGAACCCAGTGTGCTCTTCTGCTGTTGCATGCTGAGATGCTTTTCTGCTCACCACGGTTGTAAAGAGTTGCTATGAGTTGCTGTATCCTTCCTGGCAAAAAATCTTGAACCAATCTGGCCATTTTCCTCAGACCTTTCTTATCAGCAAGGGGTTTGTTTCCACCCACAGAACTGTCCCTCGCCCAACTCAATGTTTTTCTTTGTTTTTCACACCATTCTGTACAAACTCTAGAGACTGTTGTGTGTGAAAACCCCAGGAGATCAGCAGTTTCTGAAATCCTCAGTCTTGTTGTGGTCGAGGAGCTTGTGTGTCTCAGTGACCCCTTGAGCTATGCCAGCAGGAGATTTGTCTCCTGGTAGGCCCCCCATGCTGGATAGGTCGAAGGGTAGAGGTGAGACAAAAAGCAATCCACTGGTCCTCCAGGTTGGGGGTTGGACACAGGGTTAACAGCCCTGTCCCGCAAAATAAACGTGTTACGGAAACAGCAACAGAAGGAATCGACACTACCAGGCATGATGGACTTCCAGGGTTGTCGATAGATGCCAGGATGAGTGCCAATGGTGAAAGCCGTTTGGAAGCCAGTGGCAGGAAGGTGGAAGTTCTGAATGCCAAACCATGAATCTGATCTGGGGAAATGAACAAAAGACGGCCCAAAATCTCCAGGAGTGGAGATCCTTCGTTGCTGCCCTAAATGCCAGCAGGCATAACAGGCAGTAAGTAAGTGATAATGGTGGAAAAACTTTAAGTGATTTTTTGGAACAGAATTCAGATGCAAAAAATTCTTTTTAGAACCAATTTTTTTTTTAATCAGTGAACTTTACAACCTGATCTCGAAAAGTTTCATCCAGTTGGTTGATTACTAATCTTAAAAAAAGTTCTTATTATACACAACTGAAGAAATTTTCACTTACTTATGACATTTCGATGTCTTTCTTAGCTGACAACTTGATGACATCTGACGCTTGGTGTCTCTGGCCACCGCCGGATGGTGCACGTGACCTAGAAATCAGCTGATCCCATGTATGGCTGAGTTTGTATGTCTCCACATCCCGATTCATACAACAATCTGTCTTCTGGATCCATACGGCCTCTTTTATCCATCTGGTCTGCCTGTGTGCCTCCCTATCGATCACCTTAACCCCCTCAAGAGTCAAGGAGGCCATCCTCATGAAATGGCAGCATAAAAGCAAGCCTAAACAGCTTGAACGGAAACATCAGGATATGGTTGTGGTGCCTTATGTGAAGGGGCTCAGAGAAACTTACACCAGGATTTTGAAGTCCTATGGTATTGCCACAGTCAACCGTCCCCTTAAAACCATTTGGAGCATCCTTGTCACCCTAAAGACAAAGTGGAGGATGAACAGAAGACGGAGGTGGTATATCGGATTCCCTGCAAGAATTGCCCAAGTGAGAAACAGGGAGGAAGCTGGGTCACCGACTTAAGGAACATAAAAAAAAAAAAAGAGGTTGATGCTTTCACTCAGGCCACACAGACAAGAGCTGCGAGGAATCGGGCTGGGACCATCATTCATAAGTCAGCCATCACAGATCATGCTATTAGGGAAAACCATGTGATTGACTGGGAGGGGGTCAAGGTGATCGATAGGGAGGCACACAGGCAGGCCAGATGGATAAAAGAGGCCGTATAGATCCAGAAGACAGACTGTAGTATGAATCAGGACGTGGAGCCATACCAACTCAGCCAGACACAGGATCAGCTGATTTCTAGGTCACGTGCACCATCCAGCGATGGTCAGAGATGCCAAGCGTCAGATGTGATCAAGATGTCAGCTAAGAAAGACATCAGAACGTCATAAGTAAGTGAAGATTTCTTCAGAACTTTTTTAAGAACTTTACAACCTATTTGAGCATATCTCACACACACACACAACCTGGGATTTTATGATGTCATTTTCATAAGACAAGGCGGCACGGTGGTGTAGTGGTTAGCACTGTCGCCTCACAACAAGAAGGTCCGGGTTCGAGCCCCGTGGCCGGCGAGGGCCTTTCTGTGCTGAGTTTGCATGTTCTCCCCGTGTCCGCGTGGGTTTCCTCCGGGTGCTCCGGTTTCCCCCACAGTCCAAAGACATGCAGGTTAGGTTAACTGGTGACTCTAAATTGAGCGTAGGTGTGAATGTGAGTGTGAATGGTTGTCTGTGTCTATGTGTCAGCCCTGTGATGACCTGGCGACTTGTCCAGGGTGTACCCCGCCTTTCGTCTGTAGTCAGCTGGGATAGGCTCCAGCTTGCCTGCGACCCTGTAGAAGGATAAAGCGGCTAGAGATAACGAGATGAGATGAGATTTTCATAAGACAAGCACTTTAAGGCTTATGTAAGTTTCATTTCAACTTAACAGATTAAAAGCAGATTTTTGCTGGCCCCAGTTTGTGTTGTGATCGTTCCTGGGCTGACACTAGAACTTCATGATGACTAACGTTGTAGCTGTGAATTAAAAACAACCGTATGTCAACAACGCGATATAACTTGCCTGAGGTCAGGTCGCTATATAAACACTGCCCGTAAAATAATGTTGAAAGAAGAATGATAATGCGTGCTCCAGTCGTAAGCAGATGATCCACTTTTAAACCACAGCTTCAGCCTCGCAGCTCATTACACCCTGATATAAACCAATTTGGGCAGCTGAGATGTATCGATGGTGCAGTACAGGAGTGTATGCCGCCTGGCAGCAGGACAGGAATGATGTACGAGCCTGAGAGTGATGACTGACCTTCACAGCTGTCCTGCTCCAAACAAATGGATGGCCAGACTGCAAACATGCTGTACTTCACCAGTCCATTTTGTCAGTATTGACTTTAGGGTTGTGAATCATTTTCAGGCATTTAGTAGAACATGGCATGATGCATGTGTACACACACACACACACAAAAGACTCAACAAAATAAAAAGGCGTCTTTTTTGAGTATTCTCGTGATTCCGTTTATCATCAGCGAATAATACGCTTCAGTGGATTCGAGTGGCCACTTACAGCGCTCTCTGCGTGAGCATTTATGATTTGTCTGAACAAAGCAGGATGTTGTAAAATATTCAGCCGCCTCTTAACACTCAGCATGAACCCAAATGCAAACTCTTCATGATTTGTTACGAAACTCATGTTCCACTTGGTTTATTTGGCAGAGAGAAGGAGTGTGACAAAATGAAACTACTAATTGGTGCTACTTTGGCTACTAATTAGTTGTAGAGGATAAACTTGAACCCTGTGTCCGAAATCACTCAATCGTTCACTACTCCCAACTCACTGTAGGGAATTACTATATAGAGGACTATATAGCGAGGTCATTGGTAAAATGGAAAAAAAAATGGACAACAGACATGGATCTTCACTATACCAAGGCCGAATCCCATTTCACCCCTTGGACCAACCCCTTGGCCCTTCCCCTCCATTTTGCGCGTTCACGTGAAGGGGTAGGGGTATCCCAATCCCAGTTAACGCGGAGGGGTAGGGGAAGGGGTAGGGCTTCTGTACCCCTCCAAACGGAGATTTTCCTGGAGCTGACTCCGAACGAAGGGGTTTGAGTGATTTCCCACAATGCCATGCGGATTTCAGTGAGATTTCATGCGGATTTCAGAAAGATGGCGGTTCCCGCGGCGAAAGATTGTCATAAATGTATTTTCTCCATTATTTACGTGTTTTAAGTTGTTATCCAGAGGAAACACGCCGCTTGATTCGCTTTCGAGCTGAGAATGAGCAGCGATTTCTGAAATCCAAGCTGCTGCTAAAAAGCTTTGGGAGTGAGTATTGTTTTCGGTTGCTTGACTGCGTACGTTTTGTTCTGTTATTCTCGCTTTTATTGTTTACATGAGTGTTCTGACACCTCATTCTGTCGGATGTGGTGCACGAAGCACCAAAGATATCCCATTCAGTGGTGTTAGTTAACAAATCACACCCTGCCAGCAGAGATTTCTGGTTCTGGCTCTGACTGTAGCGGCTGGTCGCAGCCAATGACGCATTTGGTCGCGTTTTGCTAACGTAAACGCTGACGGAGGTACGCGATGACGTATGCGATCGTTGAAGGGCTATCCCAATACGTAGGGGTTGAATTTCAAGCCCTATCCCTTGTAGCTCAGTTTCAAGGGGAAGGGCCAAGGGGAAGGGGGAGGGGAAGGGGTAGGGGTAGAAATTAGAATTGGGATTGGGCCCAAGTCACATAACATCACACGACTCATAGAGAGTCAAACGCCAGGGAGAAAAAGTGTGTTTTCAGGCGGGACTTGAAGATGGGCACTGAGGGGGCAAGCCTTACATGCAGTGGGAGTTCATTCCATAGTTTGGGGCCTATAACTGCAAAAGCACAATCCCCCCTACTCTTTAGTCTAGAGGGTGGGACAGTTAGCAGTAGTTGGTCAGAGGACCTCAGTGATCTCAGGGGTGTATATATGATGATGAAGGAGGTCTGCTATGTAGGATGGGGCTAAATGTTTCAGAGACTTAAAAACAAACAACAGAATTTTAAAATGTTTCCTGAAACGCACAGGGAGCCAATGGAGAGCCTTCAGAACAGGTGTGATGTGCTCACGCTTGCGTGTTCTGGTCAGGAACCGTGCCGCAGCGTTCTGAACTAGTTGGAGTTAGTCCTTTATCTGCTTTTAGGTCTTATATATGATTTTTATGTATATTCACTTCATTCTTACTTATTTGTTTATTTATCTATTTAATTACTCTTATCTTAGATGGACTGTACAGCACTTTGGTCAACTGTTGTTGTTTTTAAAGGGCTTTATAATAAACCTGAAACCTGAAAAAAAAACCACTTTCGGACACTACTCCGCTGTGCCATTATTTACGTCATTACTGTCGCACTGGTGGGTTTTCAAAATAATAAATACACGCGTGTATTTTTGTAATAAATCCATATTATACTGAGCGTATTTCCCACATTAATCAATACAAAGTACTTTGTGTCTGCTGCATCTTTCAGTTCTTTTAAATCAAGGCCGAATACTTTCTTCTTTGCCGCTGCCTTTTATTAAATCAAATGAGGCTTTTGATTTGATTTCTTTCAGCGCGACCACAATGCATGATGGGATATATTGCTTGGTTAGTGACCATCGGTTGTACACTACTTTTCGTGATGCATTGTGGGATATTTTGAGTGCACTATATAGGGTGTAATAATTCTCACTATACATTCGGACAGCACTACAAAATGGTGAACTCGCTATATAGTCCACTATATAGTGAGTAGGGAGCGATTTCGGACGCAGGGGAAATTGCTGTGAAAATTGTGCAGCTCTGAGCGTGTGCAGCTTGTGAAGTGTCAGTTACGCAGTTATGAAAAAAGTGTGGCTATGTTTCAAAACCGTCTTTTTTACAGAGTCCAAATCAGAAGGATGATTTATTGGCTAAAGACATTTTGCACAGACTCAATTATTTAACAATTATTCCACGAAATCGAGTTATACATGAGCCGATGGCCGACGAGACGCTAATGGCCCTTTTCCACTACCCTTTTTCAGCTCACTTCAGCTCGCTTCAGCTCACTTCAGCCCGACACGGCTCGCGTTTCGACTACCTCAGAACAGCACGACTCAGCTCGCTTCAGCCTTACTCAGCACCCAAAACTCGCACGGTTTTGGAGTGGGGCTGAAGCGAGCCAAACCGAGCTGAGTAAGGCTAGGGGCGTGAGGAGACACTCCCCTATGCACTGATTGGTGAGGAGGAATGTCCTCACACGCCCCGCGAGCACGCTGGGATCTGTAAACACCGTAAACCCGGAAGAAGAAGAATTACGAGAATTTCTGAAGCCTTATGCGCCTCGCCTCATCTATACGCTCTTGCCAGTATCTGTTGGCGTTGTCGGTGACAACAAGCCACAGCACCAAGACCAGCAACACTAACGACTCCATGTCCTCCATGTTTATTGTTTACTATCCGGGTCGTGAGACTACCGCTTAAAAGGTCACTGATGTCACTGTTTGCGCCACCTAACGACATCACGTGATGTCCACCCACTTTCGCTAACTCCACCCAATGTGTCCACCCACTTCCAGCCAGCACGGTTCAGCGCGGTTGTAGTCGAAATGCAACTCCAACAGCCCCACTCAGCTCGACTCAGCCCAACTCAGCACGGCACGGCTCAGTCCAACTCAGCACGGCACGGCTCAGCCCAACTCAGCCGCGTTGGTAGTGGAAAAGCGGCAATAGATTTTGAGAAACGGAGCATTTTTTTTTTTTGTAAATTCAATCAAGAAAAACTTTTATACAAAACATCCGACAAAATCATTTTCCGCTTGTAATGTAAACAAAGCGGCGAAATGACAGGAGCAAATTGTGAAAAATGCGATGATAATAATACTTCTTGAAAAATTTTTAAAAACCGTTCTTACCATCAGATACCTTCATTCCATATTTTCTTGCTTTTTTTTGTAATTTTTGGGGTTTTGTTTTCAAGTAGAGGTTTTTATTTCATCCTCTGTTGGTTCAGCAACACGCTCCGCCATTTTGTTTTTCTCTACTCATGGTATATGAGCTGATAGCCTAGGAGGAGAGTAGCCAATCAGAGCGCGTGATTGCTCATATCCAGTGAATGTGGACAGAATAACAAGTGTTATGTGTTTGTATGTACTTGTACATGACCACAGCAAGTCGGCCTAGTGGGTTAGGGTGTCTACCGCTCGACCAGTCGCGTCATACCAAAGATCATCATAAAAATGGTACCTACTGCCATCTGGCGAGATACACCGCAATACAGATGCGAGTCAGGAGTCAAACTCTTGTGGTTACCAGAGGACCAGCCTCTTACTGTAATAAGTGAGAGGCCAAGGGCTACTAAAACAGAGTTCGGTGCCACTCGATGTGACTTAAGGGCCTCATTAGTACTGGGACGGGAGACTGCCTAAGAAGACCAGGTCCTGGTATGGGACGGACTTTGATACACAGTACTGTGCAGAAGTCTTAGAAGTAATACTGTAGACCAAAAAATGGCTTAAAAATAATGAAATGAAATGTTTCAGCATAAATAAATACTATAAACAGAAAGCAGTAAGCCATAATAAATGAAACAAAGTCAATATTTGGTGTGAAACGACCCTTTAAAAAAAAAAACGAGTAGTCTGAGGTACAGTGAGTGCGGTTTTATGCGGAAATGAGCTGTAGGTTTTACTGAGCATCTTACAGAACCAGCCGCAGTTCTTCTGGACACTTTGTCACGCTCGCTTCTTCATTTCGCCACAAAACCCAGTAGCCTTCATTATGTTTTCTTTTTTAATCTGAAAAGTGCTCTCTTGTGTAATATGCTGCTCAGATACAAACTTTTTTTTTCTGTAACATTTAATTTTGTGCTGGAAAAAATACAAACGTTTGTACTCTAAAATGTTCTTGTACTGACCCGATATGAGGTAGAAGTCATAAAATAGAAATCTATAACAAAGTTTGTATGGGGGGGAAAAAAGTGTGTGTGTGTGTGTGTGTGTGTGTGTGTGTGTGTAAGACTTTTGCACAGTACTGTACATGACCAATAGACGAAGGTCAGGCTGGCCAGTTCAGTACCCGGACCCTTCTTCTACGCAGCCATGATGCTGTAATTGATGCAGTATGTGGTTTGGCATTGTCATGTTGGAAAATGCAAGGTCTTCCCTGAAAGAGACGTCGTATGGATGGGAGCATATGTTGCTCTAGAACCTGGATATACCTTTCAGCATTGATGGTGTCTTTCCAGATGTGTAAGCTGCCCATGCCACACGCACTAATGCAACCCCATACCATCAGAGATGCAGGCTTCTGAACTGAGCACTGATAACAACTTGGGTCGTCCTTCTCCTCTTTAGTCCGAATGACACGGCGTCCCTGATTTCCATAAAGAACTTCAAATTTTGATTCGTCTGACCACAGAACAGGTTTTCCACTTTGCCACAGTCCATTTTAAATGAGCCTTGGCCCAGAGAAGATGTCTGCGCTTCTGGATCATGTTTAGATACGGCTTCTTCTTTGAACTATAGAGTTTTAGCTGGCAACGGCGGATGGCACGGTGAATTGTGTTCACAGATAATGTTCTCTGGAAATATTCCTGAGCCCATTTTGTGATTTCCAATACAGAAGCATGCCTGTATGTGATGCAGTGCCGTCTAAGGGCCCGAAGATCACGGGCACCCAGTATGGTTTTCCAGCCTTGACCCTTACGCACAGAGATTCTTCCAGATTCTCTGAATCTTTTGATGATATTATGCACTGTAGATGATGATCTGTTCAAACTCTTTGTAATTTTACACTGTCGAACTCCTTTCTGATATTGCTCCACTATTTGTCGGCGCAGAATTAGGGGGATTGGTGATCCTCTTCCCATCTTTACTTCTGAGAGCCGCTGCCACTCCAAGATGCTCTTTTTATACCCAGTCATGTTAATGACCTATTGCCAATTGACCGAATGAGTTGCAATTTGGTCCTCCAGCTGTTCCTTTTTTGTACCTTTAACTTTTCCAGCCTCTTATTGTCCCTGTCCCAACGTTTTTGAGATGTGTTGCTGTCATGAAATTTCAAAATGTCTCACTTTCGACATTTGATATGTTGCCTATGTTCTATTGTGAATACAATATCAGTTTTTGAGATTTGTAAATTATTGCATTCCGTTTTTATTTACAATTTGTACTTTTGTCCCAACTTTTTTGGAATCGGGGTTGTATAATGAAAACAGTGCAAAATGATTAGACTAATATTATATAAGAGTAAGAATGAGGAGTGTAGTGTGGAATGAAGAAACCAAATTCTCTGGAGTTTAAGAGGTTAATTAGGAGCAAAACATAGCAGTGCATTTCAGTTCGCAACACTTCTAGAGCAGTTCTATCCCAAAGCAAACCAGAAGTGGCCTGGAACCACATGGCGTTGTCTGCTGATGGATCTGGAGGCTAGTAAACCCTTCTGGTGTCTCGTTTGTTTGTTTTTTTATGCTAATTGAATCAAGTACTGGATGTGCAGGTGTGTTTGAGAAGCACTCAAACCCCCAGTAGGATCAGCTAAATAGCGGCATGTGGAAATCCGATGATTATGAGGCCACATTCAGAGCCATGATTGCAGCAGAGGAACTCCGGGTTAAAGAGAAAAACTGTTTTAATTAACCCTAGTTAAGATCAGCGTAGTGCATAATAAGGGTACATTTTTGTTTTTATTTATTTATTTATTTATTTGTTTATTTATTTATTTTGCTCTCGCCTGAGATCTGGTGTAATTTAATAATCGGCCTTGTCGATAGGGGTTTATTTTTGTTTCATCCCAGAGGTTCTTGTGCTTATTTTAATGCTACAGTCTCAAAATCCTGGGTTCTGGTGCTGGATTGAAATGCATTGATTCAGCAGATGTGTTTAGCCAAGATGACTTACAGTAAAGGAGTTGTACAAAGAAGAGAAAGAACGAACCAAGAGAAAGTGCTGCTTAAAGTGCATATCATGGGTAAATCCAGGAGTAAGATCAATGTACAGTAATTCTCCTATTTTATATTAAACTTTGGTCAAATATTTGTCACATTTTGCATTTTGTGCAATTTTTTTTACCTTGCGCAATACCAGAAAAATTCAGTTGAAATCGAGCCATTTGAGGCGAATTGGTCCGCCTCTGAAAAAACTTGCCATTTGGATTTCCCGGCAAACATTGATTTTCGTGACGTCGCGTGCGGGACGCCTCCTTCTGAATCCTACGTCAGCGCTGGTTTGTTTATGAGAAAACGACTGTATTATTTACATCCCCGGTGTTGTCTCCATCGTCTTCACGACTTGAATCATCATCAAATCCAAACAGATGAAGCCCCAATTCTGACATCTCATTATATTCTTCATCCAAAGGTGAAGTCACATTGCGTTCAGGTGACAATTCCATATTTTAATGCAAAATCGCTCGCTGCTGAACTTGGTCTACACAGGCTGTGCACTGAAACCGTGCAAGCTCTCGCAGCCTGCTGGCGGTTCCGTGGATAACATCACGAATCTGGCTCCAGACTCCCTTGAGATTTTTCCAGACGCGTTTTGTTATTTTATTTTTTTCTGCTGTAGACAGATGGCCTTGTGCAAAATTACCCTTCTGGATGAGTGTGTAAAGGGACATACTTTCATATAAAAAAACATGAAATTGGTCCAGAATATGCACTTTAAAGGGCCTCATAGGCCTGTACCAGGTGATGAAAGAACATTAATATACTGATTTATTTCATGCAAATCATTTAGCCTATACAAGAAGCAGTCTATGGCCTTCGTGTAGTGGTTAGCACTGTTGCCTCACAGCAAGAAGGTTCTGGGTTCGAGCCCAGCGGCCGACGGGGGCCCTTCTATGTGGAGTTTGCATGTTCTCTCCGTGTCTGCGTGGGTTTCCTCCGGGTGCTCCAGTTTCCCCCACAGTCCAAAGACATGCAGGTTAGGTTAACTGGTGGCTCTAAATTGACCGTAGGTGTGAATGGTTGCTTGTTTCTGTGTCAGCCCTGCGATGATCTGGCGACTTGTCCAGGGTGTACCCTGCCTCTCGCCTATAGTCAGCTGGGATAGGCTCCAGCTTGCCCGCAACCCTGCACAGGATAAGCGGTTACGGATAATGTGACCCGTTGTAATTGAACTACAAGATATAGGGGTTGATATCTTTACCTTGGATATGGGACACCGCTATATCAGTAACCAACAATGGCACGTAGCAAATACCTGTTGACGAGGCATTCCCATTCTCAACTGTGTCTTGCTAACATAATCAACTATTATAGTGATAAATCTGACCAAATTTGCAGGACAGAACAAGACAGATTTCAGTGTAGCCATGCCGATAGAAATTCCTGCCCTGCATGAAAATCAGAGGAGCGGGGGAAAAAAGTGCACAAAATTTACCGATGGATCATGTTTCCACACACTCACTGGCTACTTTAATACAAACTTGTTGTTGATTCTAAGATTCCTGTTCTTGGCTGCAGGAGTGGAACCCAGTGTGGTCTTCTGCTTTTGCATGCTGAGATGCTTTTCTGCTCACCATGGTTGTAAAGAGTTGTTACGAGTTGCTATCTTTCCTGGCAAAAAATCTCGAACCAATCTGGCCATTTTCCTCTGACCTCTCTTATCAACAAGGCGTTTGTTTCCACCCACAGAACCGTCCTTCACTCAACTCACTGTTTTTGTTTTTCGCACCATGCTGTGTGTGAAAACCCCAGGAGATCAGCAGTTTCTGAAATCCTCAAACCAATCCATCTGGCTCAAACCAACACCCATGCCACAGTGAAAGAAAGTCACACTTTGAGATCACAATTTTTCCCCTTCTGATGTTTAAACATTGTGAACATTAACTGAAGCTAGGCTTGGCACGGTTATGGGAAAAAAAAACGAACCGTACGATACGCCTGTTGCGGTGCAATACGCGTATAAACCGCGGTACCCCTATTTAAGACGTTCGCCAAAAAAAAAAAAGCCGAATGCCCGTATGAAACCACGTGGTTCTCTTTCGCGCGAACAGGGGTGATAGCGTTGTGGCGCCGCGCCGGATTTCCGGCGTACCGCAGCGCCGGAAAAAAAAAAATCTAGTTCGCCCATTATCCTGTGTCATTCTGAGATGCGCAGATAGACAGTAAAGGGAATTCCGAATTCCCTTTACTGTCTATCTGCGCATCTCAGAATGACACAGGATAATAGGTGAACTAGATTTTTTTTTTTTCCGGCGAGGGGAGGGGAGGTTTGTTTTAAACAGTGCAGTGATTGGTTTTATTGCAATATTTTATATTGGCTGTGTGTGTATTTTGTTATAAATCGTTCTAAGAATACAGTGGCACTTTAAGATTAGATAAGAAATCCAGCCATACGTTTCAAAACACTGCACTTTAATTTCAAGTGAAAAAATACATCCTCACTCTCAGGGATTAGAAGAGTTTTTGATTCGGTTTTTGTATATAGGTGGTTGGTTGGTCGCCACATAAAAGTTTAAGTTTTAACACACACATCTGTTCAAAAGTAAGCTTTAAGAACTCATTTTTATTTCTTCCAATTATGAAAACTGTGTATGTGACAAAAGACACCTGGTTCCTCTAGATGCCACAACATGGCAGCAAACACTCCTGACACTTTGTATAAATACTGTAGTAAATAAAAAAGCTGTTGAAATCATCCATGTCTTCCCTCTTGCTGTTTCAAAATACTACCTGGCTTTTCATCAGAGATTGTTCATAAAATGTGCTTATGTCAACTCAAACTCCGTTTGTGCATGATTATTTCATTGTAACTATAATTTTAACCTCTCTTAAATGCTGTATCCTAAACTATGTTTACTTAAGGTAAATAGTAGGCTATATGCCCAAATACAGAGTACTTAAGATTTAAAAAAAAAAAAAAAACGCAATACGTACCGAACCGCAGACCTCAAACCGCAATACGTACCGAACTGCGACTTTTGTGAACCGTGCCACCCCTAACTGAAGCTCTTGATTTTTGATGTATTGTGCTGCTGGCAAGGGATTGGCTGATTTAGATAACTGGGAATTTTCTTCTATCAGTCCGTTTGGAGTCTGCATCTGAAAACACTGTGTTTCGAGTGCTATTTGGAGGGCTAGCTACAGTAGCTGACCGCTACTTTTTGATCTCCAAAAGACACGGGACACATTACTGTATGTGGGAGCGCAGTTCCCAGTTCTCTAATCAGCCAATCCCGTCTATGAGGGGTGGGGCCAAGTAATAGGGCTAAGGAGGGAACGGGCATTGGGCCTAAGTGAGCATAGTCATCGACAATGAGCCCGAATTGATATGAATCGAGTGAAAAAAGGTACGTGTGAGTTGAGCTGGGTGATAAAGCTGAAAATTTTATCATGATAAAAATGTTTCATTTCAGTCGATATCGATAATTATTGATCATTTTTAATTACCTATTTTTTAAAAGTCATTTCCAGGAGGAAAAAGGTTGAATTTGATAACCGTTTTGAAATTAATAACTATTTTGAAATTAAACACCTTAATTTTATCAGTAATTTCCTCATCGTCTGCAGTGTTTCCTACACATTGGCTATACTTGGGCAGGCCGCTGAAGAATATGAACGGCCATTTTAGTCATTAAGTATGAAGAACGAGAATGTTCTGTGAGCAGTAGATAAATAATGAACATAATGTACTCTGTGGCTAAAAGGAAGTGTACTGTGCTGGAATGATTGGCCACATGAACTAAGCTTTCATGCTGTAGTCATATGTTACCATGACAACATGGAGTGCCTGAATTCATTCAGCACATTCAGCTTTTTAATAGCGCTTGTTTCTAGCCTAGTTAACGGATTTCAAAAGGATGTTAACCAGGGACGGCTCCAGCCCAAGAATCTGACAGATGCACATTTGCAGAAATATTTTCACTAATTTTACCAGATCACTATGGATTTTCACAGGGGCGTAGAACACGCTGAGCTCTTTCCGAAGAGGGCAGCCACGGCCCGCTACCACCATGGCTCAGCCTGCTATTCGCCCCCGAAGCCCCAAGCAAACGTGGCTCACTGAAAACTTTAATATGAGCCCTGGCTCTGGCCTGGATTTAAAAATTCATAACTCGACCAGCGAAAGTCCTAGCCCCGGCAAATTTAACAGGCACCTCCTTCGCCCCGAGACCTTTTGAAACAGCCTAGGCATGGCCCACTACGACCGCAGCTCGGCCTGATGTTTGTGGCAAATTTCGACCTCTTTCTGGAGCATTTTATTGGTTTGACCTACAGTAGCTTCTTTGTTTCAGGCCACGCTATACAAAGCATCATGAGAATACAGGTTATTAGGTCATGTAAGCGTCACCGCTTACCACAGGTGGTCGGATCCTGAACCACTGGTCTGTTGGTTAAGCTTGATTATAGCCCATGTAGCCGGCTAACAGCAAAATAAACAAATGTTTCGTGACTGATGCCAAGTGGTGCACATATATTTTTGACTGATGCACATGCATCGGTCTGGATCCGTCCCTGTGTTAACAGTCCGTGTAGATTTGGACATTCTATTTTCGTGTCAGTATCACAAATTAATAGGACGTTTTTGTTTTTATTATCAGAAATCAAAGATAGGGCGGCACGGTGGTGTAGTGGTTAGCGCTGTTGCCTCACAGCAAGAAGGTCCGGGTTCGAGCCCCGTGGCCGGCGAGGGCCTTTCTGTGCGGAGTTTGCATGTTCTCCCCGTGTCCGCGTGGGTTTCCTCCGGGTGCTCCGGTTTCCCCCACAGTCCAAAGACATGCAGGTTAGGTTAACTGGTGACTCTAAATTGACTGTAGGTGTGAGTGTGAATGGTTGTCTGTGTCTAGTACCCCTTTTCCACCAAATCAGTTCCAGGGCTGGTTCGGGGCCGGTGCTGGTTCACAACTCCGTTCAACTTGCGAGCCAGCTGAGAACCAGTTTGCTTTTCCATAGCTCGCGGTGCTAAGGGAAGCCACGTCATTACGTCATTGTATACGTCAGATACATCGTTGTATACGTCAGTTACGTCGCTACGTTTGCATAAACCTTGGCGCGAATGTCGAAGCAAAAACAACACGGAAGAAGCAGCAGCAGCAACAACAACAATAATAATAATGCATGACTTCGCGTTTGTACAGCTGTGGCTTCTCGTCACTTAAAAATGGTGATATTTCGCGGTCTTGTTATTGTTGTTGG
Organism: Neoarius graeffei; assembly: GCF_027579695.1. Classification (NCBI taxonomy): domain Eukaryota; kingdom Metazoa; phylum Chordata; class Actinopteri; order Siluriformes; family Ariidae; genus Neoarius; species Neoarius graeffei. The sequence continues at coordinate 53,200,703 of NC_083588.1, forward strand.
TCTTAACAACTCCACCCCCCCCGCTGACGTAAGCGGTTCTTTCCTCTGGCCCAGCAGAGAGCTGTGCTAGCCTGGAACCGGTTTTTCTGGCCCCAGAGCCAGTTCTTTGTCAGTGGAAACAGAAAACCCAGTTCCAAACTAAGCACTGGCCCCGAACCAGCCCTGGAACTGCTTTGGTGGAAAAGGGGCATATGTGTCAGCCCTGTGATGACCTGTCCAGGGTGTACCCCGCCTTTCGCCCGTAGTCAGCTGGGATAGGCTCCAGCTTGCCTGCGACCCTGTAGAACAGGATAAAGCGGCTAGAGATGATGAGATGGGATGAAATCAAAGATACAAAATTTAAAAGCAAACTGTAATTCTTTTCCTTGTCAAAAAAGGAAATCTTAAATGAAATAAAAAGGAAAGTCAGATCAAGTGTTTGTCGACGATACATATCGCTATTGTGTTATCGCCCAGGCCTATGTGTGAACATTAAGCAGAGACGCAAAGTGCAAAGAAACTGTCATACATGAGAGTACTTCACTTCTGCGAGCACAGAACACTGCTAGCGCTTTTCCCTCATTCCTCAGGCAGATAAGTTGGCCTTTTAGGCAGCGTTGTAGTCGAGTCACTAAACCCTGAGTCCAGTCTCGAGTGCCCAGTGTTCAAGTCCGAGTCATTAAAGAAAATTTCGAGTCCGAGAACAAGACTCCAACCGCACCATTTGATGGTGGCTGTTGCTGCCTTTATGTGAAAGCGTCTCTGCTGCTGTGTTGGACTAATGTTCCTGCTCGACTGCCCCATTTTAATTAATAGGCTACAGATAAAAAGCTTGTTCATTGCTCAGCAAGCCCCGCCCACTATCAACAGAGCAAATAACATGAGCGAAGGTTCACACTAGCTAGTTCATCCCTCAGCAAGCAAGCCCCGCTATCAACAGAGCAATGAACATAGCGTCACTTCCTTCTCTGGGTGGAGTCTTGCCAAATGACGATTGAAGTTCGAGGTCGTCCCCGTCGTCTCCTCGATAGTTCTTCTACATATGGAACACATAGCAATGCATTTTTTTTCCCACTGCACGAGAAGTCTGTATAAGGGCAATTCCATGTAAATGTCAACCTCACCATGCAAAAATAAAGCAACATGTAATACATCAAAACCACTCCCAGAGATCTCACCTAGGCCTGTATTTTACAGATGTGAATAAGTTGAACCAATTTGTAACCAACCTAATATGTCACTGTCAGTCTTTCTTTCTTATAATGTAAACCCCAAGCTAAAATCAACTTTGATCATGTACAATTCTATATTATTGCCACAAGCCACAGAAATGTATGCTAAAATCCACAAAACAGCAAAACAATAGCCATTCTAAATATTATTTAAGAACTTTGATAGTGTTATCTGATATTTAGAGAGTTTTTCAAAGGGTTATGGTGGTTAAATTGCTGATTTTCTAAACATATGCCATGTCTATTTCAGACGCGTCACATCCATAACGGAATTTCGTCACATCCATAACGCTGACTTTTCCTTCCGAAACTCTGCATGAAATACAAAATATTTTAAACAAAGATTTTTTTAATATTCACCTTGGACCCCTCTATCAAATGGATATCTCCATTTCGACATTAGGTTTACAATTTCACAGAGTTTGATAAAAATGTACAGTCACCCAAGAAAAGTGATACTTTTTCTGTCACATCCATAACGCATCTTTTATTGGCATTTTCTGGCATGCCCTAGATGTACTATGGGAATTGTTCTTGTTCTATCACTTCTCCAGTATGGTACAGCCTTAAAATATGCAACACCTGTTTAAATACTGGGAGACAATAAAACATGCACTGGGTCATTTGTTGCCATTTTGAGTTCAAGTGTCACGTCCATAACGCTGGAATTGCTCATAAGCAAAGCGGACAATCCTAGGGGCTTCTCTCCAGGCATTTTAGCGCCATTAACGTTAGTTTGTTCCTGAACATGACATATGAACAGGTGAATGTGCATTCTCTTGCACAAAATTAGTATAAAAATTAATGTAGATATAAATATCTTATGCCAAATTATTATGGCATGTTAAAAAAAAAAAAAGAAAAATCCGAGTCCTTGTCTTCAATTTACAAGTCCGAATGCAGTTAATGCACGAGTCCGAGTCATCAGTGCTCAAGTCCAAGTCAAGTCACGAGTCCTTAAAATTAGGGCACGAGTCCTGGATTTGAGTACTACAAGCCTGCTTTTAGGTGAACGTAGCAAGACAACTTCTTCACATTGAAATGAAATAAAAGTTTAAATTTGACAGATATTTATGCATTATTAAAGTAGAAATATCCCCAAAATATAATAACAAATTATTTCTACTATAGGGTGGCATGGTGGTGTAGTGGTTAGCGCTGTCGCCTCACAGCAAGAAGGTCCGGGTTCGAGCCCAGTGGCTGGCGAGGGCCTTTCTGTGCGGAGTTTGTATGTTCTCCCCGTGTCCGCGTGGGTTTCCTCCGGGTGCTCCGGTTTCCCCCACAGTCCAAAGACATGCAGGTTAGGTTAACTGGTGACTCTAAATTGACCGTAGGTGTGAATGTGAGTGTGAATGGTTGTCTGTGTCTATGTGTCAGCCCTGTGATGACCTGGCGACTTGTCCAGGGTGTACCCCGTACTCTTGCCCGTAGTCAGCTGGGATAGGCTCCAGCTTGCCTGCGACCCTGTAGAACAGGATAAGCGGCTACAGATAATGGATGGATGGATATTTCTACTATAACAGTTTCTACTTCGTTACTAGACACCACTGGATAGAGCCGTAACTCCATATGAGGTTTGGACCAAATCAACAAACTCACTCCGAGGAAGAACGGTAGGTGTTTATGCTTCAGTATTCAAGTGCTCACCGAAAAGCTGATTTATTTCCTTTAGAGTGTAAATATTGTTTTTTCACCTTCATAGCTTCGACTTAAATCTGCTTCATCTCTGTTGAATCCAGGGACCGAGATCTCAGTGGGTGGCTTTTCAATACAACTACGAATTCATGTTAATGCATCTGCCACAGCAGTGGTTTTGCCAATAGCAACAACTGGCTCATGTCAAATTTGTTAGGACTAAAATCTGCCTTATGATCCACTTGGAGGAGCATAAAGAAGCCTAAAACATCTGGAAATCATTTACATTCAAAACCTTGCCATTGAAGCAGACAGGGCTCAGCGAGGTGATGTGAGTATATGATACTGAAGAAAAATTGTCACAGTATGCTTTTTGTAACCGTATCATGGGTGTCCTCTGTTCAAGGTCAGTCACCTTGATTGGGTATTAAAAGCTGATTTCTCTCCAGAAAAGGTTCAATTTTTCATCCTGTGCCTGATTTATATCATTTATCCTTGTGATATTTGAAAAGCACAGCGCAGTGGTACAGTGTCTAGTGTTGCACTCACGGCTCCAGGATCTTTAGATCGATTACTGGGTTCCTAGTACAGTACTAGTGTTGTAGTCAAGACCACCTCACCTGAGACCAAGACTTTGAGAGGTTGAGATCAAGTCAAGACCAGGACCGAAGCAGAGCGAAACCGAGTCAAGACCAGGACCAGATCAGTAGGTGTGAAGTGGATGGGGGGAGGGCGGATGGCCGTTAACTATGGAATCAATTTTGTGCCAAAATGTTCATGCAGGGCGGCACGGTGGTGTAGTGGTTAGCGCTGTCGCCTCACAGCAAGAAGGTCCTGGGTTCGAGCCCCGTGGCCGGCGAGGGCCTTTCTGTGCGGAGTTTGCATGTTCTCCCCGTGTCCGCGTGGGTTTCCTCCGGGTGCTCCGGTTTCCCCCACAGTCCAAAGACATGCAGGTTAGGTTAACTGGTGACTCTAAATTGACCGTAGGTGTGAGTATGAATGGTTGTCTGTGTCTATGTGTCAGCCCTGTGATGACCTGGCGACTTGTCCAGGGTGTACCCCGCCTTTCGCCCGTAGTCAGCTGGGATAGGCTCCAGCTTGCCTGCGACCCTGTAGAACAGGATAAAGCGGCTAGAGATAATGAATGAATGAATGAATGAATGTTCATGCAATACTTTTGAAATATCAAACAAAAACGACAAATCAAAATACAAAAAAAAAAGGCAATTTTTTTAGACTGGCAAACAAATTATTCGTGTAATCGTGCAAAATAGCAGTCTATTACTCTTCAGAAACCTTTTATTTTTGTTCCGCGTCTTTCTCAGTTTTGTTTGACGTAATTTATTTTGGTTGCGATTCCAGCTTTCCCGTTTGCGCTCTCTGACTTTTTGCTTGCAGTTTTGGCACAAACTTCCCGTGTGGGTGGGCTGTCCAGGAATGCATTCCCATTGGCTAACTTGTATTTGACTGACAGCTACGCTCAGCCATTTCCTACTCGGATTCTGGCGGACTGTTTGACGAGTGACCGATCCATTGACGGTAAACAAGGATCGAGTGGACTTCAGTGGCGACTATGATATTGAATTAATTCAACAAAGTGTAAGTACGGGACAAATGTGTTGTATGTGTTGCAGTAGTACAAAATCCGAGTAGGAAATGGCCGCAACAGCCTCCGGGGGAATGGCTGAGCGTAGCTGTCAGTCAAACACAAGTTAGCCAATGGGAATGCATTCCTGGACAGCCCACCCACACGTGAAGTTTGTGCCAAAACTGCAAGCAAAAAGTCAGGGAGCGCAAACGAGAAAGCTGGAATCGCAACCAAAATAAATTACGTCAAACAAAACCGAGAAAGACGCGGAACAAAAATAAAAGGTTTCTGAAGAGTAATAGACTGATATTTTGCACGATTACACGAATAATTTGTTTGCCAGTCTAAAAAAATTGACTTTTTTTTTTTTTGGTATTTTGATTTGTCGTTTTTGTTTGATATTTCAAAAGTATTGTATGAACATTTTGGCACAAAATTGATTCCATATTAACAGGAAGAAAAATTTCAAATGAGCAATGAGTCACGGTATTGGTCGCATTTGAAGCAGGAAATTTTACATCCAGTCACAGTAACGATGTTAACAAATAAATCTGACAATGCACAGGCAATTTTATGAAATCCCCACAGTTGTGGTCTTGACCAATCTTGAAATAAAATCTCGAGTCCTCTATGTGTGAAACCGAGACAAGACCGAGTAAAAACGTGGTCGATTCTGAGACCTTCAAAGTGGTCGAGAGACCAGTCTTCAGTTCGACAACACTACCTAGTACTCATCTCATCTCATCTCATTATCTCTAGCCGCTTTATCCTGTTCTACAGGGTCGCAGGCAAGCTGGAGCCTATCCCAGCTGACTACGGGCGAAAGGCGGGGTACACCCTGGACAAGTCGCCAGGTCATCACAGGGCTGACACATAGACACAGACAACCATTCACACTCACATTCACACCTACGCTCAATTTAGAGTCACCAGTTACCCTAACCTGCATGTCTTTGGACTGTGGGGGAAACCGGAGCACCCGGAGGAAACCCACGCGGACACGGGGAGAACATGCAAACTCCACACAGAAAGGCCCTCGCCGGCCACGGGGCTCGAACCCGGACCTTCTTGCTGTGAGGCGACAGCGCTAACCACTACACCACCGTGCCACCCACTACCTAGTACTAAATATCATAAAAGGTGTCATGTCTCATGTCCCTTTTTTTTTTTTTTGCAAAATATCACCCAGTCCTAGTATAATAACCAACGTTCCTGTCAGGCACCAAGCTGCCTCTCCGTTTATGGAGCCAAAACCAAGGTATTCATAGACTGACAGGATTAAAAAAAAAAAAAAATCCTCTCTTTTGGAGAGAACGCGAGGGAGACTTGAGCGTATGAATGCAGCACACAGCATGAAAGAGAGCGAGGGATAGAAGGCTGTGAAGTGTGAGGCTGCTAAAGCAGGTATATTATGGGATGGACGAGTTCTATACTGTTCCCTGGATACCGGCACCCACTTCCACATTAGAGTAACCTTGACTGCAGTGTTGTAGGGCAACACACTTAAAGAGGAATCACGCCGGATATACAGAGCGCTCTCTCTCGCACACACACACGGATATTCTGGTAGAGCTTGTAGGAGCATCAAAGCATTTTATGGGCGTGAACCTAATTGGTTCCTTTGGAGATGTGACTTCCACTGGAAGCATCATGATCAGCCAAACAAGCTGAAAATGTTGTACTCAAGCACTAATATCCATTTCCCACTGCCCTTTTGGCACCAGACGTCTTTTTTGTTTTAAAGGTGTCATTCCACGACAAACCGTTTGATACTTGCTCTTTTTGAAATACCACAGGTCACTCCGAGTTGCATATGCATGCTGCACATGAAAATGTTCTTCTACCCCCATTCCCTGTATTAGCCTATGAAAGAAAATAGACAGAAAAACGAGCGAATCACAAAAAGCCCTACGAACTTGCGTCACTTCGAAAATTAGTAGTCATGGCCTCGCCCATAACCCACTGGAGGGAGAGTCACAGTGCTGTTAGCCAATCAGAAGCGAGATGTTTACATGTCATGAATATTCATGAGTAAGAGCTGAAATCCTGTCGTTCTCTCGCGACCCACTCCTCCACCAAACTAGAACAGCCTGAAACAGGAGAACCACAGCATTTTTTTTCACCAAAACCGGCTCACAGGGCAGTCGTTCATACTAGAGACCACCGCACAATTAATGAAAAAACGATGCAATGACAACTTTAAACCATTGATCACAAGTCTTATACTTTCTCTAGTTTATGCTCACCAATGCTATACCATTTTTTTTTTTTTTTTAAAGCTGAGTGCCACTACATTTCAGCACAGCTACTGAATTAAGTACTTAGTATTAAATGAGGGCGGCACGGTGGTGTAGTGGTTAGCGCTGTCACCTCACAGCAAGAAGGTCCGGGTTCGAGCCCCGTGGCCGGCGAGGGCCTTTCTGTGCGGAGTTTGCATGTTCTCGCCGTGTCCGCGTGGGTTTCCTCCGGGTGCTCCGGTTTCCCCCACAGTCCAAAGACATGCAGGTTAGGTTAACTGGTGGCTCTAAATTGACCGTAGGTGTGAATGTGAGTGTGAATGGTTGTCTGTGTCTATGTGTCGGCCCTGTGATGACCTGGCGACTTGTCCAGGGTGTACCCCGCCTTTCGCCTGTAGTCAGCTGGGATAGGCTCCAGCTTGCCTGCGACCCTGTAGAAGGATAAAGCGGCTACAGATAATGAGATGAGTATTAAACGATCTGTTTGTGTTGGGAAGCCATGGCCTAATGGTTAGAGAAACAGCTTTGAGACCGAAAGGTTGCTGGAATGGCTGAAGTGCCCTTGAGCAAGACACCTAACCCCAACTGCTCCCCAGGCTGCCCTGGGTATGTTGTATGTCACTCTTATCCAGGGCTTAATGCCACGAATGTAATGGTTGCTGGCAGTGAACTCCTCATGCTGAGTTTTACATTTAAGATGTTCAGGACGTCCGACCTGAGGACACACGTAGCAGAATCAGTGAGCGTTGACCTTAAAAATAATTAGCATCCCTCCTGTTACTGTTACGGGTAGAAGATAGCAGTTTAGTTTTTTAAATTTACATGGCAAAAACAGAACAACACTACGTTATTTTAGCATTGCAGCTTGAATAAAATGCTATGCATTGAACTTGTCTGGGTTTGGTTTTAATTCATGTGTATGAAGTACAGGACCTTGCCACAGGGGTGCCACTAGAAATTTTGGGTGCTATGAAAGAATATAATATCAGCAATTATTATACCTGCGGGCCACTTTTTCCATGGAATAAAAACGTGTTGTATTCCCTTCCAGTGGGTTTACTGATGGCATGCAATATTGTTATAATATTACACATTACATCTTATCCTCCATGTATTACACCACTCTCCCCAATGGAGAACGAGTGTGCAATATTGTTATAATATTGCACGTTGTCAAGACAACACGACATCACACTTCGGAGCTCATGCGAAGATCCAATGACAAAACTTTTCTGCTGCGTATGCGCACAGTCATTTCTTTGTCGGCTGGGAAAGAGAGAAGATGAGGCTAATCCAGTGCTCGGTTTAAGCACGAAATAAATAAACTGAAAATTGAAACTAAAGATGCGCTGAATACCTGAAAGGCTAGAAAAACTTTATTATATATTCTTCACGCATATTTACAAGAGGAAAAACATACCAACGGACATCGAAAAACTGTAAAAGAGACAAGTCGGAGATGTAAAGCTTCCGCGCTAGCGAGTGACCGACAGTTTGTAAACAAACATGGCCGCCAGGTTTGCTTTGTTAAAAGCGGAAGATTTAAAGAGAAAGACACGCTGAACACTCGAAAGGCTATCAAAACTTCCCTGGATATTCTTCACGCATATTTACAAGAGAAAAACATACCAACGGACATCGAAAAACTGGAAAAGAGAGCAATAGCGGAAATTGTCAAAGTTCTACTTGGAGGTGAGGACAAGCGACGGAGACGTTTACAAGAGGACTTCACTCGTGGACTTGACTCAGCAAAACCCTTTGGTTTTGAACAACTGCAATGTAACAATGAACTATAACCAAAAGTAACTTTGAACTTGAACTGTCACCCTGTATATACAGTAGCTTATATATAAGTTGGGTTGTTGGCTCAGGGTTTTTGGACTTGTACCATTTTTATTGTTAGAACTTTGACTTTGTACATGTACATTGGATTGACAAAACATCAAATTGCATTCAATCAGAATCAGAATTCAGTATTGGTAAGTTACCCCCCGTTCTTAACTTTTTGTAAAATCTATAATTGTTCCATCAAGTGTGTATGTATAATAATAATAATAATAATAGGGGTGACACAGTGGTGTAATGGATAGCGCTGTCGCCTCACAGCAAGAAGATCTGGGTTCGAGCCCCGTGGCCGGCGAGGGCCTTTCTGTGCAGAGTTTGCATGTTCTCCCCGTGTCCGCGTGGGTTTCCTCCGGGTGCTCCGGTTTCCCCCACAGTCCAAAGACATGCAGGTTAGGTTAACTGGTGACTCTAAATTGACCGTAGGTGTGAATGTGAATGGTTGTCTGTGTCTCTGTGTCAGCCCTGTGATGACCTGGCGACTTGTCCAGGGTGTACCCCGCCTTTCGCCCGTAGTCAGCTGGGATAGGCTCCAGCTTGCCTGCGACCCTGTAGAACAGGATAAAGCGGCTAGAGATAATGAGATGAGATGAGATGAGATAATAATAATGGCTGGTTTTTTCGTGGTATATCGGATATATTCCATTCAGCTACTTGTCATCGACTTGTTCAATATCAGGCTAGCTGAATGGAATATATCTGATATACCACTCAAAGCCAGCCAATATTATTTAATTATTTGCTTGCTTCTGGCAATTATTCGGCAACATACTAGCTTGCATACTCACAATGTAACATATATATTAACAGTTGGATTTCAAAGTCATTTATTTAAATAATAAACATCTAGTTTTTTGTACTGTGGGACAAATATGGTATGAAAAGTGTATCATGAAGTCTGGAAATTTGAGTATGGAAAAAGTATGGAATTTTGGAATGGAAAATGTGTAGGAACCCTGGATTGGTGAGTCAGCGAGTGTACGCATAAACAAAGAATAATAAAAATAGACGGATGGATTTTTATGGAGTTGAAAATAGTTTGACAGGTGCTGCATGTGCTCTCGAAAGTAATATTGTGTTGCTTTTATTTACAACCTGTACAAACAAGTCAGTTTACTTTTCATGCCAGTACAGAATGATGAAACGGAAAGACTTTCTTTTTCAGAATGTTGTAGAATTATGGATAGCCTTGGTACTTTTTTTTTAACAAAACAGTGTCACAGTTTGGTGAGAGATGAAGCTAAAATGACCTTATATTTTCATAATGGTTTTATATCTGTCTTTGCTCATGATACCAATAACTCATCAATTTGCACTAGCAGCACTGGCACAAATCATTACTCTCACTCAGGATCTTTTTACTTTATTATTATTATTATTATTATATATTATCCTAATGTTTGGGCGGCACGGTGGTGTAGTGGTTAGCGCTGTCGCTTCACAGCAAGAAGGTCCGGGTTCGAGCCCCTGGGCCGGCGAGGGCCTTTCTGTGTGGAGTTTGCATGTTCTCCCCGTGTCCGCGTGGGTTTCCTCCGGGTGCTCCGGTTCGCCCCGAGACCTTTTGAAACAGCCTAGGCATGGCCCACTACAACCGCAGCTCGGCCTGATGTTTGTGGCAAATTTCGACCTCTTTCTGGAGCATTTTATTGGTTTGACCTACAGTAGCTTCTTTGTTTCAGGCCACGCTATACAAAGCATCATGAGAATACAGGTTATTAGGTCATGTAAGCATTACCGCTTACCACAGGTGGTCGGATCCTGAACCACTGGTCTGCTGGTTAAGCTTGATTATAGCCCATGTAGCCGGCTAACAGCAAAATAAACAAATGTTTCGTGACTGATGCCAAGTGGTTCACATATATTTTTGACTGATGCACATGCATCGGTCTGGATCCGTCCCTGTGTTAACAGTCCGTGTAGATTTGGACATTCTATTTTCGTGTCAGTAACACAAATTAATAGGATGTTTTTTGTTTTTATTATCAGAAATCAAAGATAGGGCGGCACGGTGGTGTAGTGGTTAACGCTGTCGCCTCACAGCAAGAAGGTCCGGGTTCAAGCCCTGTGGTCGGCGAGGGCCTTTCTGTGCGGAGTTTGCATGTTCTCCCCGTGTCCGCGTGGGTTTCCTCCGGGTGCTCCGGTTTCCCCCACAGTCCAAAGACATGCAGGTTAGGTTAACTGGTGACTCTAAATTGAGCGTGGGTGTGAATGTGAGTGTGAATGGTTGTCTGTGTCTATGTGTCAGCCCTGTGATGACCTGGCGACTTGTCCAGGGTGTACCCCGCCTTTCGCCCGTAGTCAGCTGGGATAGGCTCCAGCTTGCCTGTGACCCTGTAGAAGGATAAAGCGGCTAGAGATAATGAGATGAGATCCTAATGTTTTTAGGATGCTATTTCTCCCTCAGTTTTCAACCAATCATCACCAAATTTTACATGAAAAACACCTCTGGGCTGTATTAAGTTGCTCTGACTTTTGGTGCTGATCTGGATCATTGATCTGGAATGATCCATGAAAAACGGGATTTTAACTCTGTCAATTTTGAAGATTTTTTTTCAATCAGGTTTTTTGGGGGGTTTTTTTGGCCAGGGCGGCAAGGTGCAACTTTTCTTCTCTATCTCTTACCATTCCGGATCTGTAGGGTACAGTGATCAGACGTCCCGGTTTGTAACAGCTAGCGCAAATTACTGTGACTTTAGCCACAGTCTCTGTCTAGTTCTGTATTTTGTGAACACATTAAGTTCTTACAATGTCATTTTCACATCATCACATTTATAATTAACTAGCAGGTTACCCGGGCGTTGCTCAGGTTTTGCAAAATTCTGGGTTGTCCCCAGACTTCCATGTCAAATTTGGTGAAGATCCATCGAGAAATGGTGATGTTAACCCAAGACAAACAAAAATCCAAACATCCACCACCCAGGGGCCCACTAGGGACCCCCTAGGGCCCAAATATGGAATTTCTGAGTTCTGCCAAATTGTGGCTACCTCCTATACCTACTGTATGTGCCAAGTTTAGTGAAGATCTGTTGAGAGTTTGGGTTGATAAATGTTACATGAAAGGCATTGAGGGAGGGTCTGAGTGGATGTTATGCCCCCCACAGACCTCCCTGGGGCCCGTACATGAATTTTGTTTATATCTGCAAAATTCTGGGTCATCCCCGGACCTACTTGCCAAATTTGGTGGCGACGTTAGCTCAAGACAAACAAACAAACTTTGCCGCTTGTTATATAGATTAATAATGGACTGAAGCATCATCATTTCTCTTTGTTATTTTTGAGGACTTCTTTCAACAAAAACCTCCGTCAGTGAGTCTTTTCATGAAAAAATTTGTCTCAGGCGTTATACACCGGTTAGCTAAATGAATACGTTTCACGGTGACATGAACACGGCCATGTTGAACTCAAAAATGACTTTGTTTCTTGCTGTATTGAGGAATCTGCCTCCTTCACTGTCATGGCTGTCATTGCTCCAGTCAACGCTTAAGCTTGTGAGGAATGAACTAGAACAAGAACCTCTAGTTACGTTCCTGTTTGGGGGTTCGTTTTTGACTGTGCAGTGAGAAAGCACACATGGAACAGTTTTGCGTGTGTGTGTGTGTGTGTGTGTGTGTGAGATGTTTTTAATGTTGAGCTACACAGGGTCAAAAATGCAGCACTACAATGTGTGAAATCCAGGCTGACTTTTTCACCAACTGTCATACTGTGTGTGTGTGTGTGTGTGTGTGTGTGTGTGTGTGTGTGTGTGTGTGTGTGTGTGTGCGTGCGCGCACACGTGTTTGTGTTCAATGCCAAAGAACATGCCTCCCGTCATCTGTCTTCCCTCTGTTCTCTTGCCCTTGAGGTCATTATGGATACACAGGCCAGAGGAAGCTCTTTAACCCCATCTGCCAGAAAAAAAGAGAGAGAAGAGAGAGATGGATATATAGTGAGAAAGGGAGCGAGAGAGGGAGAGAGAGAGCAAAATGGAGAGATGTTTTAGTCATAAATAAAAGCAGAGACGTAATCAGGTGTTTTACACCTCAAAGCTTTTCATCAAAAAGCACCAAATCAGAGAGAAAAATGTATGAACACACACACACACACAATGCTAATGGGGGAATATTCAGTACTAGCGGTGAATATCAAAAAACCCACATATGGGCCTGGAAAAGCAGAAGATTGTTTTTTTTTATATTGAGATTTTTATTGTACTTTAAAATTAAGGAGCACAGGTTTTAAATAGAGCGAGACGGATTAGATTGCTTATTGTGATATTCACTGAAGATGCTTATATCATAGCATTCTCACACCCCAGAGATGTAAACAGCTTGTGGCATGGGGTTGTTCTGTACAGAGTTGTAGATCAATGTGTTTTCACTTGTGCGTGCGCGTGTGTGTGAAAGAGAGAGAGAGAGAACTTTCTCTGCAGCATCCTGTGCAGCTCTTTCCTTTCACTCTCCATCAAACTGATGGACACAGACCCAAACCCACGCTGATGCTGTTAGCGGAACTCAGTTCACATCCCTTCTGGCATGCATTTCCTTTCTCTTGATTGTTCCTGCTGCTGAACTGTATCAGTTTTGTTAAGGTTTGACCTAAATATTCAGTCATTCTTTTCTGTATACTTTTCGGCCATATTATTTCAAGCGAGAATGTTTTAATCTGTGTACTAGAGGTGTGCAGTGCAATCCTCTGGGACCCAACAAAAAAGTCTTCCTTGCATGAGCAGGCAATATACACTCAATAGATAGTTTTCACTGACGTCACGGCACTCCGGGGAACGCCCCCCAGCCGCCATCCTGGGGGGCAAACAAAACGGACCATCGCCACTACGTTATCTCGGACAAATTTATGAAGTTATATAGTCAGTTTTCTAAAATAAAGATCAATGTCGGCAAAATCAAGCAAACAGAAGTATATAGATACATTAGACGACATCTCACAACAACGGTATGCAGCCAAACTGGCCTTGATTGGGGGAATTGACCCCTACGAAGTGGACAAAGATGCATTTTCAAGTGACTATGCAGGGCTGCCAAAGCCTGAAACTGCCAAAGCCTGCTCCAAAGCCTGAAACTGACTTCATCAAACTTTAAAGGCTGTCTGATATATACAACTTTATATATTCACAGCGCGCCTTTTGGCGGATGCCGCCTGAATCGCGCAGAACAAAAAAAAAAACAGTTTAAATTGGGAAGCTGCGCACATTTGCGCAGTCCTGCACACCACTCAGGCTGCACAAATGTGCGCAGCTTCCCGATTTAAACTGTTTTTTTCTCATCCTTATACTTCCTGTTTCATGGACTGTAACAGATTTGCTTATTTAGTAATTTTAATACAGAATTTACTTTGAAATTATAATCAGACACTCCAACGCCCCCCCTAAAAAAAAAGATCGGATCTGCGCGATTCAGGTGGCATCCGCCAAAAGGCGCGCTGTTTGCATCCCAAACACAAATCAAATCATACAGAATAGACCTAAAATGTTTTTCAAAAATGACCCTTGCGTGAGTGAAGTGACAAATAGAAACGTGACAAACGAGCGATATTAAGTGTACCGTACATTACAATGTAAACGTACACTCAGCGGTTCCAGTTAGGCATTCTCCAGAGAGTGTTCACATGATGTTTTGGTTTCCAAAAACAAACTTAAACACAATTGATTGTTTATTTAAACAACTTACCACTTATACTGTAAAATGATCGGAGCAGACTTTGCTGTGTTTGGAAGGCTGATAATCCTTGCGGTTGATTCTCGCAAGCCATAGATTTCTCCTTTGTATGCTGAGTTTGTTTGCTGCCTTTGTGCTCCCGTACAGTGGGAATTCCATAAAAGCTCCGCTTGACTTCATCATCTGACCTATTACGACAGCCGTGAATACAACAGGTGTGCACCATTGCTAGCTTTAAATAGTAGTAATGTAACTATAAATGTAAATAATATATAAATGAATGTAACTCGCGCGCTACAATGTGTGCTCAGTGACCCGTACGGTAAGCTGGCCCTCCAAGATGGCCGCCACCAGGGAATGCCCGACTCTGTGACGTCATGTGAAAACTATCTATAGAAACTTGTTGTTGATGCTAAGATTCCTGTTCTTGGCTGGCAGGAGTGGAACCCAATGTGCTCTTCTGATGTTGCATGCGGAGATGCTTTTCTGCTCACCACGGTTGTAAAGAGTTGCTATGAGTTACTATATCCTTCCTGGCAAAAAATCTCAAACCAATCTGGCCATTTTCCTCTGACCTCTCTTATCAACAAGACATTTGTTTCCACCCACAGAACTGTCGCTCACTAAATGTTTTTTGTTTTTCGCACCATTCTGTGTAAACTTTAGAGACTGTTGTGTGTGAAAACCCCAGGAGATCAGTAGTTTCTGAAATACTCAAAACAGCCCTTCTGGCTCAAACCAACACCCCTGCCACAGTGAAAGAAAGTCATGCTTTGAGATCACAATTTTTCCCATTCTGATGTTTTAACTAAACATTAACTGAAGCTCTTGATCTGTATCTGCATGATTTTATGCAGTGTGCTGCTGTCAAGGGATTGTAAACCATAGGTGCTAAAGAAGGCAACCAGACTTGCTTGAAATCCTTGAAGACGTTTCACCTCTCATCCGAAAGGCTTCTTCAGTTCTGTCTGACTAGTGGGGAGTTCCAGGTATTCATCCTGTAGTGGACCAAAAGCAACCCTAAGGAGAGCCGTTGAGGTCACATGGGTTGTTGACCCCTCTCGGTCATCCTGTAGGTTGTTAGGGTCACTACAGGCCAGGTGCGAATGGTGTTGGCAGCCTAGAGGGTCGTTAGGGTAATCTGTGGGTCGTTCACTCTCTCTGCCATCATGTGAGTCATTGAAGTCAGCTGAGTCTTGGTGTGGATGTGTATTCAGTTTTCTGGGAAGTGTGCCAAGGACTGCATTGTAGGTGGCTGATAAGTGGCATCTCGGACCACCTCCTCTGTTCAGTGATGGTCATTCCAGGTTGACAAAGGTGGCTTCTTTAGCCTTTCGGATGAGAGGTGAAACATCTTCAAGAATTTCAAGCAAGTCCAGTTGCCTTCTTTAGCACCTAAGGTTTACAATGACTGAGAACCTTCACAGACATGTGTCAAGGGATTGGCTGATTAGATAACTGCATAAAACCGTAGGTGTGTGGGTGTACCTAATAAAGTTGCCAGTAAGCGTATAGTGCCTTTGGTATTGTGTCTAAATTTTCACTCGTTCTAGGTATAATGACGTCCCTTGTTTCGCTCTTTTTGCAGAACAACTCCAAGCAGCGGCAGGTGAGGAAAAAGACGGTGTCATTCAGCTCCATGCCAAGCGACCGCAAGATGAACAGCACAGCTGCCTGCATGGCCTTCATGTTGGAGGGATGCGAGATGAAAAAGGTTCGCTCCAACTCACGCATGTACAACCGGTACTTCCTACTTGATCCAGATTTGCACTGGCTCCGCTGGGAACCTTCAAAAAAGGATTCTGAAAAGGCTAAGTTGGAGATCAAAAGTATCAAAGAGGTGCGGTTAGGGAAGAAGACCCCTGTCCTACGCAGCAACGGTCTCTCAGATCAGTTTCCAGATGAGTGTGCTTTCTCAATCATTTATGGAGATAACTACGAGTCTTTGGATTTAGTGGCAAGCACAGCAGATGTGGTCAGCACCTGGGTGATGGGACTACGCTATTTGGTCTCTTATGGACGGCACATGGTTGGAGTGGTTGAAGCCACTCAGCCGAGCTTAAGAACATCCTGGATTGGCTCAGTGTTCGAGTTGGCTGATGTCAAGAGGCAGGGTCACATTGATCTGTTCCGTGCCACACAGATAATCAAGGGGCTTAATCCAGGCATGAGGGAGTCACGGATTGAGCTGAAGTTTAAAGAACTTCAGAAAGCCAAAGAATGCTATGGCGAGGCCATTGACCTCGACTTGTTTGTCGAGGCATATTGTGAATTGTGCACAAGACCTGAGATATTTTTCCTGCTTGTGCAGTTCTCTAGCAACAAGGAGTACCTGGATTCTAAGGACTTAATGTTGTTTGTGGAAGTTGAGCAGGGAGTAGAGGGGGTGACAGAAGATATGTGCCGTAAGATTGTGAGAAAATATGAGCCATCAGCAGAAGGTCGTGATCACGGTTACCTATCTATTGATGGTTTTACACATTACCTCTTGTCATCTGAGTGCCACATTTTTGACCCACAGCACAAAAGCGTTTGTCAGGACATGACACAACCCCTGTCTCATTACTACATCAACTCCTCGCACAATGCCTCCTTGCTGGAGGACCATTACTGGGGTTCCTCAGACATTAGCAGCTATGTCCGTGCTCTACGCATGGGCTGCCGCAGCATAGAGGTAGTGGTGTGGGATGGCCCTGACTGTGAGCCTGTAGTCTACGTAGGCAGCTCTGTGGCCTCCCAGTTGGCCTTCTCAAAAGTCCTGGATGTCATTAACCAGTATGCCTTTGAGAGCTCAGAGTACCCTCTTATTCTGTGCCTAGTGACACATTGCAGTGTCCCACAGCAGAGGGTCATGGCCCAGCACATGAAGAAGATCTTGGGGGACAAACTCCACACAGAACCTCCAAGTCCTGAGGAAAACTATCTGCCCTCGCCAGAAAAACTAAAGGGCAAGATACTTCTGAAAGGGAAATGCCTTCCACCTGACATACAGGATTCTGAAGGGGAGGTGACTGATGAGGATGAGGGGCTTGAGATGTCACGGCGCATGGTGGGAGCAGACGAGAAGGACCATCTCAATGGTTTTGGTTGCAAGAAGCTGCAACTTTGTAAAAAATTGTCAGATCTCGTCACTCTTTGCAAATCTGTCCAATTTAGAGATTTTGAGTCCTCCAAGAGGGAACAGAAGCACTGGGAGATGTGCTCTTTCAACGAGGTGGATGCTAATCGCTTTGCTAATGAATACCCCGAGGACTTTGTCAGTTATAATAAGCGATTTCTATCACGGGTATACCCAACTCCCATGCGCATTGATGCCAGCAATATGAACCCACAGGACTTCTGGAAATGTGGTTGTCAGATCGTGGCTATGAATTACCAAACGCCAGGCCTGATGATGGACCTCAATTTGGGTTGGTTTAGGCAAAATGGCAACTGTGGTTATGTGCTACGCCCTGCGATAATGCGCGAGGAGGTCTCGTACTTCAGTGCCAATGCTCGTGACTCTTTACCTGGCGTATCTGCCCAGCTCCTCCATATCAAGGTGATCAGTGGCCAAAACCTGCCAAAACCTCGAGGCTCAGCAGCAAAGGGTGATGTGGTTGAGCCATACATATATGTTGAGATCCACGGGATCCCTGCTGATTGTGCTGAACAGCGCACAAAGACTGTATCACAGAATGGCGACAATCCCATTTTTGATGAGAGCTTTGAGTTCCAGATCAATCTCCCTGAACTAGCAGTTTTGCGTTTTGTAGTTCTTGATGATGATTATATTGGGGATGAGTTCATTGGACAGTACACCATACCCTTTGAGTGTCTACTGCCTGGATATCGTCATGTACCGCTGCAGTCACTTACCGGAGAGTTTTTGCCCAATACCACATTATTTGTTCACGTGGCCATTACGAACAGGCGTGGTGGAGGCAAAGCTCACAAGAGGGGTCTTTCTGTGAGGAAGGGTCGCAAGGCAAGGGAGTACACTTCAACCAAGACCACTGGGATCAAAGTGATAGATGAACTCTTCAGGGCTTCCACGCAACCACTTCGGGAGGCAACAGATTTGCGGGAAAATGTGCAGGTAAGGCTTATGCAAAGTTTATTTGTTAGAGGTAAATAAAATTGTAGGCTGCAAGAAAAGAAAAGAGTGGCTATAAAGCACCATACAGTTCTGTACATTACCTTATGACTGTCTGGTTGAAGAAAATTCTCCTTTTCAAATGTCATAGATAATTTTATTAGCCTGCAGTGATGCCAGCTAACCATATTGGATAAGAAACTTTGCAAGCTGAACATTTGATCAGCTGAAATGTATACTTGATCGTTTGAGTAGCTTTGGTATAGAAGTTGACTTTGTGCTACTTTGAGAGACGTTTCTGATGAATGAAAATTATCAGCGGTACAATATCCCAGGCTACAACTTGTTTGTAACAAATCGCCAGAAGTTGACTAAAGGCGGAGTCGCTGTTTATGTCAGTGACAGATTCACATGTGTAGAAAGACGTGATTTATGTGTCAACGTGGAAGGGGAATTTGAATCGATTTTTGTTGAAGTTCAAGCAGTCACAAATCAAAAACATGCAATTGTTGGGGAGATTTATAGAGTCCCTGATGCAAATGATAAGGTATCTCTTGAAAGATTTGAAGAAGTTCTAGAAAACATTGAACAGGTGCAGGTCAATGATATAATTATTGGTACAGACCAAAATATTGACTATTTAAAAATGTACAACAATAACTTGCCCGAAAAATTGCTGAACATATTTCTCAGCTCAGGCCTTTTGCCAACAATTACCCTCCCGACACGCATTACGAATTCCTCAGCAACACTGATTGACAACATATATGTGTCCCAGGCAAATGTTAGTAATTTGTGTTCATATGTATTGTGTACTGATATCTCAGACCATCTGCCGGTTCTGACTCTCATTGGAGAATCTAAACTTGTCAAGGATAAAGACAAATTCCTGGTACTTAAGACAAGAAAGTGTGATGCAAACGCCATCGCCGCTATTCAAGAATCGCTATCGTCCACTGACTGGACTTCTTTGAAAGATTTGTCCCCTGATGAAATTTACGAGTGCATTATTGGCACACTGCATAATAATATTGACAAGTTTGCTCCAGAAAAAACTGTGAAAATCCCTCGTAAATCTGTTATCAGGGAACCAGGGATGACTGCAGGTCTTTTAAAGTCCTGCAAAATGAGAGACAAACTCTTTAAAAAACAATTGGGGAAGGATAATTCTGATCGGGCTCGGGTAAAGTTTCTGCAGTACCGCAACTTATTTAATAAGTTGAAAAGGTGCTCAAAGGAGACCTATTATAAAGAACTACTCTCTAAATATAAATCTGATCTTAGAAAAACCTGGAGTGTTTTAAACTCTATTATTGGACGCAAAGCGAAAAGATCGACTGGCGTGGGGTTTCTAAAAACTGACGGCATTACTATAACTAATCCGTCTGAAATTGCGAATAAATTCTCAGAATATTTTGCCAACATCGGCCCGATATACGCTCGAGCAATAACGGGGAGTATTAAGACTTTTGAACATTATGTGGGGAACAGAAATAATCCTCATTCATTGTTTCTGAACCCAACAACTGCAAAAGAAGTTGGAGAGATTATCTCCTCGTTTAAGCCTAAAAAAAGTTCTGGTCACGACAACCTGAGCATGCAAATGATTAAAGATCTCTGTAATGAACTATCAGATCCTTTGTCGCAATTAATAAATAAATCTTTTTCTTATGGGTATTTTCCAGACAAGCTGAAATTGGCAAAAGTTGTTCCAATACATAAGGGCAAGGAGAGTCACTTGCTCAACAATTATCGACCAATATCGCTCATATCGAGCATATCTAAGATTATTGAGAAAGTGATGCATAAGCGGCTGTATCTGTTTATGTGTAAAAATAACGCCTTCTTTGAAAGTCAGTATGGCTTTAGAGCAGATCACTCAACTGAACAAGCCGTACTGGAGTTTGTTGGAGATACGCTTACGGCCTCTGATAAAGGCCAAAATACTTTGGCCACGTTTTTAGATCTATCGAAGGCATTTGATACACTAGACCATGACATATTATTACGGAAACTGGCCTTCTACGGTGTGAGAGGAGTGGCAAATGAATGGTTTAGGAGTTATCTATCTGACAGGAAGCATTTTGTCCGCTATAAAGGAATAGACTCGTGTAAGCATGATCTTAGTTGTGGGGTGCCGCAGGGCTCAGTTCTCGGGCCTCTTCTTTTTATTATTTATATGAATGATCTGCTTCAAAGTTTAAGAACCTCAAAGGCTATTTTGTATGCCGATGATACAACCATATATGGCCACGCTCACAATATCGACGAGCTTTATGCTAACGTAAACTTAGACCTTGAATCTATGTCTGATTGGTTCAGGAGCAACAGACTGTCGCTCAACATCTCAAAAACGAATTATATGCTTTTCAACAAAAGCAAAAGTAGTGAGGAAGCCATCGATAGCTTGAACTTGTCCATATGTGATGTGGTCTTAGAGAGAGTTAATAGCACAAAATTTCTGGGAATTATCATTGATGATAAGTTAAAATGGTCGGATCATATAGATCACTGCTGTAAAAAACTCGCCAGTGGACTGTATGCATTGCGTATGGCACGAAATATTTTATCTGCATGTAATATGAAAACTTTGTACTATAGTTTAATCCACCCTTACTTACAATATGGAATACTGCTTTGGGGGTCAGCGACAAAAACTTGCTTGAAACACATCAGCGTCCTGCAGAAAAAAGCGATAAGAATAATAACCAACTCCAGATATAATGAAGCATCCTCTCCACTGTTTAAAGAACTGCGTATATTAAAATTAGAAGACCAGTTTAAACTCCAACTTGCAAAATTCAGCTTTCTTTTTAGTTGTCATAAATTACCACTCCCTCTGTGTCGAAAATTCAATTTTAACCACGACATTCACCCCTATGATACACGTCACCGACAAGATATCCATATAAACCCATATAAAACCAGTACCGTCCACGACAGCTTCCTTCACCTTGTCCCTGAACTCTGGTCAAAACTACCTGTAAATCTCAAAGACGCCAAATCCATTAAATCTTTTAATTCTAGGGCTAAATACCACTTATGCGAAAAATATTAGTCACCACTTACTGTTCTTCCCCACCTAAATGTTTTAATGGACAATAATACAGTCATGGTACGAGTATATTTATGTAATTTTGTTGTCAACTTTCTTTTTTTTTCTTTAAATTTTTCCCCTCGATTTGTCCCATATGGTACAATATACTAACATATTTTGAGTTTTGATTATTTCTGTATATTTCATTTTTTTCGTTAATTTTACTATTTTTGTTTTTTTTTCTCATTTCTCATGACTTTTTTTTCTCTTTTTTATTTTTAATAGGGTGTCCTCCAGCCACACAAATGTAAATAATACTATTGGATGTATATAGTTAATTTGGCTGACAGACTATTAGTCTTTGGGGGTCACCTCGGAATCGCGTTTTGTAAATTTTATGTTCAGATATATGTATGTGTAAATATGAATTTCGAAATAAACCATTCATTCATTCATTCATTCATTCATTCAAGCTCCATCTACCACCTGAATAGGTTACTATATGCTTTATGAAGCATTCTTTGTTATCTCCCTTAAACAACATATTTGATCATTTGATTTTCCTCCTTAAATATTTAAGCACTGAAAATATTCCCAGTGCTTATACATCACTGCCTGTTCATCATGCCTGCCTTACAAATATTATTATTATTAGATTATATATGGCCCATTCTATAACTGCGGGTACATTTCAAGTGTCTACTCTGTTAGTCATCGTTAAACTGGACAATCCATTAACAGAATCGATGATAACAGAGTTGACATTTTCCACCATTTTGTGTCTTAACTCCACATGCTAATGTCAAACTAACTACCACTTAGCATGTGTCATAAAACAGAATTTTATGGATTTTAATCTTGTTATTGTTTTTAAAAAATGAGTGAGAGAGTCACTCCACTATCACAATAACAGATTTGACGAATAATTAATCAACTGCTGGTACAGTATCCTCAACATTTTGTTCAAATTAATGAGAGAAGAAACATAACATGCCTCACTGCCTTTCTAAAGTTTCCCACCAGAGGAAGTGACATCTCTCGGTGCAGGTGTCACGCGTATTATTAAAAGTTTTTGTCGATTTTAGGCAGTTTTATAACTAGACTTTCTGTGCAATTAACTTTATAATAGTTAATAGGATAAGCCCCAAAAAACAGATAGTTAAACCGAACCACTTCATGTTTATTCAGGTTAAATGTATGACTCAGTAGTCAAAGACAGCCAATAATGTGGGGGGAGGGCGGGGAGTCATTTAGTTAATGTTTTATGGACACGTTGGGTCTAAAATGTACATCAAGCATTGCTGTTGGTGAAAGTTTGTCATAATTAGGATGCAGTGCTGCAGCACAGCAACCTATGGGCTCCCTAGGGGAGCCCATACCGTAGGTTGCAGTGCAAAGCACTGCAACTATTGTTCTTCTACGTGTTTCTTCTTCTTATTCCTACGCAAATTTCGATTTCGAATAACTCAATAACCGTACGTCGCACACAGACAAACAATATATCAAAACGTGCGGCTCGATCGGACTCGCTATGCTATTACTTTTCTCTACAGAATACGATTTTTTCGCGACATAGTCGCAAAAAATCGTCGAAAAAACCCCCATTCATTTCTATGGAATTAATTGAAAAAAAAGCACTTTTTCAACGTTTTTCAAACGTCCACTGCTCTGGCATGCTTTCACCTAGAGACGTGATTCAAACTCTAAAACGTAGGAAAACTTCTCCTCTGTGGATCTGGCATTCAACTTTTCTGCTAGGTTCTACACTTTCGGATCAGTCCTGGCTCAAATGCCATGTGGGTTCCGGGAGAAAATCCAGCTTTTGAATGGGTGTCTATTGCGTTACACACCAGTGCAGCTCGTTTACTTAGAGTGTAGAGAGCTTGAAAAAATAGCTCAAAGTTTCTCGCTTAAACTGTGGTTTCAGCAACAAATTTCACTCTACAGACATAAATTTCTCAAAAGTAGTAGTAAAACTTGTCCTGATTCACACAATGTGTCTACCTAAACGATAGGATTTACAGTTTTTGAATGAGAAGCCTCAAACTGAGGAGAGTGCAGCCGAGAGGCCTCATTGACACCCATTATAAACGTGACAGAAAAGTCACTCATTTTTAACTCGCTCTAGTGTCCTCATTTTTAACACTACAGACAAAAAATTACATCAGTTTATTCAGGAGACCCTTCTAGCGCTCACTGTGAAATAATTTTGTGAATAGCTGCTTTCGTTGTCGAGTTATTTGTCGTTGTTCGAGGCCTGGTCCTCAGCAAAAAAACAGCAGAAACCTGTTAAAATCTTGTGTGTCTTGGCTCTCCTGCTCAGGCCCGTCGCCATGCCGACTGGGGCCAGTGAGTGAGCAGAGAGGGGAGGCTGCTGTCTCAAGCACACACACAAATCATGCTCAAAATTTCAAACTTAAACTGTGTTTTCAGCCACAAATTTCACACTACAGACATAATTTTCTCAAAAGTAGTAGTCACACTTGTCCTGATTCACAAAATGTGTTTACCTAACCGATAGGATTTACAGTTTTTGAATGAGAAGCCTCAAACTGAGGAGAGTGCAGCCGAGAGGCCTCATTGACACCCATTATAAACATGACAGAAAAGTCACTCATTTTTAACTCGCTCTAGTGTCCTCATTTTTAACACTACAGACAAAAAATTACATCAGTTTATTCAGGAGACCCTTCTAGCGCTCACAGTGAAAGAATTTTGTGAATAGCTGCTTTTGTTGTCGAGTTATTTGTCGTTGTTCGAGGCCTGCGCCTGAGCAAAAAACAGCAGACACCTGACAAAATCTTGTGTGTGTGTCTTAACGCTCCTGCTCAGGCCCGTCGCCATGCCGACTGGGGCCAGTGAGGGAGCAGAGAGGGGGGGCTGCTGTCTCAAGCACACACATAAATCATGTCATTGTAGCTTCATAGCAGGTCACACATTCACGGCCAGCAAACATGCGTGACCAAATTGCTTCGCGCACTGCATCCTCCCACAATTTCCCCCGGGGAATTGTCCGATCTAGTTTGCATTATTGTTCAAAACTTATTCAATAAAGAATTCTTTTGTGGAGACACAAAATGTACCCTAAATTCTAGAATGACCCATATATATATATATATATATATATATATATATATATATATATATATATATATTTAGTACTATAAGCTATTAAGCCTATCCCTGTGGAAACCAAGGAGTTATTTTAGGCACTATGTTGTCTTAATAAAACAAGGACTGGTCCATGGTGACCAAAGACCTTCTTTAAGCGGTTTTAATAGACGCTTGGGGAATGCTGGAGGATTTTATGTGTCAGATGTAACTAGCACCTCATAGTCCAGTCTGCAAACTGAGGACATTATTGAGAGAGACAGAGAGGGTGTCGGGCGTGCGCGTGTGTGTGTGTGTGTATATATGTATATATATATATATATATATATATATATATATATATATATATATATATATATATATATGAATGAGTGATTCCACGCTTATGGGTACTGAAATGGGGACATGAACTTATTCACCTAAAACCATTTCTTTTTTTTTACCATCAGGTCACAAAACATGTAATCTTTAATGAATGATATGTTAAAAGATAACTTTAATTTTCTGAGATGTAATAAAAACATATTTATATGCCAAAGTCAAGCCTATGAGTTCCAAAATGATGTCTGTTCCATTACTTCTGTTACGATTGTCCATCTCGCGTCTGTTACAAATTAATTACAATCTAGCTCTATACCATGTTAATCTTATTGAAAGAATGTGTATGTTTATTCTACTACACATGTTTATTAATTGTATTTGCTAAAACATCACCATCCTATGTTTCAAAAAGTAATTCTACATTGTTAAAATTGAGAATCTATATGTCCACAACACTTCTGTTACGTTCTGACTTTGGCATATAAATATGTTTTTATTACATCTCGGAAAATTAAAGTTATCTTTTAACATATCATTCATTAAAGATTACATGTTTTGTGACCTGATGGTAAAAAAAGAAATGGTTTTAGGTGAATTTTTAAAAATAAGTTCATGTCCCCATTTCAGTACCCATAAGCGTGGAATCACTCATATATATAAAAATAAAAAAAATAAAACTCTCACATACACACGTGTGTGTGTGTGTGTGTGTGTGTGTGTGTGTGTGTGTGTGTGTGTGTGTGTGAGAGTGTTATTTTATATATATATATATATATATATATATATATATATATATATATAATTTTTTTTTTTTTTTTACAATGAAGCTCATTAGTGATCTAGATGATTCTGTAAGACTTGATCATGATTTTCTCAGCACTAATGCAGTATTTCCTTCGCTGGAAAAAGTGCTTTGTTGGCCTTATTACTTAATCGGTACATCTCACAAAAGGGACTAATACAATGAGACACTGCAGGTTGACAGCTGATGATTGGACACCGAACACACAGACAGCAAAGAACCTGTAGCAGTCATTACAGCTTAAAGTGTCAGAGCTTAATTGTTATTTCGTCTGGGCTGTCTGCATTAATAATGTTGAGATTAATGAGATTAGAATGCTACATTTGTCTGTTTCAGGCTGTTATTTATGATCATCTTAAATGGTTTATCACTGTTTATTGACAGCACACAGAAGTACTAAACTAGTAACCCCAATGCCATTTAACACTATCTTAATTTACAATCAGTAAGGGTGCAAATGAACTTGATTAAAACCAAAAACATGGATTGGTTCCTTCACATGGTCTTTTTTCTGCAAAGTTTTTAAAGAAAAAAATTATAACCTGAGTTAGAGTAGAGCGCACATGGAGCACAGCTCCATACTTAAGAGAATATGGTCATGCATTGACCTGATTTTTGATAGCTTTGGCGACCGTACGATGCCTATGTACCACCAGAGCGAATCTGATCGTAAGTGCAAGGCAACATATCTCATAAACACTTAACCACCGGACAACAAAATTTGTATCTTTATTTACATAAGAAAGATGGGTTTTTAATCCAGCACTTATTTTTAATTTGCTTTAAAAAAAAGTGATTATTTACTCACACATTTTACGAAAAATACTGATGAAAAAACATAGGGGTTTTTTTCATAGCAGGCAACATATTTTTGCATTGTATGCTTTTTTTTATCTGAACGATTTCTTAGTCTGCACACTCGTGTAAGCATAATTATTGTATAGTGCAATTGCATTTATAAGCATCTTTCCTTCATCGTTGATAATCTAAAACTATCACGGCTCGATATCGATTAGTTCTTATGTCTGATAATATTTAATGGTAACTCTATAGTAATGATGTAACGTGAAAGTGCTGGTTCACTGCTGTCCTCCAGGCACCCAGCAGAGTCACACCATAATAAATGTGGTGGTGGTGTTTCTGGCGCATGGCATGTGGTGTCAAAGAAAGGAATAAATATGTATTTGTAACTGCGATGTGTATCTCTTTATTGATCTCACTGTCACAAGACAATGCAGCAATTTATTGCTGTGAAATACACGACACTCCACAATTCAGTGGTTGATTTTGTGCTCTTGCAAATATTTTGCACATCCCAGTGTTTCCCCTAGAAAATGTTTGAAGGTGCGGTGGCAAGACCTGCGCTCAGACGTCCCACCCCAGTACGAGGATAAAAACAGCCAACAGCACAGAAGGCTATACATAGATTAATCCATCAGTCATGACTTTAGCCCACAACATGCCAGCACATAACTGCGCAGAATAAAATGCTAAAACAGCCAACAGTACACAACAAAAGCACCTCGGTAGTAGGCTAACTCAACTTAAACAACTTGCTCGTATCAGTACCAATGCAGTATAGAAACATTGAAAACAGAGGAAGCAGTGAACTCGGCGGTGCTAATAGAAGTAACCAATGACTTGTGCTTAAAACTTCCCAAAGGCCTGCCTGCGTCTGTCATTGGCCTGCACGAACTCCTTTGCGATGGCTGTCATATGTCAGTTTGTTCCAGAATGTCACAGTGAATATGGCAGTTCATCAAGTCATTCAGTCTCTTGTGTCATTGTGGATCGGAGGTATGATTTCAGTCGACGAAGTGTGGAAAACAAACGCTCTGCTGATGCCGAGGGCACGAAGGCCAAAAGCCAGGGCACCGAGGCCATAAAATAAAACAATGATTTTAAGTTCATGTCTATAATGAATTTAATTTAAGGACTAATGACTCTTCTGAGGAAGATTGGAGTCCCGGTCAAAACTATCAAGCAGGTAAAGAAACATCTACAATATTATGTCTGAAGATAAGAAAATATTGAACACATCTAAACTTATCAATCCATCACTCACTTCAAAAATTGTAAAACGTAAACCTATATCCTCCCATAATTTTTGTTCAATTGACACCAAATGTGCAAGAGCATCTTCAGACTGTACTACTACGCAGATTTTTGATTAATCAAAATTGAGCCTGGAGTTCATCAAAATGTTTGACTGTAAATGGAACGTATACTAGCATGCAGGCTACTGATTAACCCATAAGAGCCCAGACCGATTTCTCAATCAAGGAAAATTATTGAGGAAATAAAATGAACTAGACGACAAAGAAAACATTTCTGACCTTTTATTTTTTAAAATAGCACTTTCATGTCTCAAGATCTGAAATATTAAATTGCAAATTTGCAGAACACTGCGACACTATTACACTGTTAACCCCAAAGTTCATTCTATGCAAACAGTTTGAGTAAATACCACTTTTAAAGATTCGTTTTATTGCATTACTTAAACAGTATGAGTATATGAAGAGTATATGAGACAGTCATTGGGTGTACTCATTTTTGTAATTTAAACAAACTTAAACTATCCTGTTTTACCTCAGGCCACAGTGCTGCCCTGTTGTGATTGGCTCAAAACTCAAGACAAGTTGAGTTGACGGCTACAGAGGAAGTTGCGCCATTTTCTAATTTACACAGAGCAATTTAAGGTCTTTGCACTTTTGACAGCAAGCTAATTAGCATGTTAGCGGCTACAGTCGGTACTCGGCACGTTAAAAGTGGGTCAACGTTGTAACGACATAACGCTACTGTACAAGCAATGCTTATTTAACGGTAACAAACTTAAGCCCTATATGTTGAAATTCCTGTCTTATTCGTTTGTTAATTTATCACACAGTCTTACCTCAGTCAACTTCTTCCCTCCTTCTGTGAAAATTCAACGTCTCAGACGCGGACACAAGTGGGCGGGAGATGCGTTTGATTAAGTCTTCTGATTGGCTGGTGATAGATTGGTGGACGGGGGATGCGTTTGATTAAGTCTCCTGATTGGCTGGTGATAGATTGGTGGGCGGGGGATGCGTTTGATTAAGTCTCCTGATTGGCTGGTGATAGATTGGTGTCATTATAGCGCGTCGGAGCGGTTCATGTCAGGCTCGAGTCCGCTCAACATCAAAAAATATTGGTTTAGCCTATTTTTTAAATAATTTTCAAAAATAATTTTCAAAAAGTTACCCGGGTCACGGCCCCCCTTCAGGAATTCCTGAAGGTGTGGCGGCAAAAATCAAGGTGCGGCGGCCCGCCGCAGCCAATTGTACATAGCGGAAACACTGCATCGACTCATCAGGAGCTCTGCTTTTTTTGCAGTGACTAAATATATTATGTGTATATCTGTGTTTATTCTATCCACATTCACTGGATATGAGCAATCACATGCTCCGATTGGCTACTCTACTACTAGGATATCAGCTCATATACCGTGAGTAGAGAAAAACAAAATGGCGGCGTGTGTTGCTGAACCAACCGAGGATGAAATAAAAACTTGAAAATAAACCCCCCCAAAAATACAAAAAAAGCAACAAAATATGGAATAAAAGTATTTGATGGTAAGAACGTATCTTTTTTTTTTAAAGAATTATTATTATAGCATTTTTCACAAATTGCTCCTGTCATTTCGCCGGTTTGTTTACATTCTAAGCGGAAATGATTTTGTCGGACTTTTTGTATAAAGTGTTTATTTATCGAATTTGCAAAAAATAAAAAATGCTCAGTTTCTCAAAATCCAGTGAATGTGGATAGAATAAAACAGTTATTCCACTCAATCTCGTCGTACATGGCTTATAGCCGACTCGGCTATCAGATCACGTACGACTCAATTTCGCGGAATGACTGATAAATATCTTCCAAAGCAGTTACTTGCTTTCTGTCCAAATACTTTGCAAATAATGTAAGTCAATTTCCAAAATTTCAACAGGGGCAAATGTGAACCTGTGTGTGTGTGTTGAGTCTGCTATTACTTACGTGAATATTCCAATGAAGGGCACCCAGATGCCACATAATAACCGTTGTTATTGTTTAGTTCAAG
This sequence comes from Neoarius graeffei, assembly GCF_027579695.1. Classification (NCBI taxonomy): domain Eukaryota; kingdom Metazoa; phylum Chordata; class Actinopteri; order Siluriformes; family Ariidae; genus Neoarius; species Neoarius graeffei. The sequence goes on from NC_083588.1 coordinate 53,230,285, forward strand.
AAACTGGAGATGTTTATGTACAACCCCGATTCCAAAAAAGTTGGGACAAAGTACAAATTGTAAATAAAAACGGAATGCAATAATTTACAAATCTCAAAAACTGATATTGTATTCACAATAGAACATAGACAACATATCAAATGTCGAAAGTGAGACATTTTGAAATTTCATGCCAAATATTGGCTCATTTGAAATTTCATGACAGCAACACATCTCAAAAAAGTTGGGACAGGGACAATAAGAGGCTGGAAAAGTTAAAGGTACAAAAAAGGAACAGCTGGAGGACCAAATTGCAACTCATTAGGTCAATTGGCAATAGGTCATTAACATGACTGGGTATGAAAAGAGCATCTTGAAGTGGCAGCAGCTCTCAGAAGTAAAGATGGGAAGAGGATCACCAATCCCCCTAATTCTGCACCGACAAATAGTGGAGCAATATCAGAAAGGAGTTCGACAGTGTAAAACTGCAAAGAGTTTGAACATATCATCATCTACAGTGCATAATATCATCAAAAGATTCAGAGAATCTGGAAGAATCTCTGTGCGTAAGGGTCAAGGCCGGAAAACCATACTGGGTGCCCGTGATCTTCGGGCCCTTAGACGGCACTGCATCACATACAGGCATGCTTCTGTATTGGAAATCACAAAATGGGCTCAGGAATATTTCCAGAGAACATTACCTGTGAACACAATTCACCGTGCCATCCGCCGTTGCCAGCTAAAACTTTATAGTTCAAAGAAGAAGCCGTATCTAAACATGATCCAGAAGCGCAGACGTCTTCTCTGGGCCAAGGCTCATTTAAAATGGACTGTGGCAAAGTGGAAAACTGTTCTGTGGTCAGACGAATCAAAATTTGAAGTTCTTTATGGAAATCAGGGACGCCGTGTCATTCGGACTAAAGAGGAGAAGGACGACCCAAGTTGTTATCAGCGCTCAGTTCAGAAGCCTGCATCTCTGATGGTATGGGGTTGCTTTAGTGCGTGTGGCATGGGCAGCTTACACATCTGGAAAGACACCATCAATGCTGAAAGGTATATCCAGGTTCTAGAGCAACATATGCTCCCGTCCAGACGACGTCTCTTTCAGGGAAGACCTTGCATTTTCCAACATGACAATGCCAAACCACATACTGCATCAATTACAGCATCATGGCTGCGTAGAAGAAGGGTCCGGGTACTGAACTGGCCAGCCTGCAGTCCAAATCTTTCACCCATAGAAAACATTTGGTGCATCATAAAACGGAAGATACGGCAAAAAAGACCTAAGACAGTTGAGCAACTAGAATCCTACATTAGACAAGAATGGGTTAACATTCCTATCCCTAAACTTGAGCAACTTGTCTCCTCAGTCCCCAGACGTTTACAGACTGTTGTAAAGAGAAAAGGGGATGTCTCACAGTGGTAAACATGGCCTTGTCCCAACTTTTTTGAGATGTGTTGTTGTCATAAAATTTAAAATCACCTAATTTTTCTCTTTAAATGATACATTTTCTCAGTTTAAACATTTGATATGTCATCTATGTTCTATTCTGAATAAAATATGGAATTTTGAAACTTCCACATCATTGCATTCCGTTTTTATTTACAATTTGTACTTTGTCTCAACTTTTTTGGAATCGGGGTTGTATAATTTTTGGGAGGAGTCTCCAATGTCAGTGCTTTTGTAAAAGTGAGAGGAAAATTTTTTACATTTTCTAACACAGGAAGTCTTCAGGACAGAGGTTTTTCCACTTTGTGGTTTCTCTGTAATATAGCGTGCTGCATTTTTTGTCTCTTGCGTTAAAGATTTAAAAACAAAACCAAACCAAGACTAGATTACACTTTTTAATGTAATCTTAAATGATTAAATTAGTCAGTCCTGTAATTTGTATTCAATCGCAGATTAAATATCCTCAGTAAGCCATGCAACACTGCTCTCCACTCCATCCATTTTCTTTGTTCTGACACAGAATACTTCAGGAACAATCACACCGAGTTACTATGGCACTGGAAACACCAAACTCACTTATACCTGCATTGTGTAATGAAATTAGTGATTTGCCAGCATGTGTAATTACCTGAAAATATGACGGCATGATGAATGGAAGATGATTTGCACAAAATGAAGATGACAGTCATGATGAATTACTTTCCTCCTCCTGTTCCAGGACCTCCACTTTCATTTCTGTTTTTGTAATCATAGGAAAGGTGCGTTGTAGTGCTAAATTTTCCATTAAAAAGTTATCTAGTGCATGGTTTCAGGAAATTAGACTTTTTCATCTAATCTAGATCAAGAGTTGATGAATAACTGCTCAGGGCTTGTATTTCCTCTTTATTTCATTGCTTTTTTGGGGTGGGGATGCAAATAGAGATTGAAGCCGCGTATTTTAATCAAAATATCAAGTAATTACTCAAGTTTTCATCATGCATCTGATTTTTTTTTTTTGACAGATCTCATCTCTGATGGTAATGAATTATATATGAGACTTATTAGGTCAACTTATTAATTATGAGACAATCTTTGGCGGGTTTTAGTCATTACAGCAGAAACATCTTTTAAAAGTTTGTGACATTCATTGTCCTTAATCCTCTCCCTTTTTCTGTAAGTGCTTCCAGAAACTGGAACTCTAAGTCATGCTGCAGTTCTCATTCATATTTGATTTACTCCAAATCAATAAGACTAAATCATGTTGCAAGGATTGAGCTGTGAGAGATAAAGCTAAATCCGTTATAAATAACACAAGTTCATCCTGGAAGTGATCGATATGCGAGTTAGAAGTGTCGGCAATTGGGTGATAGCCTCTGAAACATCAATACACACGCAGAAGACGAGCTGGGGAAAAATTATCGAAATGTGTGATGGAAGAAGCACCATTTTCCCGCGCTCTTTGTCACCGTGTGTGTGTGTGTGTGTGTGTGTGTGTGTGTGTGTGTGACATCATGGGGCTTGGGCTATGATGTGAAGGGTCAGTAAACTCAAGGGAAATAGAGTGATGCAGCACAAGAGAAGAACAAGCTGTGGGTGGAGAGAGAGAGAGAGAGAGAGAGGCAGAGAGAGAGAGACAGAAAGACAGACTGAGAGAGTGCGAGCGAGCACAAATGCGCATGTGTGTATGCATTTTCTTGTGTTATGGCTCAGCAGATAGTTTCCTTGTGGGAACCAGATGTCCCAGTGGATATTTTCACTGTGTGCTTAAAACAAACCATTAAACTCCCTCACACCCAAGAACCCAAAGAGAGAGAGAAAGATACAGACCAAAAGACAGATATTGATATTCCTTAAAGTGCCATTCCACCATTGGATGTATTCTTTGGCATAAAATACAATATATTTTGACAACATATATAAATGGTATCACTAGATAGAGAAATCTTTTAGCTTCAAAATGATATATCAAACGTCATTTTTTGACAACGACAAGTATATTAATTTTGCGACCAAACTCACCTACCCTTTTAATTTCCGCGCGTGATGTCATCGGCAGGTTCCCCTTCTTGTGTACCACGTGACGTGGCACATATTATCAGCAATGGCGGATAGAACGCGATAAAAATAATACCAATAAATCTAGCTAATACCAATAAATCTAGCTAACTGAAAGATTAACTCAAAATTTTTCGCAATTTTTTTGGCCCCCATATACGAGGAGAAATGACTCTCTCACTTTGGGGGTTTCCTGGTCTAAAAATAGACCAACACGTGGTACACAAGAAGGGGCACCTGCCGATGACATCACGTTTCACTACCGCGCGGAAATTAAAAGGGTAGGTGACTTTGGTCGCAAAATTAATATACTTGTCGTTGTCAAAAAATTATGTTTGATATATCATTTTGAAGCTAAAAGATTTCTCTGTCTAGTCATGTTGTCATAAAATATATTGTATTTTATGCCAAAGAATACATCCAATGGTGGAATGCCTCTTTAAGGTTCACTCATCCTGAAGAATTCAAGAGCCGGAGGCAGAGTCAGATCCAAATCTTACCCAACAACCCTCTGATAAAGTTGGATCCAAAATTCAAAGGAAATCTTGAACGACTTTTCGAGATCATAGTAGAACTCATAACCTCAGTTTGGTTATATCTCATCTCATCTCATTATCTCTAGCCGCTTTATCCTGTTCTACAGGGTCGCAGGCAAGCTGGAGCCTATCCCAGCTGACTACGGGCGAAAGGCGGGGTACACCCTGGACAAGTCGCCAGGTCATCACAGGGCTGACACATACAGTAGACACAGACAACCATTCACACTCACATTCACACTTACGGTCAATTTAGAGTCACCAGTTAACCTAACCTGCATGTCTTTGGACTGTGGGGGAAACCGGAGCACCCGGAGGAAACCCACGCGGACACGGGGAGAACATGCAAACTCCGCACAGAAAGGCCCTCGCCGGCCACGGGGCTCGAACCCGGACCTTCTTGCTGTGAGGCGACAGTGCTAACCACTACACCAACGTGCTGCCCTGTTTGGTTATATGTTTAATTAATTCTGTGAATATACGACCCATTGTATAACTGCGGGTACCTTTCAAGTGTCGACTCTGTTCGTCGTCGTCAACTCTGTTGTCGTTAAACTGGGCAGTCCGTTAACAGACTCGACGGCAACGTGATTTTTTTTTTCCCCACCATTTTGTGCCTTAACTCCACATGCTAACCTCAAACTAGCTACCACACGGCATGTATAATAAAATCCATGAAATTGTTTTTTAATCACGTTATCGTTTTTTAAAAAACGAGCGAGAGATTCACTCCAATATCACAGTAATGGATTTGATGAATAATTCATCTACTGTTGGTGTATCCTCAACATTTTATTCAAATTAATGAGGGAAGAAACATGACGTACCTCACTGCCTTTCTGAAGTTTCCCACCAGAGGAAGTGACATCTCTTGGTGCAGGTGTCATGCGCATTATTAAAAGTCTTTGTGGATTTTAGGCAGTTTTATAACAGAGTTCACAGAGTTGACAAGAACATTGGGACGGATGTAAAAGATATTTTTTATTACTGAAATTTCACATAATACAGAAAATAGACTTCCTATGCAGGGTGGCACAGTGGTGTAGTGTAGTGCACACTGTCACCTCACAGCAAGAAGGTTCTTGGTTCGAGCCCAGTGGCCGGCGAGGGCCTTTCTGTGTGGAGTTTGCATGTTCTCCCCGTGTCCGCGTGGGTTTCCTCCGGGTGCTCTGGTTTCCCCCACAGTCCAAAGACATGCAGGTTAGGTTAACTGGTGACTCTAAAGTGAATGTGAGTGTGAATGGTTGTCTGTACGTGTTAGCCCTGCGATGACCTGGCGACTTGTCCAGGGTGTACCCTGCCTCTCACCTATAGTCTGCTGGGATAGGCTCCAGCTTGCCTGCGACCCTGCACAAGATAAGCCGCGACAGATAATGGATGGATAGACCTTCTATGCAATTGATTTTATCACAGTTAATAGAATAATCCCCAAAAAACAGATTGTTATACTGAATCACTTCATGTTTATTCCAGATGAATGTCTGAATCAGGAGTCGAAGATAGCCAATAATGTGGGGGGAGGGGGAGGAGTGATTTAGTTAATATTTTATGGATAAATTGGGTCTAAAATGTACATCAAGCATCGCTATTGGTGAAAGTTTGTCATAGTTTGCATTATTGTTCAAAACTGATTCAATAAAGATTTCTTTTGTGGAAAATAACAAAAGGTTTATCTCGGAGATGCGAAATGTACCCCGAATTCTAGAATGACCCGTGTGTAGAGCCTCCTATTTTCTGTTTCAAAAAACATTAAATTCCGTTTCAGAGAATGGCTAATGGGCGGCACGGTGGTGTAGTGGTTAGCGCTGTCGCCTCACAGTGAGAAGGTCCAGGTTCGAGCCCTGTGGCTGGAGAGGGCCTTTCTGTGCGGAGTTTGCATGTTCTCCCCGTGTCCGCGTGGGTTTCCTCCGGGTGCTCCGGTTTCCCCCACAGTCCAAAGACATGCAGGTTAGGTTAACTGGTGACTCTAAATTGACCGTAGGTGTGAATGTGAGTGTGAATGGTTGTCTGTGTCTATGTGTCAGCCCTGTGATGACCTGGCGACTTGTCCAGGGTGTACCCCGCCTTTCGCCAGTAGTCAGCTGGGATAGGCTCCAGCTTGCCTGCGACCGTGTAGAACAGGATAAAGCGGTTAGAGATGATGAGATGAGATGAGAATGGCTAATTCCATTTCAATTCTGTTTCAGACAATTAGTTTCAGTCATATGCTCAAATGACAACTAAATTGGCATTTTTAGATTTTCAACATATAAAATACATAATTCAGAATCAGAATTCTTAAGTACATGTAATAAATGCATGAAATTTTATGTTTCAGGTAACTGGTGTTGGGAGGCATCTGCATGTTTGTTGTCCTTGTGCATCTCTCCCTGTAATCCTGCTTTACTGGCCTGCTGTAGTACAACTTCATATAAAGCTTTAAACTTTCTGTACACAGTCGAATATCTTAATGCACCTTAGAATCAACACGAAATTTCACTTCACTGAAAGTGTTTTTCATTTATTTAAGACTGTGGTTAATTAGTGCTGTTAACTTGATTGTTGACTGGCTCCTGCTATTTTCTTTAAAACTTTATATTGCATATTAATACTTTTATGGTTATCCTTACTCTTTATACATGTACATTTTAAATAAAACAATCGCACTTATCATTTTATCCATGTTTTTCAAACTTTTATTCGTTGTTATGCTTACAATGTTTTCAGTGCAACGACAGGTCTAACAGTGTGTGACAGTGTCCATTTAATATACACTTTAAATGATTCAAATTATTTAGCAGTTAACTCTTATTATTAGTTTAATTTACATTTTGTCTGTAAATTATTCATTTAATAATGCACAAGTCTTCAAACTCTTTATATAGAAAATCATTCTTCGGAACATAACTTCTTATTTAAGAACATAAACCATTAAATCATGAAAATAATCAGTTGCTATTATATAATAATAAACTGAAAAGCCTTGGTGCAAACTACTAATGGAAATCTGACTGTTCAAAATCACCATTATAATACAGCATTAGGAGTTCCTTTGTGTTTGAAAATATTCCGTGGCCACGCGTTAATAACGCGTGGGAACGAGATCCTATTCCGTGGCCACGACTTGTTTAATGCGTGTGAACGAGATGATTATTAGGTGGCCACGAATTAATAACGCGTGGCCACGAGAAGTGTTAGTCATTTCATCACTGAGACTGTTGACTTTCTGGCATCAGTAGCTTCAGCCGCAAATATGGACAAGTTTGATCTGATTTCGTTTTATTTTAATCTAGGAATGAATTATAATGATATCCTTAAATCACTTGCAGTTAGACACGGAGTAATTCTGAGCAAGAGACACTTAATTCGGCTGCTCAAAAAGCACGGGCTCAAACGTAGACAATATGCTGACCTCGGGGAAGTTATAGATTTCATCATGCAGGATAAATCCTGTATTTATTGCACAATTGACGGCCGCTCAAAAACTGGACGTCATCCCATCAGGCTGGAACTTGAATCATCTCGTGGCCACGCGTTATTAATTCATGGCCACCCAATAATCATCTCGTTCCCACACATTAAGCAAGTCGTGGCCACGGAATAGGGTCTCGTTCCCCCGCATTAAACAAGTCATGGCCACGGAATAGGATCTCGTTCCCACGTGTTATTAACTCGTGGCCACGGAATATATATATTTTTTTCACCCATGTCACCAGAGGGGCTCCGTAGATTCCGTTTCTGAGCATTAATTCCGTTTCTGACCCCAATTTCCACGATCTCTGTCTGTTTTCCGCGATCGCGGAAAATCGGAGGCCCTCCGTGTGTGTGGTGTGTATGAGGGGATTCCAGATTCTCTAAGAACTTTGACGATTCTGGACACTAAGCACGTGTGACTCTTCTCTCATCAGAGCTCAAGGCCAGATTACGATGGCTGAAAGGATGAGAACTGCAGTGTCTTATTATGGGTCTTGATAAGATCTGTACTAAAGAATTCCACAGAAATGGGGAGTTAATGATTCCAGCATGTTATATTGACAAAAGAATATACCAGGTGTGGCCAGAGAAATGGTGATGCACTTTACAGAATTCCCATGGAATAGTGATTAAAGAGGGAATAATGCAGTGATATCCCAACCAACTGGTCCCTATCCTTTATCCTGGTATACTTTTTCTATGAACATTTTTGTGTTTCTCCAACTCTCACATTCACTCAAGGTCTGTTAATTAGTTGATTAGTTGGATCAGATGTGTTAAAGCAGAGAAAGTAAAAGACATACTAGATCAGATTACTCCAGGACCAGGGATTGTAAACTCTAAGCTAGAACTTGGTGTTTCTTCTCACCCTAACACCGCCTGGTAGTGAGGTAGCCCATCCTGAGATGCATCGATACAACATGCAAGGATCACCTCCCTGAAGACACATCAGATTTTTCTATGCAGACCAGTAAAGCAAATTAGTGAACCTTTCAAAAAAGTGAACCTACTAAGCTCTTATTAGATGTACTCATGAACTCGCTTTGAGCACGAATAGAGGTGGGTCATCACTGTTTGTTGGTAAAGCAATATTTAAAGTTTAAACCAGAGCAAAAAGAAAAGGTTTGGAAAACCTTTCATATTAGTCATAAGGTTTGGGGCACATGAGGATGGGGTATTAATGTAGTTGAGGCAAATGGAGATAGGACAGGAATGGTGTTGGACCATATGGGGATGGGGAGGATATGGTATTGGACCATGTGAAGGTGGGGTGTTGATGGATGGTGTTGGGCCACAGGGGGATCAGTTGTTGATGGTGTTCAGATACATGGGGACTATGTGCAGATAGTGTATGGGTGTATGTAGGGATGGTGCGGGGGCACATGGGGATGAGGTTGGGATGACATTGGGGCCCATGGGGAACATGTGAAGATGGTGTAGGGTACATAGGAATGGTGGTGCACCACATGGGGACTATGTGTGGATAGTGTATGAGTGTATGTAGGGATGGTGTGGGGCACATGGGGATGGTGTTGGACCACATGATGAGGTTGGTATGACATTGGGGAACATGCGGAACATGTGAAGGTGGTGGAGGGCACATTGGACTGGTGGTGCACCACATGGGGATGTGGTTTGGATGGTGTTGGAGCAAATGTGGATTTACTGGGGGGATGGTATTGGGTAATATGGTAATGGGATTGAAGCTACATGGAAATTGGTATAGTTGGCGTTAGGTCCATGTAGTGATTGGTAGGAATGGTGTTGAGTTACATCGTGATGTTGGGCCACAAGGGATGGGGTGAGGATGGTATTGAGCCACATAGGTATGAAGTAAGGATGGTGTTGGGATAGATGCAGATGTGGTGGGGATGGTGAAAGGCACTGATGCACATGGGGAAGGGATGAAGATGCTGCCTGTGGCATAAATAGTATTAGACCATGCTTAATATTGGATATGAACAGAAATATTCCTGTGTCTAAGCCTTAAGAGACTCTCAAAACCCAACTAACATGTATCTAGTAAGCAGACATATTCTTCCTAGACATGCAAACTTTGATTGTACACACACAAAAACTCATGGTTACAAACACCCAGTTTCTTTGGACTGCTCTGGAACACTAAATCCTTGATATGAGAGAGCATGATGGTGTCATGGGAATCTACACCAGCATCATGAAGTGCCTCTTTCTTCCAGATTAAATAGAAGAGGTCACACTCTGCAGATCCATGGCGCTTTGATGAAGTTCACCAGTTTTATAGCTCTCTGGTGCTTATTCGAATGGCCTCATCTTGCACTTAACATCTGTCAGATTGCAGAAGGAACGTTTTTACAGAACAAACCTTCGCATGGTTTACAGTTTAATGATCCTTTAGTTGCCGAATGCGCTCCCATTATTAACTAGCGCATGCCTGTTCCTTGGCTCCTGACTCAGCAGGGAACACTTACTTTCCCCAGCAGTGTGTTTGTTGCAGTAAAATGGGTCAACAGATGTGACATAGTAAAGAAGTTGGTACACTTAAGTGGAGGTGACTTTCGAAAACCGGAGGTCAGCTAGATAGGCATTCTTGCATTCACATGATGCGGAGATCAGCTGAAAACTATAGTTACTATAATTTTTTAAAAGGATATGTCATTTTTAAATGTAAAATACATTTCTAAGGTGTGTGTGTGTGTGTGTGTGTACATCTCCGACAGAACGCAATGGTGTCATTTAAGGAGCTATGTGGGTTGACCCCAGCGGCTAACATGAAGCAGTGTATCCTGACCGTCTCATCATGGCTGCTGAACAGCGAAAAGTCTCTGTGTGTCACCGTGGACTTGAGCGAGTCCTACCCCACCATGGAAGCCCAGGGTGCTGTCCCTGAACTACTGCGCAAAGTTCTTATGGCCTACGACACGGTAAGCTTGCATGCAATCTTGCCAGCATATTTATCGAGTATTACCTCAATCTCACCTCATCAACACTTACAGGATATAGGGCATATTTCTCTTATATGCTTCAGGGCTGAATGCTAAGATGCCAAAATATTACACAAAGAATCTCTGGTGTTAGCCTGATGCACTGATAGTTTAACAAATAATGACTACTTTAGTACAAAGACCACTGATGAAATTCTCCCTTCTGGCTATTTTATATATATATATATATATATATATATATATATATATATATATATATACTAAGTAACTTTAAAAACGCACATTGATAAAACTTGCTGAATTCTTGCTGAGTTTATCTCAAGAAGAAAAGAAATATATCACAATGGAAAAATAACTTCGTTCCGCCCGAATAAGTTCCAAATCTGTGCTCAAATCAGAATTTAAGGGAGTTGTACTCAATAACATACAATATGACTCGGGTAGTCAATGACATGGACAGGCTTTAATTTTCAAACAAATTTTGCATACACTGTACACACACAATCTTGCCTATAAATACCCGGGGGAAATGATGGGAAAATTGTCATTATTGAAGATGCCACGCCTAAGCCAAAATCAACGTGAACAGGCCATCGGGATGTTGAGTGCCGGAAGTACACAGACAGAGGTCGCCCGGCACTTCGGTGTTCATCATTCGACCATTTCCTGTTTGAGTCAGCGTTACAGACAGACAGGGAGCACCAGGGATCGTCCACGCCCTGGTCAGCCTCGAGTCACGACGCCAGTTCAGGATCAGCACATCAGGCTAGCTCACCTCCGTGACAGATTCCTGACACCCTCAGTCACTGCTGCTGAGACCCCTGGACGACACAGACCCAGAATCTCCAGCGTGACGGTCCGAACATGGACCAACTGTCACTTTGAATTTTTTTATTGTGAATTAATTCTTGAGTTTGACAATAAATGTCCTTTATCGATGTTTCAAGATGTGTGTGTATTACATACAATATCATAAATTTCAAATATATGCATGGATCTAAAGTGATATCGTGTTGAATTCCATTGTGCGTTTTTAAAGTTACTTAGTGTATATATATAATATTTCATGTCTGTTTCTGGTACGAGTTGTCACACCTAACTCCTACACCTCACTCTTAGATCTTCAGGAAAGTAGCTTCCAGCCTTTTGCGTGAAACACACACTTACAAGCCTTATCCTGTGTTCCCTCTTCTTCAGTTTTCCACAAAGTATTCAAAGTTTTGGCACAAGGAAGTGTACTTTTTCACCATCTTCTGATCCAGTACCAAAGCCCAAAGCTTCCAGTTATGTTATTCGCAACTTAAGAGGAACAAACGCTATTTAGTCGTGAGATTCGCAGAACTGTTTTTGTGGTGATTGTTCATGTGACCACATAACCACCAAAAAACCAAAACAAGCCACACAACAAGCTTCCAAGAACTGCACCACGTATTACAAATAATGTTCATGTTAAGAGACAAAATAAGAACAAAATCGAATGCAAATTTATATATTTTTTTTAGGTCTACATAATACAGTTCTGAACATTGTATAGTGTATGTATGGTTAAACCTGTTGGCACATTTCAATAGTTTGTGGAGTTTTAATGCATCACATTAACACCCATTTCTCAGAGGCCAAAGTCAAACCCATTAAAAAAATGATAACAAAGCCAGGTGTTACGAGGGGAAGTGTTTTGGCTAGACCTCTCTCTCAAAACGCTTCCAAACAAACACAACCTAGCATGCATGAGAACTAAATTCAGTTTGTGTGCGTACTGTATGTCTATCTCACTTCCTGCTGAGATTTGACTTCCTGTTTGCTTGCTGTAGATGATCCAGACGAGTCGTACTCTGATCGAATCAGCAGATAGTGTCTACTCCAAACTTACCCAGTCACAACGAGCAGGTGAGAATCTCTCTCTCTCTCTCTCTCTCTCTCTCTCTCTCTCTCTCTCTCTCTCTTTGCTATTTCCATCGGGATATAACGAAAAAGGAAACCTGACGTTTCCTTTAGGGGAGAATATACACGTGCATGTACATTTGTTTGGGGAAAAAAAAAGTTATTTATTATCGTGGAAAAATCTTATTCATGTTGAAGTGACCTGAAACACGCCTGCATTTCAGTTTCGGAAAGCTGTTTGAACGACGTGTTGAAGTAATCGAGACAGAACGACAGATCAAGAGAGGGAAGAATATTAATAAGTAAACAAGTTGAGCTTCTGCACCCCCCCTTGCTCGCTCGCTCTCTCTCTCTCTCTCTCTCTCTCTCTCTCTCTCTCTTCCTTGATCTGCAAGCGAGGGACTAGGCTGAATCATCTCTTCACTAATGGCCTGCTGTTCCATCTCTCACAAAAATAAACCCTTGTAAGGACTGATATTTTGTAAAATTTTAGTGTCTCGCTCTCTCTCTCTTTCTCATTCTGTTTCATATGGACATGTCCAGCAGATCATCACAGCTGCCTGGCTCTTAATTAGTTTTGTGTGTGTGTGTGTGTGTGTGTGTGTGTGTGTGTGTGTGTGTGTGTGTGTGTGTGTGTGTGTGTGTGTGACACACACACAGAGGACTGCTGAAGGTGTGAATGGCCTTGTGAAACACCTCTCCTTTTCCAATAAACACTTCAAGCTCATTTCCTCGTCCTTCCTCTCTGTGTCCCCCCTTTTTTCCTCTCTTCCCTTCATCATGTCACCTCAGATGCGAGCCCACACACATATATACATCACATCATTTCAGCCCATCAGGAGCTGGCTGTTGTGAATAGATTCCTTTTCATCAACTCACCATTTCCAGGATTTCTATGGAAACCATGCAACATGCTCATCACTGATAGTATCCTTCATTAAGCAAGCAGAAATGAACATACACAGAAAGATTTGTACTTTTAGTGGGTGACCACTCAAGTCTGATGTATACACTCACAAATCCTTCCGAAGGGCAGAAAGACACATGGGAGAGGAATGAACTTTATCTAACAAGTCGTGGAGGTTAACCAAAACATCCTTTCATTTTCCGAACATAGCCTACACTGTTTTCATAGGGTCAGTGTTGGCTCAACTGGTTAAGGCTTTGGGTTACAGGTCAGAAGGTTGGGGGTTTTAACCCCAATACTGCCAAGCTGCCAATGCTAGGCCCTTAACCTAGCATTCTTTTTTTTAGTTAGCACTGTCGCCTCATAGTCGGAAGGTTCCAGGTTTGAACCTCATGGCCTTTCTGTGTGGAGTTTACATGTTCTCCTGGTGTCTGCGTGGGTTTCCTCCAGGTGCTCTGGTTTCCCCCACCGTCCAAAGCCATGCAGCTAGGTTAACTGGCTACTCTAGATTGCCCATGTGTGTGAATGGTTGGGTGGGAATTGCTCTATGTTCTTGATGTCCACCCTGGGTAGCTGTCCTGAGCTAGCTAACAAATCTGCAGTAAACAGTCAACTACGGCTGACGTACGAGAAGAAGAATGTTTAATTCATTTCAGCATTTTGCTGATAAGGAAAATGATGGTAAATCGGCTCACCTACTAGTGTTGTAGTACTCGAGTCCAATCTCAAGACCACTTTTTGAAGGTCTCGGTCTCGTCTCGGAATCAACCGCATTATTACTCGGTCTTGTCTCCGTCTCAGACATAGAGACTCAGGATTTTATTTCAAGACCGGTCAAGACCACAACTGCAGGGATTTCACTAAATTGCCTGTGCATTGTCTGATTTGTTAATGACGGTGTAATTGGATGTAAAAATTTCCTGTTTCAAATGCAACCAATAACATGACTCATTGCGAAATCGAAATTTTCATTCCTGTTAAAGTCCGTCACCCCTCCCCCACCTCTTCACACACATTGGTCTAGGCCTGGTCTTGACTTGGTCTTGCCCTGTCTTGGTCTTGACTTGATCCCAAACCCTCAAAGTCTTGGTCATGACTTGGTCTCGGTTTAGGTGGTCTTGACTACAACACTTATCACCTACAGTATGTTATGGATCAAATTATAGATGAAATCTGACCGACTTGACTTCTAATGTTGAAAGAAAGAAAAAAGAGCTGTAAATAGACTTCACTAAACTACCTGCAGGTGACGCTGAAAGTTTTGACCCTTAACAACTTTAATAATAATAATAATAATAATAATAATAATGAGATCGTCAATGACGGCGTAGCTCACTCCGTCCCTGTCTAGTCCAGAAGGAACGATCTAAAGTGGGCCACCTTGCGCAATGACACTGAAAGGTTTGACCCTTAACAGCTTTAATAATAATAATAATAATGAGACCGTCGATGACGGCGTAGCTCACTCCGTCCCTGTCTAGTCCAGAAGGAACGACCTAAAGTGGGCCACCTTGCGCAATAAATGTTGCAAGCTATATGCCCTATATATATATATATATATATATATATATATATATATATATCCACCCTAGGAATACCAACCTATTTGCCAGAAAGAATCCAAAACGGCAAGGAATTGACCGAGAAGAAGCTATTTTTGTTGAACTGCTCATTAAGGAAGTCCATAACTTCATTAATAATTATAATTAAGCTAATCTGGGTCGAAGTTATATGCACCCTGGGTCCCCCGACCTTCATGCCAGAAAGAATCAAAATCGGTGAAGAATTGAGGGAGAAGAAGCGATTTGTGTGGAAACTGCTCGTTAGGGATTGATTAATTACTCATATCTTCATTATTAATTGCAATTATGCAGATTTGGGTAGAAGCTATATACACCCCAGGCAGACCTACCTTGCTGCTAAGAAGAAAAAAAATCAGTGAAGAATTGAGAAAGAAGAAGTGATTTTCATGAAATGTGGAAGATGCCGGACGGATGACAGACGACGGACAACACATGATGGCGTAAGCTCATCGCTTGTCAGTAGGATGAGATAATAATAATAATAATAATAATAATAAAAGGCACATATTTTCTGAATATTTTCTTTTGAGTGGCTCCTTATAGCAAGACCTGCATGAATTAGGGCGTTTCATGTCAATTAGATGTCCAGTATATAAGCGGTAAACTGGGACGTGCTGTACGCATATGACTTTGAAATAAGAGGTTAGGGGTTTTGACGTGGAACGAATATCCAAACCAACAAAGATGGTTAATGTGTCAAAAAGGGCATAAATAAAGCAGTGGAGTCCCTCTGTCATCACTGACATCAGTAGTTGCTACGTGACTCATCACCAGGCCTCATTTGCTTACATTGCCAACGGTCTATATGCCTTCTGTCACTGTAAATCACCAACATTCACTGCAGACTCATGTCTTGTCACATTACACTGCTGTTCTCCTCATTCTCTCTGTCTCTCACTCAGACACTGAATAAATATAGTGTCTTAAAGGAAAACTGCACCTGTTTATATTGAAATATGTGTGATGTGGTTCCTGATTCTGATGGTTGTTTGAGAAATTATTCATTGTATGCCGTGCTGACATCACAGGAGGACATTGTTGGCGCACTTGCAATGACATTTCATAGAAGCAAACCATTTCACCAATCTCAAACGTTAGCTCCTAAACACAACAGAGCAAGAGTTTTGTTTTTGTTTTTTTTTCCCCCCACTCACCATTTTCTAGTGGTGTTCAATGTCCTGTTAATGAGAAAACCAACATAGTAGTGGAGACGACAATCAGTGGACTCGAGCTCCCAGACTGCAGTGCAGCTATAAGAAAGTGCTGAGTTCCAACAGAGGCTTGGCTCAGCTAGTTAGCCATCAACGAGATGACGGACATGATGGAGTGGACGGTGATCTTAGCATTCAAACTTTGGAACATGAATAGAGTGTAAGATGAGGAGGTGAGAGCTGGAAAGACCTAAAGTACTAAAGCTCTGCTGCATTTGGATAGGCACGAAGCGAGTGCTAGATCCCACTTGCGCCACTATCACCCACTAGTCTAATAGCATTGTGGGTAATGTAGGAAACTGTTCACCAAAGTGAAAGTAGACCAGCAAGTTTATGCTGAATTTCATTACAAAAAAAATAAATCGTGGATTCCATTGAAGATTTGTATTAATTACAACCCCAATTCCAAAAAAGTTGGGACACTGCGTAAACTGCACATAAAAACAGAATGTGAAGATTTGCAAGTCATGGAAACTCTACAGTGGTGCTTGAAAGTTTGTGAACCCTTTAGAATTTTCTATATTTCTGCATAAATATGACCTAAAACATCATCAGATTTTCACACAAGTCTTAAAAGTAGATAAAGAGAACCCAGTTAAACAAATGAGACAAAAATATGACACTTGGTCATTTATTTATTGAGGAAAATGATCCAATATTACATATCTGTGAGTGGCAAAAGTATGTGAACCTCCAGGATTACCAGTTAGTTTGAAGGTGAAATTAGAGTCAGGTGTTTTCAATCAATGGGATGACAATCAGGTGTGAGTGGGCACCCTGTTTTAATTAAAGAACAGGGATCTATCAAAGTCTGATCTTCACAACACATGTTTGTGGAAGTGTATCATGGCACGAACAAAGGAGATTTCTGAGGACCTCAGAAAAAGCGTTGTTGATGCTCATCAGGCTGGAAAAGGTTACAAAACCATCTCTAAAGAGTTTGGACTCCACCAATCCACAGTCAGACAGATTGTGTACAAATGGAGGAAATTCAAGACCATTGTTACCCTCCCTAGGAGTGGTCGACCAACAAAGATCACTCCAAGAGCAAGGCATGTAATAGTCGGCAAGGTCACAAAGGAGCCCAGGGTAACTTCTAAGCAACTGAAGGCCTCTCTCACATTGGATAATGTTAATGTTCATGAGTCCACCATCAGGAGAACACCGAACAACAATGGTGTGCATGGCAGGATTGCAAGGAGAAAGCCACTGTTCTCCAAAAAGAATATTGCTGCTCATCTGCAGTTTGCTAAAGATCACGTGGACAAGCCAGAAGGCTATTTGAAAAATGTTTTATGGACGGATGAGACCAAAATAGAACTTTTTCATTTAAATGAGAAGCGTTATGTTTGGAGAAAGGAAAACAGTGCATTCCAGCATAAGAACCTTATCCCATCTGTGAAACATGGTGGTGGTAATAATCATGGTTTGGGCCTGTTTTGCTGCATCTGGGCCAGGACGGCTTGCCATCATTGATGGAACAATGAATTCTGAATTATACCAGCGAATTCTAAAGGAAAATGTCAGGACATCTGTCCATGAACTGAATCTCAAGAGAAGGTGGGTCATGCAGCAAGACAACGACCTAAGCACACAAGTCGTTCTACCAAAGAATGGTTAAAGAAGAATAAAGTTAATGTTTTGGAATGGCCAAGTCAAAGTCCTGACCTTAATCCAATGGAAATGTTGTGGAAGGACCTGAAGCGAGCAGTTCATGTGAGGAAACCCACCAACATCCCAGAGTTGAAGCTGTTCTGTACGGAGGAATGGGCTAAAATTCCTCCAAGCCGGTGTGCAGGACTGATCAACGGTTACTGGAAACTTTTAGTTGCAGTTATTGCTGCACAAGGGGGTCACACCAGATACTGAAAGCAAAAGTTCACATACTTTTGCCACTCACAGATATGTAATATTGGATCATTTTCCTCAATAAATAAATGACCAAGTATAATATTTTTGTCTCATTTGTTTAACTGGGTTCTCTTTATCTACTTTTAGGACTTGTGTGAAAATCTGATGTTGTTTTAGGTCATATTTATGCAGAAATATGGAAAATTCTAAAAGGTTCACAAACTTTCAAGCACCACTATATTTCATTGAAAATAGTACAAAGACAACATATCAGATGTTGAAACTGAGAAATGTTATTGTTTTTTTGAAAAATATATGCTCATTTTGAATTTGATGTCAGCAACATGTTTCAGAAAAGTTGGAACAGTGCAACAAAAGACTGAAAAAGTTGTGTAATGCAAAAAAAATCGAATTAGGTTAATTGGCAACACATCAGTAACATGATTGGGTATTAAAAAGACTATCCCAGAGAGGCGGAGTCTCTCAGAATGAAAGATGGGGAGGGGTTCACCGCTCTGTGAAAGACTGTGTGGGCAAGCAGTGCAACAATTTAAGAATAACTTTCCTCAATGTAAAACTGCAAAGAATTTGGGCATCACATCATCTGTGGTCCATAATATCATTAAAAGATTCAGAGAATCTGGAGAAATCTCTGTATGCAAGAGACAAGGCTGAAAACTGACATTTGATGCCTGTGATCTTCAGGCCCTCAGGAGACACTGCATTAAAAGCAGACACGTGTCTGTCGTGGAAATCACTGTATGGGCTCAGGAACACTTCAGAAAACCATCGTCTGTTAAAACAGTTCATTACTGCATCCACAAATGCAAGTTAAAACCAGATATAAACAATATCCAGAAACACCGCCATCTTCTCTGGGCCCGAGCTCTTTTATGATGGACTGAGGCAAAGTGGAAAACTGTCGTGAGGTCTGAGGAATCAAAAGTAGAAATTATTTTTAGAAATCATGGACATCACGTCCTCCAGGCTAAAGAGGAGAGGGACCAGCTGGTTACCAGTGCACAGTTCAAAAGCCGGCATCTGTGATGGTATGAGGGTGCATTAGTGCACATGACATGGGCAGCTTGTACATCTGGGAAAGCATCATTAATGCTGAGTGATATATACACATTTCAGAGCAATATGCTGCCATCCAGACAAAATCCTTTTCAGGGAAGGCCTTCCTTCATTCTTTCAGCAACACAGTGCCATACCACTTTCTGCACATATTAAAACTGCATGGCTCTGTAATAAGAGTCTGGGTGCTAAACTGGCCTGCCTGCAGTCCAGATCTGTCTCCCGTTTAAAACATTTGGCACATTATGAAGCGTAAAATACGACACAGGAGACCCTGAACTGTTGAGCAACCGGAACTGTATATCAGGCAAGAATGGGACAACCTTTCTCTTTTAAAACTACAGCAACTGGTCTCCTCAGTTCCCAAACATTTACAGAGTGGTGTTAAAAGTAGAGGTGATGCAACACAGTGGTAAACATGCCCCTGTCCCAACTTTTCTGAAACGTGTTGTTGACATCAAATTCAAAATGAGCAAATATTTTTCAAAAAAACAATACAATTTTCTCAGTTTCAACATTTGATATGTTGTCTTTGTGCTATTTTCAAATAAATATAGGGCTTCCATGATTTGCATTCTGTTTTTATTTACAGTTTACACAGCATCCCAACTTTTTTGGAATTGGGTTTGTATAAAATTATGAAGTCATTCAGTGTAGATATTTTTCTTTATTCTACACTGTTATAATGTTTTTTTGTTTGTTTTTTTTGTGTGTGTGATTATTAGCATTAGTTTATTTCACACAGTGATGAGGTTTGAATGGATCTCTTTATAAAAGGCTGATTTGGAGCTGTTCGGCTCAGTGCTGTGAGGTCATTGTGTTTCACAAATGCCTCCATGAATCAAAGTCAGGGATATAAATGCATCCATTCTTTTTGTCTAAAGCCACACTTGCCGGCATTTATGCCTCGACTGTACACCTCCAGACATGTGCTTATGAAGTAACTGGTTGGTGGTGTGGGTGATGGTCGGCAACAGTGATGATATTGTGTGTGGGTGTGGAGGCACAGGACACAGCTGCGAGTCTGGCAGGCATTCAGAGAGAAGAAGCGTTTTGACACCTTTAGCTTTGGCACCCCCTAGCATGACAGGGTCTGTCTAGGGACTTCACTCTCCATCGCTTGATTTCTAACTGGTTATCTGACTCATCACACACTAACACTTTGTTTGGATCAGGAAAGACGCCACAGTATCGTAAGCCAACTCATTATAAAACCATCCAATGCATAGAGAACAGGCAATTATCTTATCTAATTAACTTACCAGAATTTTCTCATCAGAAAACTGGAACAGCACTTTTTCGATTGGTCCATGATTCAGTACCAAAGGTCCAGTGTTTGGTACCATGTCAAGATTAGTACCAACAGATAATCGTGGTGCTTTGGAGTAGCAGTCTTTATCCCATTCCCACTCACAGTGAAAACGGTATATATTTTCCGTTTTTCATTATATATTAATGTATTAATGGTGTCATGTGGAAATGGGAGCAAAACAGCAAAGTCAAAACGTTAATCTTCCCCCGGCAACCTCATAACATTTACGGGAATCTTTTGCCACAGTTCCAGTGGGAATCAGAACCATCAGGTTTGTGTTTTGACAGTGGTGATGTTGCTGGCAGTAACGTAAAAGATGATGTAGTCATATTACGACATCATTACTCATACATCCTCAATGTAAAGCAGACTGAGAGTTAGAGAAGCAGCCTTGGGCCCAAAGGGTCACTGGCTCAATTCCTGGGACCAGCAAGGGAAAAAATGTGAGGAGAGTTGAGTGAATGAACAGCACTTTCTTCTCCTTCTGTATCACGGCTGAAGTGCCCTTGAGCAAGGCACCTAACCCCCAACTGCTCCCCAAGTGCTGTAGCATAGTTGCCCACTGCTCTGGGTATGTGTGTGTGTTCACTGCTTCAGATGGGTTAAATGCAATAAATTTGCATTTAAAGGTTGCTTCTTCTAAAGCAACCAGCGGTGAACTCGAACCAACAAGCAGATAGGCAAAACTGTGGATCGGAGCGAACCACTTATAAAGCTTGTTTTTTTTATGGACATACACACCCGTGATAAAGTTTCATTTATAAACTACACATAATGACGACAACAACAGTAACTAATAATGAAATAAAAGTTATAACATGATACTGTAATATAAGTTATGTGAATGTGTAAAAAGTTATGAACTTATCCTGGTTGAGGCACAGAGACGGATGCAAATGCAGAAACCTTTTATTTACACAGGATAGTCAAAGCAACAAAAAACACTATATAGAGACTGACTAAAGTCACAGTAGTTTGCCCTCACGGACCTTTGTCAATTGATGGTCAAGGAAAAGTTGTGCCCTGCCGCCCTGAGCAACAACAAAAATCTGATTTAAAAAAATTATGAAAATTGACCGTTATAAGTGATTGGGGAGAAAAAGCACGTTTTTCATGGATCATTCTGGCTCGGTGATCCGGATCAGCACCAAAAGTCATAGCAACATAATTCGGCTCAGAGGTATTCTGCATGTGAAATTTGGTGATGATTGGTTGAAAATTGACGAAGAAATCTCATCTCATCTCATTATCTCTAGCCGCTTTATCCTGTTCTACAGGGTTGCAGGCAAGCTGGAGCCTATCCCAGCCGACTACGGGCGAAAGGCGGGGTACACCCTGGACAAGTCGCCAGGTCATCACAGGGCTGACACATAGACACAGACAACCATTCACACTCACATTCACCCCTACGGTCAATTTAGAGTCACCAGTTAACCTAACCTGCATGTCTTTGGACTGTGGGGGAAACCGGAGCACCCGGAGGAAACCCACACGGACACGGGGAGAACATGCAAACTCCACACAGAAAGGCCCTCGCCGGCCACGGGGCTCGAACCCAGGACCTTCTTGCTGTGAGGCGACAGCGCTAACCACTACACCACCGTGCCGCCCCTGAGGAAGAAATAGTGTCCTAAAAACATTCGGAGAAGAAGAATGTAGAAAGATCCTGAGTGAGAGTAACAATTTGCACCAGCGCTGCTAGCGCAAATTAACCAGGCATGAAAACACGACAGTAGAAGTGAGGAGAACAACGAGCATTGGCAAGGAAAATAAAGAAATGAAGACCAGTGCAAGACAAACTAACAGAAGCTGGGGTTTTAAATAAGGCGAGTAATACAGTAAGTCAAAGTCAAGGCAGGTGTGTGTGGCTAGCCCTGTCTCTAAGCAGGGTGTGTAGTTCGAGGGGTCATACTTGGATGCTTGAGCTAGTCAACAGATATGGTGGTCCCAGTGTAGAAGCAAAAAATGTTATAAATATCCTTTGCTTGAACAAAACAAATGTTCAGAAACAGGAAGAGAACTCTCTCAACAGAGATGTGATGCAGCTCGACTCGTACCATTTTACTGAACTAGCCTTATGTCCCGGCTTGTGGTTTGGGCTTTTCACAACAATGGGCTTGCCGCCTCGTGAATTTGATGTCCTATCCAGTCTCGCATGGTTAGCGCTCCGTAGCATTCTGTTCAATACAGTCAGGTAAGAATGCACGATATCTGTAACTTTTCTGTTATGGAAGACTGAGTGGGATTGAACATTTGGTGTCTTTTCCGTGTTGTTTTTACCTCATGAAGTCATGGATTTTGTATGTGAAAGGGGCTATTGTTCATTATTCTGGCTCAGTCCTACATCACACAACGTGCAACACCACTTGAACAAATAAAGACAGAACCATGTTTCTGAAGATCGTCTGTTTTGTGATGGACAATCTGAGTCAGTTGTTAATTCACTTCTAGCATGTTTTTGCGAGGTGGGAGGAAACCACAGAAAACCCACGGAAATGTAAGTAGAAAATGCACAAACTCAGCAAAAACTCCACGTAAGCTGGGTAATCAGACCGCTGATTAAACAAAAGACCATCAGTCAAAGCATAACTTCTTTGTTGGACTTAACGATACTTTAAACGCACTCACCAGACACAGTGGCTTATTATATAATAATAATAATAGGTTGTGGATATGGATGTACATGAATGTAACTTGACGTAAGACCAGATCATTGGTTGTTGGTCCGACTTTGGGGTTTGACCAAGACAGCGTTGTATAAAAAGGAAGACACAAGTTGCAAAATTTTATCGATACTACTAAAGGAAGTCTGTCTGTCTGTCTGTCTGTCTGTCTGTTCACCTATGCAAATCGACACGGCTGGATGCACATACTCCATACTTTGCACAAGGATTGGTGACACCCCAGAGGGACCCAAGACAACATTTTTGATTTTCCCAAAATATGCCATTAGTGCTAATCCAACACACTATTCATGTCCCATAGGCTACATCACACACTCACTCACTATCCGGAAATTAGCGTCCGTGTATCCACATCAGAGTGGGTCGGACGTCGCATGGAGAACAGCAGCATGCCATCGAGCTCTGTCTTGGGTGTCGCTGGCAGACAGACCAGCAGCCTTCAGATCATTTTTCACGCATTCCTGCCAGGACTTCTGGGGCCTGCCAGAACGTTTACGCCCGGCGACTTCGAGGTGGCATGCGCGATTGATGATGGAGTTGCTACGCTGCACGTGGCCAAACCAGCGAAGTCGCCGACACCTGAGGGTAGACTCCAGGTCCGTCAGACCGAGCCTCCTTCTCAAGATAGATGTGCTCGATCTCTTGTCAGGCTTGGTGTGCAAAATCCAACGCAGCATGGCCCTCTCGTTTCTTTCTAATCTTCCGAGATCGCAACTTTTCAGGGGCCAACACTCGCTAGCATAAAGCATAGCACTCCTTACGCAGCTTTCGTACACTTTCCCACGGGTTGATAGAGACAAACACCTGCATGTCAGGACTGGGAGGAGTTCTCTGAACTTGCCCCATGCACATCTAGTTCTTGTGATAGTAGCAGCCTCACAGCCACCACCCGATGTGATGGTGTCACCCAGGTAGCAAAAGGAGTCGACGACTCCAAGCGTCTGACCGTCGGCAGTGACGTGTTCGCATGGCCTGTTGTCAATTGGGCGGGCTGTCCCTAGACATGCTCGCGCTAACACGCTACACGCAGCCTCAGCAGGTAATCCCCTCCCCCACTCACCTGGGAGTTTCGATTGTACAGGACCTCGCAATCAGCGCTCCTCGCCGGAGACTTCCGCTAGGGCCGAGTTTACGTCTCCTCAGTGACGGGCAATAACTACTTCGCCTCCTCTCTCCTACGGGCTAGTTTTAAACTATATTTTGCCAGTATCCTGCTGCATCAGTAGTCTTAATTGTAATTTTCACATTAACCACTGCAAATTTGGCTTAATTTAACAGTTTGGCTTCCACCCTCATTTTTCAGAAGTGTATAAAATAGCACTTGATTGAACACGTCCAGGGAAAAATGTCCTTAAAGGAGAACTGAAGTTATTTTTAAACGTGCTTTATTTCTTAATTAACCTGTTCTTCAATTACGTTTTTGGTTTTAGTAACCTTATATCGTGACTCGTATTGGCAACTAATTGCAGTTAAATATTCTACTTATCGGCCTGTTCGGTGTTTAGCCGTGTTGAATTTAGTTCATTTGGTCCACGGCAGGCGTCATTTATCCGCGCGATCTTCACGAGACTTGTGCGATACTTCGAAACATGAAGTGTCAGCCAGGTATCAGCGCTGCCATTTTGAAAACTGTTTTCCAAACGAAATATTGCACAAAAACGAGTTTAAATGACGATTACTGCCTACTTTTTTCAAACTTTCCTGATTGCTATCAAAACAAACAAAACTTCCGGCTTGATTACATCAGCATTCGAAAGAGGGCGCGCTGGCAGATGTTGGCAGATGTTGGCAGATGTTGGTCACTTTGATTTCCGCTGTACGTTTTACTTCCGTCTTACGATGTCTCGCACAAGTCTCAACGCATCTTGTTTACAGCCATTGGTTTGACACATGGACTGATATATTACATAGCGTATTTCAAATACTCATAACTTGCTCTAGCAGTGACAAAATAGCGATCAAAAATGCATTCCGATATTTAATAAAATGAGATAAATAGAATTTTGATAATAAAAAAAATTTGCCTTCAGTTCTCCTTTAAGGTCAGCCTCATGTATAACTGCTACTGAGAAGTATGCTACAGCGTAATGCTGCCACCACCGTGCTTCCACACAGGGGTGAAGTATGTTGATGAGCAGAAGTAGCACCTGGATTTCAGCTCAAACATATTTTTGTTTCATTAGCCCAGAATATATTTTCCTCATGCTTTCAGAGTCCTTAAAGTTTAAGTGCCTGGTTTTTGTATGTCTTTTACTTCCAGGGAGTGGCTTCCATTTAGACACTTTATAATCAAGGCCTGATTGATGGAGTACTTCCGAGATGGTTCTTCCATCTCTGCTGAGGATTTCCAAAGCTCTATCAGAGTGGCCACTGATTTCCTGTTTACCTCCCTGACCAAGGCCCTTCTAGCCTGGTTACAGAGTTTAGCTGAACATCCAACTGTAAGAGTCCTGGTGGTCCCAAACTTCTTCCATTTCACAATGATGGAGCCCACTGTGCTCCTGAGAACATTAAAGGAAAATATCTCGCAAATAAACAAACTGAGCTAAAAGTCAATATTGATGACTGTCCTTCATAAAAAAAGCGGCATGTTGAATTTGTTCTTAACGGTATAATCGCAAAAGTGATGAAAATAGACGGGACTATTTTCCGTCAGGGAGGCCACCATTACTCCATCGTGCGTGATGTCATTTTCCGCGAGCACGGTTGAGGTGTAAAAGTGCATGTTGTACTATAATATTATGGTCTAGCGTGACTTCTCGGTCAATTTGTTTGCATTTCTTGACAAAAATTATGCCGATGCACTATTAGAAAAGGAATCAAAATAAAGTAGTGACTCGTTTACAGCCTTTTTTTTAATTACCTGCTTATCTTCCATCCGTTTGATGCGCGACATGGTGTGCTGTCAGTGTTTTGTGGTGGAACAAAGTCATGATCGCTTCTGGCTTCAGTTATCATTTCTGCTTCGTGTCTCACTTCTTCCCAGTGATTTTTTCATACAAGTCCTCCACAAAACAGCCTTTTGTAAAATGCTCACTGCACAATTTGTTGCTTTTTCCAGGAGTAAAATTTTCTCGCTTTACTTGATGAAGCCACTCGGAAAAACGTCTTGGATCCAGGACGGAATGAAGGTGATGTGCGGAATCCTACGTCACACAGCACCACCCTCGTTTTCGTCTCCTAATACATCCATGTATCTGGCTAATCCAGTATGGCCACGCCCGGGAAAATGGCCCAATGGACTGATGTTACAACTTTTAGCATGTTTTTTAAGTGAAAGTCCACTTAATTTTTTTTTTGTCTAGAACATCTTGTATTAATGTATAATGATGACATTTCATAACCCTGTAATTAAAAAAATTTCCTGGTTAATCACTTTTAAAGCTTTAGAAATGGCTTTACACCCTTGCCCAGATCTGTGTCTGAACATAATTTGATTGTGGATGTATAAGGAGAGGTCCTTGGACTTTATATACTATGAGTCGTGAGAGCTAATACACACAGGTGTGTTTCTTTCTAAACCATGTCCACTCTTTGAATTTGCCAAAGGTAGAGTCTAGTGATGTTCTCGAGACATCTCGTGATAATGAAGGCAAGCAGGATGCACTTGAGCTCAATTTGAAGTGCCTTAGTCAAGGGTCTGAATACTTTGCTAAAAGAGAGAGTTCGGTTTTTGAGTTTTTTTAAATAAAAGTGCAGACATTTTGAAAAGTAACTTTGCTTAGTAATTATGGATCAGTTGAATTAATCTATAACACAATCTTCTTCTTCTTCTTTTGGCTGCTCCCGATTAGGGGTCGCCACAGCGGATCTTTCGTCTCCGTTGCTCCCTGTCTTCCGCATCCTTCTCTACCACACCTGCCACTTTCATGTCCTCTCGCACCACATCCATGTATCTCCTCTTTGGCCTTCCTCGTTTTCGTTTGCCTGGCAGCTCCATCCTCAACATTCTCCTTCCCACATGCTCTGCATCTCTTCTCAGGATGTGCCCATACCATCTCAGTCTCATCTCTCTTAGCTTAATTCCCAAGCTCTCCACATGTGCTGTCCCTCTGATGTGCTCGTTCCTTATCCTGTCCAACCTCCCATCGCAAACCTTAACATCCTCAACTCCGCCACTTCTAACTTTGCCTCCTGTCTCTTCGTTAAGGGTACGGTCTCCAATCCATCCATCACAGTTGGTCTCACTACTGTCTTATACATCTTACCTTTCACTTTTGCTGGACTTTCCGATCACAAATGACTCCTTCTCCAACTGCTCCACCCTGCCTGCACTCTCTTTCTCACCTCACTATCGCAGCCCCCATTTTCCTGCACAGTTGACCCCAGGTACTGGAATTCACCAACTTTCTTTACGTCTACTCCTTGCATCTTCACTCCACTCTCATCCCCATTCTCATTGATGCACATGTACTGTATGTGCATCAATCTATAACACAATCTTCAAGATCTACACCAAATGAGGATGGAGCTGCCAGGCAAACGAAAACGAGGAAGGCCAAAGAGGAGATACATGGATGTGGTGAGAGAGGACATGAAAGTGGCAGGTGTGGTAGAGAAGAATGTTATCAATCTATAACACAATAAGGTGTGCAAAAAGCGAAGGGGTCTGAATGTACGGTACATGTGCTGTATATTTGGTGTAGATCTTGAATGGTATTTCAGTCAGCCATTTCACTTTATTTGCAGTTATATTAAAGCTAGCCGGCCTTTCGATTTCATAAAATCACTGAAATTTAGTTCCCTCTGAAATTTGGTCATTGTGATATATGTTTATTTCTGTAATATCTCACAAAATATCAGGCCATTCTGTGGCTGGGAAGTTATTTAATTCGAGGGGATTCCCAAGCAAATAATGTGCATGAAATCGTTCACTTCATGCAGTCAAGCAGACAGAGGAAGTCCGTGTACACATGCGCAGGTTTACCTACAGTGGGGAAAAAAGTATTTAGTCAGTCACCAATTGTGCAAGTTCTCCCATTTAAAAAGATGAGAGAGGCCTGTAATTTTCATCATAGGTACACTTCAACTATGAGAGACAAAATGAGAAAAAAAAATCCAGAAAATCACATTGTCTGATTTTAAAGAATTTATTTGCAAATTATGGTGGAAAATAAGTATTTGGTCAATAACAAAAGTTCATCTCAGTACTTTGTTATATACCCTTTGTTGGCAATGACAGAGGTCAAACGTTTTCTGTAAGTCTTCACAAGGTTTTCACACACTGTTGCTGGTATTTTGGCCCATTCCTCCATGCAGATCTCCTCTAGAACAGTGATGTTTTGGGGCTGTCGCTGGGCAACACGGACTTTCAACTCCCTCCAAAGATTTTCTATGGGGTTGAGATCTGGAGACTGGCTAGGCCACTCCAGGACCTTGAAATGCTTCTTACGAAGCCACTCTTTCGTTGCCCGGGCGGTGTGTTTGGGATCATTGTCATGCTGAAAGACCCAGCCACATTTCATCTTCAATGCCCTTGCTGATGGAAGGAGGTTTTCACTCAAAATCTCACGATACATGGCCCCATTCATTCTTTCCTTTACACGGATCAGTCGTCCTGGTCCCTTTGCAGAAAAACAGCCCCAAAGCGTGATGTTTCCACCCCCATGCTTCACAGTAGGTATGGTGTTCTTTGGATGCAAATCAGCATTCTTTCTCCTCCAAACACAACAAGTTGAGTTTTTACCAAAAAGTTCTATTTTGGTTTCATCTGACCATATGACATTCTCCCAGTCCTCTTCTGGATCATCCAAATGCTCTCTAGCAAACTTCAGACGGGCCTGGACATGTACTGGCTTAAGCAGGGGGACACGTCTGGCACTGCAGGATTTGAGTCCCTGGCGGCGTAGTGTGTTACTGATGGTAGCCTTTGTTACTTTGGTCCCAGCTCTCTGCAGGTCATTCACTAGGTCCCCCATGTGGTTCTGGGATTTTTGCTCACCGTTCTTGTGATCATTTTGACCCCACGGGGTGAGATCTTGCGTGGAGCCCCAGATGGAGGGAGATTATCAGTGGTCTTGTATGTCTTCCATTTTCTAATAATTGCTCCCACAGTTGATTTCTTCACACCAAGCTGCTTACCTATTGCAGATTCAGTCTTCCCAGCCTGGTGCAGGTCTACAATTTTGTTTCTGGTGTCCTTTGACAGTTCTTTGGTCTTGGCCATAGTGGAGTTTGGAGTGTGACTGTTTGAGGTTGTGGACAGGTGTCTTTTATACTGATAACGAGTTCAAACAGGTGCCATTAATACAGGTAACGAGTGGAGGACAGAGGAGCCTCTTAAAGAGGAAGTTACAGGTCTGTGAGAGCCAGAAATCTTGCTTGTTTGTAGGTGACCAAATACTTATTTTACTGAGGAATTTACCAATTAATTCATTAAAAATCCTACAATGTGATTTCCTGGATTCTTTCCCCCCATTCTGTCTCTCATAGTTGAAGTGTACCTATGATGAAAATTACAGGCCTCTTTCATCTTTTTAAGTGGGAGAACTTGCACAATTGATGGCTGACTAAATACTTTTTTGCCCCACTGTACTTCTTCTTCTTTTGGGTTTTACGGCAGCTGGCATCCACAGTGTTGCATTACTGCCATCTACAGGTTTACCTTTGAGCGTGCACTGACAGTTCCATCATTCTGTCACTAAACGAACAGCTGATCACACCGAGGTGCTCGCTGAGCGCCGATATTTATTAGTTTGGTCCTGAGTTTCCTTTCCTTCGTATATAACATAAGGTCTTTTCTTCTCGCTTTCCATTACTGTAGTCAGTCTTTCATGTTTCATTCGCACACTCACGTCCTCCATTTTTCTCTCCTGTTTCAAATTTGTATCCCACAATGCCTTGCGTGAACGGGGAAAGCCCACCATGTGATGCATGACATAGTATCTTGAATTGGGTCACGGTGAAGCAGGAAAAAATGGCGGAGAATTTAGAGCCACATGGCCCTAAATTCATTAATTGTTCTATTTAAAAAAAAACTAATAAAATTGGAAGTCTATGATTCAAATTCAGTGGCTTTCGGTCCATGAAACAGAAATAATTGAGTGTCGGGGAAAATTCTTTTTATGACCTACTGTACACTTGAAAAATCTGAAAGTCAGTCTACCTTTAACTTGTGTACCAGGATTCAGTTTCAGACAGATAAAGCTTCGACGATCTGTGTGTCGACAAAACTAATTGCACAAATCCTTCTAAGGGCCCTGTCACACTACGACGTTCTCACCAGCGTTCGAGTAACGTGTTGCGAAACGCAGAGGAACGTCGAGAACGTTAGAAAAAAGTTACAAGAAAGTTAGACGAGCGTCGGCAAACGTTGGGGAACGTCGAGGGACGTCGGCGAACGCTGAGGGTGAAAAATAGTTTTGGGTGTGCACAAAAATTCAGGACGTTCTATCAAAACGCTACTTACACGTTAGAGGAACGTTACACGAAAGTTTGCGGGCGTTACTCGAACGTTACTCGAAAGTCAGGACGTTCCCTGGACGCTAGGCGGACGCCGGCCCATCAGGGTCGAGTGTCCAGCGCGTGCCTAGCGCTTGGGTAACGCTTGCCTAACGCCTGTGTAACGTCCATCGAACGTCTGTCCAGCGTGTCGCCAACGTTTTTCAGCGTTCGTCAGCGTTCGCCGAGCGTTCTTAACGCTCATGTAACGCTCTTTCAACATCTTTCTAACGTCTGTCAGCGTTCTGAATTTTTCCAGCGTCTGTGTAACGTCCAGAACATTACCTGGACGCAAGGCAGACGCTACCCAAATGCTATGATAACGCTATCAAAGCGCTGTGGACGCTATGAGAACGCTAGGTTTTGCTGCTATTTTGGACCACAAACGTCGCCTGACACTGAGGGAACGTTGGCTGAGCGTTACCCAAGCGTTACAAGAACGTTACAACATCGTTGACCTAGAAACTTAATTTGAAGAACGTCGACGTTCCCCGGCGTTTCTCAAATTTTTAAAAACGCAACCAAACGTCGAACAAAACGCTATAGTGTGACAGGGCCCTAAGGAGAAAAAAAAATCAAGTCAAGTAGACACTTCAGTCTCAGTGTAAATCTGACATTGCAGCTAGAGCACCATAAATTCAGAGTCACTCTCAGTGCTGCTGTTAAAATGCGTACATGTGTTTGGGAATATCAGTGATTTGTTTAGGCCAAGCTGGGTTTTAAAGGACTGTGTCTCCACTAATGGCTTCAAGAGCAAAATGTGGTTTTGGTTTGTTGTCAAGTGGATTTTTGCTGTTGTTACTCAGTGTGCAGAAAAACAGAACGCGTTCAGCTTGGGGAAAAACAGAGCTCGGGGCTTGCACGAAATACAAACTACTAGTTTTCACCAGAATATGTCATTGTTGCAGAATATTTTTTATTATTTCTTTTGATTTTAAGCACAAAATCAGTTAAAAATCTTATTTATAGACAAACAAGTGACAATTATTAATAGAGAGACAGTAATTTTCCACTTTGAAGCCGACAGACCGAGAGCAGATGGGAAGTATAGGAGTTCAATCTGATTGTACCATCTGCTGTGTGATTTTGGTGAAGCGTGTAGTGCTGTTTTGGGGTTTCAGGATGTTTCAATGAGACTCAGGCTTCCCTAAGGATATGACGGCGACTCCTGGTGCGGAGGGATTGAGTCTGTTGGTTCTGTTTTGCAGGGTTGGATTTCCATGAAGGTCTGCACCAGATCGGCGCCAAGGAGGGCCTGAAAGGTAGAAAACTGCAGAAGGCTATGGAGAGCTACGCCTGGAACATTACTGTTCTCAAGGTGAGCGTACTGGTCAAACATTGAACTCAAACATGTGTATGCATGTGTGTGTAATGTATATGCACTTCCTGAACTCTGTGTGTGTGTGTGTGTGTGTGTGTGTGTGTGTGTGTGTGTGTGTGTGTGTGTGTGTGTGTGTGTGCGTTTGGGTGGAAATGAAGAAGGAAGAAAGAAGCACTTAAAGTGCCATTCCACCACTGGATGTATTTTTTTGGCATAAAATACAATATATTTTATGACAACATGACTAGACAGAGAAATCTTTTAGCTTCAAAATGATATATCAAACATAATTTTTTGACAACGACAAGTATATTAATTTTGCGACCAAAGTCACCTACCCTTTTAATTTCCGCGCGGTAGTGAAACGTGATGTCATCGGCAGGTTCCCCTTCTTGTGTACCACGTCACGTGTGACGTGGCACAGATTATCAGCAATGGCGGATAGAACGCGATTGTCAGCTTCGGAAAAGAAGCGAAGGAAAATAGCAAGTGATGCCCAAAGGAGACGGTCGATGGTGAATATCGGCACAGCAATCGACAAGTGGAAATCGCGTTCTATCCGCCATTGCTGATAACCCGTGCCACGTCACACGTGACGTGGTACACAAGAAGGGGAACCTGCCGATGACATCACGTTTCACTACCGCGCGGAAATTAAAAGGGTAGGTGACTTTGGTCGCAAAATTAATATACTTGTCGTTGTCAAAAAATTATGTTTGATATATCATTTTGAAGCTAAAAGATTTCTCTGTCTAGTCATGTTGTCATAAAATATATTGTATTTTATGCCAAAAAAATACATCCAATGGTGGAATGGCACTTTAACATGTCCATATAGCAAGTGCTGGGTGTGAAAATAAGTTGTTAGTGTCTAGGACCCGATGCATGTTCGACTGTTATTTTCTAATAAAAGCAGATTTTTACTTCACAACTTGGTATGAGTGTACGAATTAATAAACAGCAGTGCTTCAGGGCAGGACAGCCCTCCCTGTTTTTGTTGCTAATGCTGCAGTAATTAATTGTTGCTGATTATAACCTTATTTGGGGTCTCGGCAGCACACAGAGAAATTTGCTGAAGTGTGACTGGGGTTTATACACAGAAGTAGTAATACTGACTAATACTGCTCAGTAATTTGTTCGTGTAGCAAATTTTTTGCTCTCCAGTGACGTTACTGAAGTTCGTAGCGTGTCAGTGGAGTGTATTAGTGATGTGTAGTCAGCGAAGTTAACAAGGTGAGTGAATTGTGCTAGTGAAGTTCTCATCTCATCTCATCTCATCTCATCATCTCTAGCCGCTTTATCCTTCTACAGGGTCGCAGGCAAGCTGGAGCCCATCCCAGCTGACTACGGGCGAAAGGCGGGGTACACCCTGGACAAGTCGCCAGGTCATCACAGGGCCAACACATAGACACAGACAACCATTCACACTCACATTCACACCTACGCTCAATTTAGAGTCACCAGTTAACCTAACCTGCATGTCTTTGGACTGTGGGGGAAACCGGAGCACCCGGAGGAAACCCACGCGGACACGGGGAGAACATGCAAACTCCGCACAGAAAGGCCCTCGCCGGCTACGGGGCTCGAACCTGGACCTTCTTGCTGTGAGGCGACAGCGCTAACCACTACACCACCGTGCCGCCCGCTAGTGAAGTTAGTAAAGTATATTCAAAATGTTAGGAAAATAAATAAATTAATTAATGTAGCATGCACTCATCAGGAGCTCTGCTTTTGGGCAGTGCTTATCCACGTTCACTGGATATGAGCAATCGCGCGCTCTGATTGGCTACTATACTACTAGGCTATCAGATCATATACCGCGAGTAGAGAAAAACATAATGGCGGAACGTGTTGCTGAACCAACCGAGGACGAAATAAAAACTCTACTCGAAAACAAAACCCCAAACATTATCAAGTATTTAAAAGAAGCATAAATAGCACAGTGGGCGGCATGGTGGTGTAGTGGTTAGCGCTGTCGCCTCACAGCAAGAAGGTCCTGGGTTCGAGCCCCGTGGCCGGCGAGGGCCTTTCTGTGTGGAGTTTGCATGTTCTCCCCGTGTCCGCGTGGGTTTCCTCCGGGTGCTCCGGTTTCCCCCACAGTCCAAAGACATGCAGGTTAGGTTAACTGGTGACTCTAAATTGACCATAGGTGTGAATGTGAGTGTGAATGGTTGTCTGTGTCTATATGTCAGCCCTGTGAAGACCTGGCGACTTGTCCAGGGTGTACCCCGCCTTTCGCCCGTAGTCAGCTGGGATAGGCTCCAGCTTGCCTGCGACCCTGTAGAAAGATAAAGCGGCTAGAGATAATGAGATGCGATGAGATTTTTTTCCTGTTCCACGCTCCAGCCCAGTCGGTGGCAGTAATGCACCCTTAAGTTAGTTTGCCAGCCACCAAAAAAAAGCCCAGAAGAAGAAACCCCCCCAAAAAATAATAAAAAAAGCAACAAAATATTTTATTTAAGTATTGTACTTCTTCCCACTCCTTTTTCGAACAATGAGCGGTGTTTTGTAATGTCTTAGCTCTTTGTTGTTTTATTTTATTTTTTTTAATTTCTCGTTTTCTTTCTTTTGTATGTACAAATAGTTACATACATTTTCTTATACATGTTCGAAATAAAAAAAAAAAATTTCAAAATATGGAATAAAAGTATTTGATGGTAAGAATGTATCTTTTTTAATTTAATAATAATAATTATTATTATTATTATAGCATTTTTCACAAATTGCTCCTGTCATTTCGCCGGTTTGTTTACATTCTCAGTGGAAATGATTTTGTCGGACGTTTTGTATAAAGTTTTTATTCATCGAATTTGCCAAAAATAAAACTAAAAATGCTCTGTTTCTCAAAATCCAGTGAATGTGGACAGAATAAAACAGTTATTCCACTTAAATCTCGTCGTACATGGCTTTTTGGTATCGGCTCACGTACGACTCGATTTCATGGAATAATTGTGAAATATATGGAAGCCAGTGAGTATATTAGTGAAGTTATACTATACTATATGACCAAAAGTATGTCGACACCTGACCATCACTCTTAGATGATCTTGTTGGACGTCCCACTCCAAAACCATGGCCATTTATATGCAGTTGCCCCCCCACACACACACATCTCCCATCCACCCTTCGTGGATTCTGGGAAGGCTTTCTACGAGACTTTGGATTGCATTTGTGGGAATTTGTACTCATTCGGTCAAAAGCACATTTGTGAAGCCAGGCACCAATGTTGAACAAGAAGGTTTGGCTCAAAACTGAAGTTCGCTTTCATCCCAGAGGTGTTCAGTGGGGTTGAGGTCTGGGCTCTGTGCAGGCCACTGGACGTCCTCCACACCAAACTCAGCAAGCGGTGCTTTGATGAACCAATGTTCATGGAGGCACAAATTGAAGAGGAAGAGCATGCATTTTGAGAGATAGTGTTCTCCTAGCATCCAAATTCTTCCATCAGGCTGCCAGATAGCTAGTGAAGTGCGATTCATAACTCCAGAGAACATGTTCCTACTGCTCCAGACTCCAGTGTCTGCATGCTTTACCCCACACCAGCTGACGCTTGGCATTACATAGAGCGATCTTAGGCTTGTGTGCAGCTGCTCAGCCATGGAAATCCATTTCATAGCACAGTTCTTGTGCTCATGTTGCCTCCAGAGGCAGTTTGGATCTCTGCAGTGAATGATGCATCAGAGAATAGGCAATCTTTACACAGTACGTATTTCAGGACTCAGCAGCCCTCTCTGTAACTGGTCTAGTGCTTCATGGCTGAGCTGGTGATGGTCCTCCTAGATGCTTCCATTTTACAATAATAGCACTTAGAGTTGAAGATGGCAGAGATTTCATGAACTGACTTGTGGCAAATGTGGTATCCTGCGAGAGTGCCATGTTTAAAGTCTCTGAGCTCCACAGTATTCTTCACTACTTTCTACTGCTAATGTTTGTCTATGGAGATTGCATGGCTGTGTACACACCTGTGAGAAATGGCTGTGGCTAAAACACTGGAACTCTAATTCAGAGGGGTGTTGCATACTTTTGGCTGTTGGGTATATTAGTGAGGTTAGGAAAGTGAATTAGTGAATATGGTATATTTAAATAATATTGGCTGGCATTGAGTGGTATACCAGATGTATTCCATTCAGCTAGCATGATATTGAACGAGTCGAAGACGAGTAGCTGAATGGAATATATCTGATATGCCACAAAAAAGCCAGTCAATATTATTATTATTATTATTATTATTATTATTATTATTATACATACACATTCGATGGAACAATTATAGATTTTACAAAAAGTTAAGAACAGGGGGGTAACTTACCAATACTGAATGCTGATTCTGATCGAATGTAATTCAGTGTTCTGTCAATCCAATGTACATGTACAAAGTTCATCTCATCTCATTATCTCTAGCCGCTTTATCCTGTTCTACAGGGTCACAGGCAAGGGGGAGCCTATCCC
This sequence comes from Neoarius graeffei, assembly GCF_027579695.1. Taxonomy (NCBI): domain Eukaryota; kingdom Metazoa; phylum Chordata; class Actinopteri; order Siluriformes; family Ariidae; genus Neoarius; species Neoarius graeffei. The sequence goes on from NC_083588.1 coordinate 53,266,374, forward strand.
AGCTGACTACGGGCGAAAGGCGGGGTACACCCTGGACAAGTCGCCAGGTCATCACAGGGCTGACACATAGACACAGACAACCATTCACACTCACATTCACACCTACGGTCAATTTAGAGTCACCAGTTAACCTAACCTGCATGTCTTTGGACTGTGGGGGAAACCGGAGCACCCGGAGGAAACCCACGCGGACACGGGGAGAACATGCAAACTCCTCACAGAAAGGCCCTCGCCGGCCACGGGGCTCGAACCCAGACCTTCTTGCTGTGAGGCGACAGCGCTAACCACTACGCCACCGTGCCGCCATGTACAAAGTTCTAACACTAAAAATGGGACAAGTCCAAAAAGCTTGAACAATAACCCAACTTATATACAAGCTACTGTATATACAGGATGACGGTTCAAGTTCAAAGTTACTTTTGGTTGTAGTTCATTGTTACATTACAGTTGTTCAAAACCAAAGGGCTTTGCTGAGTGAAGTCCACGAGTGAAGTCCTCTTGTAAAAGTCTTTGTCGATTTTCCTCACCTCCAAGTAGAACTTTGACCATATTTCCGCTATTGCTCTCTTTTCCAGTTTTTCGATGTCCGTTGGTATGTTTTTCTCTTGTAAATATGCATGAAGAATATCCAGGGAAGTTTTGATAGCCTTTTGAGTGTTCAGCATGTCTTTCTCTTTAAATCTTCCACTTTTAACAAAGCAAACCTGGCGGCCATGTTTGTTTACAAGCTGTCAGTCACTCGCTAGTGCGGAAGTTTTACATCTCCGACGTGTCTCTTTTACATTTTTTCCATATATTTAATGCGGAAGATTAAATGCGTGAAGAATATCCATGGAAGTTTTGGTAGCCTTTCAGGAGTTCAGCGTGTCTTTCTCTTTAAATCTTTGGCTTTTAATGAAGCAAACTTGGCAGCCATGTTTGTGAACAAACTGTCAGTCATTCACTCGCGTGGAAGTTTTACATCTCCGACGTGTCTCTTTTCCAGTTTATCGATGTCCGTTGGTATGTTTTTCTCTTGTAAATATGCGTGAAGAATATGTAATGAAGTTTTGGTAGCCTTTCGGGTGTTCAGCGCGTCTTTAGTTTCAGTTTTCAGTTTATTTATTTAATGCTTAAACCGAGCACTGAATTAACCCCGTCTTCTCTCTCTCCCGGCTGACAAAGAAATTATTGTGCGTATGCGCAACAGAAAAGTTTTGTCATTGGATGTTCACGTGTGACATTGTGTTGTCCTGACAACGTTCAGTATTCTAACAATATTGCACACTCATTCTCCATTGGGGAGAGCAGCGTAATACATGGAGGATAAGCGATATGATAATATTGCATGCCATCAGTAAACCCACTAGAAGGGAATAGAATACATGTTTTTAGTCCATGGAAAAAGTGGCCCATATGTATAATAATTAAATAATATTCACTGGCATTGGGTGGTATTTCAGATATATTCCATTCAGCTAGTATGACATTGAACAAGTCAAAGACGAATATTACTCCTTGCCTCCACTCCTTTTTATTTCCTTTTTTACAATATTCTGGGGCGGCACGGTGGTGTAGTGGTTAGCGCTGTCGCCTCACAGCAAGAAGGTCCTGGGTTCGAGCCCCGTGGCCGGCGAGGGCCTTTCTGTGCGGAGTTTGCATGTTCTCCCCGTGTCCGCGTGGGTTTCCTCCAGGTGCTCCGGTTTCCCCCACAGTCCAAAGACATGCAGGTTAGGTTAACTGGTGACTCTAAATTGACTGTAGGTGTGAATGTGAGTGTGAATGGTTGTCTGTGTCTATGTGTCAGCCCTGTGATGACCTGGCGACTTGTCCAGGGTGTACCCCGCCTTTCGCCCGTAGTCAGCTGGGATAGGCTCCAGCTTGCCTGCGACCCTGTAGAACAGGATAAAGCGGCTAGAGATAATGAGATGAGATGAGACGATATTCCGGCGTAATAAAGAGCAGAAAACTGTAATAAATGAAACAAAGTCAATATTTGATGTGATGATGAAAAAAGTAGTCTCGGGTACAGTGTATTCAGTTTTATTATAAGGAAATGAGCTGTAAGCAAACCCACCAGGCTTCATTATGTTGTTTTTGTCTGAAAAATGTACAAACATTTTTATGTAATGTTTAATTCTGTGCTGGTAAACTAACGTTTGGAAATCTCAAATATTTTTGTTCTGACTCGATAATGTAGAAATAGTAAAATAAAATCTATCACAAAGTTTAGAAAAAATAAACTACTAAAGAATAGTGTGTCTAAGACTTTTTCAGAGTTCAGTGTACACAATGTGATGGATGTCACAGAGAGGGAGAGGCAGAGCGTGAATCAGGGTTATGATATGGCGAAGCATAAATGAAAGTTCGACAGAGAGGCGGAGTGTGTGTGAGGATTTTAAGATGAAGTATGGATGGAGGTTACAGACACAGGTGGCGTGTGAATTGGAGTGTGTATGGGATTTACAGTCTTGTGGAACAAGCAGCACACTCCCTGGCATTGTGTTGGAGTGTGGAGCGTCTCTGGGGAATGAAACATGAGCTTCGTGAATGCTGAACAAGTCATACCTGTGCTGCGTGGTGCTGAATGAAGTGTTTTCCTCACAGCAGCTACAGAGAAAGAGAAATGTTTTTTAAAGGGTTTTTTTGTTTGTTTTTTGGGTCAGCACTACTGAAGACATTTTCCTGATTCAAAAAATGAGTGCAGAAAAAAGCACGCGTGTGTGTGTGTGTCCCACAGGTCAAGTAGATGTGCTGGGACTGGTCAGGACACACATCATCCGCTCCCTCTTCCCCCCCTCTCTTCATCCGCTCCCTCTTCACCCCCTCCCTTGCGCCCCCCCTCTTCACCCCCTCCCTTGCCCCCCCCTTCACCCCCTCCCTTGCCCCCCCTTCACCCCCTCCCTTGCCCCCCCTCTCTTCACCCCCTCCCTCTCTTCACCCCCTCCTCTCTCCCTCTCTCTTGCCCTCTCTCTCCCCCTCTCTCTCTCCCCCGCTCCCTCTCTCTCTCCCTCTTCCTTTCCCTCCCCTCCTCCCTCTCTCTCCCCCTCTTCCTTTCCCTCCCCTCCTCCCTCTCTCTCCCCCTCTCTCCCCTACTCCCTTTCTCTCCTGCTCTCTCTCTCCCCCCCCCTCCCTCCCCCATACATGTCAACCTATACGGAATGTCCGTATTTTATACGGATTTGATTCAATAAACGTAGTATACGGGCGTATAAATAAAGTTATACGGATTCTTTAAAAAAACTTCAATATATATTTAGAGCTATAATCAATTCCCACGATGACAAACGTATTGTACAGCACAGACAGCCAGTAAAGAGTCTTATGAGATCGCGCGTTATCTTGTGGTAGCGAGACTTCGTTCCACTTTTGATCATGCGCACACCGCATTGCGAGAATCCCGCCAACCGTGAAGTCATAGACATATAAACATAGACGCCGCCTTCTGCGTAGAATCGTACGTCATCCATATTGGATGTGGCAAAGTGGAGATTCTTCAGCCGTCTCTGGTATAGCGTCTAGACAGTAGCCGAGAATAAAGATGCCTCATTCATGTGCTGCGTTTAACTGTACCAACAGGTTTACCGTCCAAACGAGATCACATGGGATTACCTTTCACAGGTGAGACTGGAAAAATACTTTGTATTCATTCTGAAGGTTTATTGTTATTAATATTGAATAAAAAGTAACTGGGATATATCATTGTAACCAGTTCGAACGTGTGGGTGGAGCACAGAGGACGGCAGGACAGAGATCAGGTGTAACACAAGGCTTTATTGCCACACTTTTCAGTCTAACGATATTTCGGCACATACAGAGAGACACACACACTAGCGTCTCGTCCAGGGAAGCTCCCCTCTGCTCTCGCTCTCCCTCCTTAAATAGGGCGCGGTCACTGGGAAGACACACAAACACAGGTTAATTGCCGTCAGGTGTAGTGATTCTGCCACTTACCTTCCCTGACTCCGCCCTCCTGTCACAGACCGGCGCCTGACCACGCCCCCGCTGCCACAATCATTGTTAATTATCATTCAAATTTTAGGTAAATTATTTTAATTTGCATCTTATACGGATTTTATAAGGGAAATACGGATTTTGGAGGTTGGTTATACAGGTTTGATTGACCAAAGGTTGACATGTATGCTCCCCTACTCCCTTTCTCTCCCTCTCTCTCGCCCGCTCCCTCTCCCCCCTCTCTCTCCCCCCTCCCTCTCCCCCCTCCCTGTCTCTCTCCCTCTTCCTTCCCCCCTCTCTCTCCCCCTCCCTCTCTCTCCCCCCTCTCTCCCCTACTCCCTTTCTCTCCCTCTCTCCTGCTCTCTCTCTCTCTCTTTCCCCCCTTTCCCCTCCCCTCTAGCTCTCTCCCCGTGTCTGTCTCTCTCCCTCCCTCGCTCTCTCTTTTGCTCTGTCTCTCGCCCCCCATCTCTTTCCTTGCATCAAGGATGAGACAATAAAATCCATATTTTCTCTCTTGGATTTGATCCAGGAGGCCTGTGCTAAAGTCTGAAACACACCGAGTTAAATATATATGAAATCAGGTTCCTTCCAAAGTGTGGAGTAAAGGTGAAAGTAGAACACACAGCTTCTTCCTCACCTCAGTGATTGAGATTAGGAGAGAAATGTAGAGAGGGCGGAAAATGTACACAGATAAGTGTGTGTGTGTGTAAACTGCCTGATCTCCTAGTTCTCATGACAGCTTAAGTCTCAATGCCTTTGATTAAATTACGCCCCATCATATCAATCCCGGTATAAACTCCAGCTATACGCCAGCATATCCTAAACCCTATTACACTGCACTTCTCAATATCACCTCCATCTACAGCTGATTGCACATTTGCAGCATGAATGGCGTGTTTCCCCTTCAGTGAGGTTCATTAGGCAGGTGAAAACACGGCAATGACGCTTAAATGTGGATCAAACCATCTAGGCTGAGAGCATCTGAGTGAAATGGTCTTAAACTCCATTCACACTCCCACCGAAAACCGTTTATTTATCGCTGTTATGCTGTAATGGTGTCAGAAACAGAATGGTAACGTAGAAACAACCTAGTAACTTTAATCTTTTGCCATGGATCCATTGGGAATTGGAACCGTTGGATTAATGTGTTGTAATTGGTGATGATAATGTTGACAGTGATGTAAATGATGACGCAGTGATACTGCGACGGAATTACTGACACCGAAAAACATTTTCTCAAGTGGCCTCTCCATCTTCTGCTCCTGTCCACTTCATATGTCTCATGTGACACCTTCAGATCTGCATGCAAATTTATTCGTATAATAGAAATATATTTTTACCAAGCAAAATCGTTATACATCATCTTTGCTTGAACAAAACAAATGTTCAGAAACAGGAAAAGAACTCTCTCAACAAATATCTGATGCTGCTCGGCTGGTGCCATGTTGATAATTAACTAGCCAATGTCTCAAAACAATATGGACTTGTCATGATGTGAATTATATGCCATATCCGGTCTAGCGTGTTTTACATGTCTAGCTGAGGTTCACGCTCTGTAACATCCTGTTTAATACAGTCAGGTGGGAATATAACATGACATTACAGGCATTTAGCAGACACTCTAATCCAGAGCGGTGTACAACATACCCAGAGCAGCCTGGTGGGCAGTTGGGGGCTAAGTGCCTTGTGCCATTCCTGCTAGTCCAGGGAATCGAACCTGTGACCTTTTGTTCCCAAAGCTGCGTCTCCATCCATTAGGCCATGGCTTATGATTACAGTTATTGAAGACTAAGTGGGAATGAAAACTTATTCTCTATATACAGAGATGTTCAGAAGCACTGGCGACTGGTGGTTTTCTCCACCTACGTAGACGGTCTGCACCGGCTACTCAATCCCAGGGAAAAAAAAAACCCTTGCATTTCAATGTTCAAGCAATTTGTATCGTCTCTGCTGTCCGTAATTTGCTACAAATCCAATTATTTCACCACAAAATTGTCTTCGATTCAGGTCATGACCAGAAGCAACATCATATTTGTTGATCGATTCTCATGCTCTGATTGGCTGAGCCAGACCATGCGACCACACCGTAGCGTATGTAGTTATGTTACAGAGCCAGGCAGCGTACTACAGAGGGGAACTGAGAAAGCTAAGCACACACACATCTGGAGGGAAAGTTCATACAGATTTTGCAAGTATTTTACAGGGAAATGGTTAGTAAGTTATTAGTTGAGTGCACTAGAAGGCATGTAAATTTCAAAATTTTCTGGGGGGCATGCTCCCAAACCCCCCTAGCGTTAGCGTATTAGCATTTTCTGGAGAACCCTGTATTAAGTGTAAAGTGTTTGGGTTTTTTTTTCTTGATACATTAACAGGTTTCATATGTGGAAGGGGCTTTAGTCTACATTGAAGTGCACTCTAACTCAGTTCAATTGTGGATCCAAGCCCTGATTCAACCTGAAACTAAAACCAGCAATGGAAATTGAGGGGGGTTGGGGTCAAGTATGTACAGGAATTGTTTGTTTGTTTACATTTTCAATTGCTGTATTTTTGACCATTTGTGAGAATATTTTGAGGCTCATTTCTTCCCACACATCCCTCGGCGAATGTTTTTGACTAGTTTAAAGGAACAGTCCACCGTACTTCCATAATGAAATACGTTCTTCTCTGAATTGAGACGAGCTGATCTGTACCTCTCCGAGCTTTGCGCGACCTCCCAGTCAGTCAGACGCGCTGTCACTCCTGTTAGCAATGTAGCTAGGCTCAGCATGGCCAATGGTATTTTTTGGGGCTGTAGTTAGATGCGACCAAACTCTTCCGCGTTTTTCCTGTTTACATAGGTTTATATGACCAGTGATATGAAACAAGTTCAGTTACACAAATTGAAACGTGGCGATTTTCTATGCTATGGAAAGTCCGCACTATAATGACAGGCGTACAAACACCTTCTGCGCGCTTCGACAGCGCATTGATACCTTCACTCTTGCTTTCCCCCTCTCCCCCGCAGGCTACTTGTCTTGGTGGACATGTTGGTTGTATTGACAGAAGTTAGGGGGGGCGGGGGAGAGAAAAAAAAACAGGAGTGAAGGTATCAATGCGCTGTCGAAGCGCGCAGAAGGTGTTAGTATGCCTGTCATTATAGTGCGGACTTTCCATAGCACAGAAAATCGCTACGTTTCAATTTGTGTAACTGAACTTTGTTTCATGTCACTGGTCATATAAACCTATGTAAACAGGAAAAACGCGGAAGAGTTTGGTCGCATCTAACTACAGCCCCCAAAAATACCATTGGCCATACTGAGCCTAGCTACATTGCTAACAGGAGTGACAGCGCGTCTGACTGACTGGGAGGTTGCGCAAAGCTCGGAGAGGTACAGATCAGCTCGTCTCAATTCAGAGAAGAACATATTTCATTATGGAAGTACGGTGGACTGTTCCTTTAATGATGTATAGTGTAGAACCAATAACAAATAGGATCCATCCATCATCTGTAGCCGCTTATCCTGTTTTACAAGGTCGCAGGCAAGCTGGAGCCTATCCCAGCTGACTATGGGCGAGAGGCGGGGTACACCCTGGACAAGTCGCCAGGTCTACCAAATAGCAAATGACACAAATATTGATTTTATTGATTTGGACACTGTGCGTGTGTGTCACTGCTGTCCTATCCATGGTCTAAACATATGTGTGTTTCCCAGCTGCGTGCATAATTCATGCTTCAAACTATGATGTATTTATATCAGAAGACTTGCGTTATTTAGGTCAGAGAACCTGGCCCATTACAGGAGCAGGAGTGTTTGGTGTGGTTGGAGTATCGATGGAGGTCACAGAGAGCATGTCTAATTGAAGGTCATAGAGGGAAGTGCGGTGTGTGTATGAGGCCAAAGTACGGAGGGTTACAGGTTTATATGCATGTGCTGTTTTCATTGCAAATGTTGTGATTACAGGATGATTACACAGATAATCTGTTTAACCAAAGAGCTTTAAAACATGTAGCACAGCGCTGTTGAGTTCTTGCGTCTGATTAATGAGAAGGTGTTGAATAGTTTTCTGTAAGAGCAGCTCTGACACTTGTTCCGGCTGCGAGACAAATTAAAGGTTTATATTAATGAGCTTGTTCTAATACGCTATTGTTTCTGTGGTAACAGCGAACAGAGAGAGTGGTATGGTGGACACGCCACATAAGCAGATTGAAAAATGAAAAATGTGTCATTGCTAATATGGTGACGTTATTCCATGAGGAGATGTTCATTTTACAAGTTATTTTGTAACAGTTGCTAAAAACTCAAATCTAAAGATGGCGGACGTGGTGTTTTGCAATTTTTCTGTAACAGGCTGCTTTTCATTATTATTATTATTATTATTGTCCTAACATTTTTAGGATGCTATTTCTCCCTCAGTTTTCAACCAATCATCACCACATTTCACTTGAATACCCCTGGGCTGAGGGCGTTGTGGCTCAGGTGGCTAAGGCGCCATACCATAAATCCGGGGACCCGGGTTCGATTCCAACCCGAGGTCATTTCCCGATCCCTCCCTGTCTCTCTCTCCCACTCATTTCCTGTCCTGTCTCTGCACTGTCCTATCCAATAAAGGTGAAAAAAGCCCAAAAAAAATATTTAAAAAAAGAATACCCCTGGGCTGAATTGAGTTGCTATGACTTTTGGTGCTGATCTGGATCATTGATCTGGAATGATCCATGAAAAAACGTGATTTTTTTTCAATAACTTTGTCAATTTTCATGATTTTTTTTCAATCTTTTTTTTTTTTCAGAGCAGCAGGGCGCAACTTTTCCTCACCAAGCATCATTCTCTATCTCGTACAGTTCCGGATCTATAGGGTACAGTGACCAGACATCCCAGTTTGTAACAGCTAGCAGAAATTACTGACTTTAGTCACAGTCTCTATCAGAGATGCACCGATTGACCGGCTGCCGATCGGAATCGGCCGATTTTCACGTGATCGGCCATGACCGGCGACCGGCCGGTCAAAATTAAAATATGCCGATTTTCTGCCGATCAAAACTTGTGTATCACATAGAGATGAAAGTGGAAATACTCGTAATTCGCAACTAAAAAGACTGCAGCTACACGGGCAGCTTGAACATGCTTTCTAGTGCGATTGTGTTGCGCTTGCGCAGAACAGTGTCAGTCCGGCGCGCGCGCCGTTAACAAAAAAAAAAAATCACTATATTTGGATATCCAAATATAGTGAATTTTTTTTTTGTGCCAGATATTGGATGTGAAAAGAAGAAAACGTTTGTGGTTGTGTGAATTTCCCATTACAGGAATTAATACGTTAGCCTATTACCAAACATCTAGTTAGATTTGTACAAAGAGAGAGAGAAAAAATGTCTTTTTGTTTGTTCTACAACCTTGGTTGCACTTGATTCCATTGGAAATTAGTCTACAAATACACATTTGACAAAGATGATAGAATGGGTATGGTATAAGTATGACTGGAAATTATTTTTGTATTTTGATACTGAATGAAGAAATGGGTTGTTCTATAAGGCATAAGTTTTCAGATGTAAATAGGCTTATGAAAGTGTGTTCCATAGCAGTAGGCAAATAATATATGAGGGGGAAGTTGTTTTTGTGCCAGATATTAGATGGGAAAAGAAAAAATGTTTGTGTGAATTTCCTATTTCAGGAATTAATATGTTAATACCAAACATGAAGAAAGATTTTACAAAGAACAATGTCTTTTTGTTTGTTTTCAACCTTTGAGGTGTTGAAAATTTATTACTGAAAATCTGGCAGAATGTTCTATTAAAGAAAAGATAAAAAGAAAATAGTCTTTGTGTGTGCTGTGAAGTGGTTTGAAAAAATGAAATCGGAATCGGCCAAAATCGGTATCAGCAGGTCACACTCCATAGAAAATCGGAAATCGGAATCGGCCCAAAAAATTGCAAATCGGTGCATCTCTAGTCTCTATCTAGTTGTTGTCTATTATTATTATTATTATTATTATTATCGTAATGTTTTTTAGGACACTATTTCTCCCTCAGTTTTCAACCAATCATCACCAAATTTCACGAATTACATTGCTATGACTTTTGGTGGTGATCCAGATCACTGAACCAGATTGATCCATGAAAAACAGGCTTTTTTTTTTCAATCACTTATAACTCTGTCAATTTTCATGATTTTTTTCAATCAGGTTTTTTTAATTTTGTTCAGCAAAATAACCTTCACCTTGACCTTCAGTTGACAAAGGTCAGCGAGTGCAAATTACTGTGACTTTAGTCACAGTCTCTATTATTATTATTATTATTATTATTATTATTATTAACTTCAAGAGAAAGTAAGGGAAAGCATGTTTATAGGTACTGTAGTAATGTCAGCGATAACAGGAACTAACTTGTTTAGAGGGTCGTTCCACAATATTAACTACGTAACTATAAATGGATAAAAATTATGACGTGTTGCTCTATAATCAATTAAAAAGAAAAACCTTCAGGTTCTGCCGCTGTTGTGTGAAAAAAGTAATCAACGAAAAAGTGGTGTGACGCCTAACCTGCAGGTGATTATTTTCCTCTAACAGCATGCGCCAGGGTGTTTTATTCTTTACTTATATTCAGCAGCCATTTTGCGAAGATATCACCTGACAGGTCGTATTGCTATAACTGTGTAGAAGGAAAGGAAATAAACGAGGGTGGAGTTTCTGAACGTACCCAATGAAGTCACTCTGACACTTTTATTTAGTCTCAGAAGCCAGACAGAAAGCACATCTCATCTCATCTCATTATCTCTAGCCGCTTTATCCTGTTCTACAGGGTCGCAGGCAAGCTGGAGCCTATCCCAGCTGACTACGGGCGAAAGGCGGGGTACACCCCGGACAAGTCGCCAGGTCATCACAGGGCCAGAAAGCACATGCCCCCCTTAAATTTTCACATTGTGTGAGATTTCAAAAACCTGAATAAGTCCCACTGTGCAAAAACAACCCACTTGTTTGCAGAAAACATGATTTTCGTTTACACCGTGATGACTATACATTTACCAGATGCTTTTTTTATCCAAAGTGCTGTGATTTGAACACATAAGCTTCTTATCAGTAGCCCACTGAGTAGTCAGTGCCTTATCTGAATTGTATTAGATAACGTGTTTGTGTTCATTTGTATGTGCAAGCGCGGTAGAATGCCCGCTAAATGGCCGCCCAGAGCAGCACAAATGTTCACTAAATCAGCTGTAATTAGTGATCCTCTTAGTAAATACGGCCCTTAAGCTCTGAAGAGAACTGTAGTTTGCACACGCTTATCAATGTGCATATCTTATTCCTTCACTCTGCAGCTTTGCGGTTGACTTTCATCACACATCATGCCGAGGAGGAAGCTGCCGTTCTGCTTTCACCTTAACTCTGTTATTGGTTTATGAAGAAAGGTGTAATTTAATCAGAGGCATTCAGACTTCAACACTTGAGAGAACAAGCGAAGGAGTTTATACACACTCTTATCGGTGCATGCGTCTCTCTCATGCGCTTTCATTTCTTGGTTCACACTTAATTAAGAGATTTTCACTCTTCCTCCATACTTTGGAGAGAACCTGGTGTCATGTTTAATTTTCAGAATTTTACCACACTTCTTTTGTTTTCCCCGAAAGTTAGTCATTGAATATATTTTGGATGTCCACGTTAAACACATCAACAATAATTAAAGC